>NC_068279.1:53500946-54100946 GCF_025860055.1 Xyrauchen texanus | reverse complement strand
AACAGAACCGTGCAGAGATTTTCCAGGTCAGCGGGTAGCTTGGCAGGCCCAGCCGCGGAGCCATTACCATCCGAGGCGGCAGGACAGACCGCAGGTGTAGCGGAAGTAGCTTTAGTCTCGTTGCGTCGACTTTTGGCCGACATCGATAATTGATTATGTAAAAAAAAAGTCTTACAAGTTGAAACTAGTGCGTTTAGAGTGGGAAAATATAGGTTTTTTAGGAAATTTTATTGATATCGTCGGGAGCCTACTCAATTGCGTGCCTTACGCTTACATGCTCAACCGGAAGTCCTGACATTTGACATTTTGTGTGTTTGAATAAACCCTCCATCCCTGATGCCAACAATTTAATTTCAGCATATAATAATATGTCTGCATGCCTTAAACTGTCCTAATATTTAATTTAGAAAGAGCTCAGTGAAGCGTGGAACTAATATGAACATTTCACTAATGCTGAGAGCTGAATTTGTTCATTACTTCAGGCTGCTCTTATCTATGAAGATTTTTGTTTCTATTAGAAGTTATTGAGCTCTACCAGTGCTGACAAATGAACAACACGAACTCACGAACATGATCTCTCGAGTTTGATCTGCTAACATGTCAGTCACTGGCTACTGTCCAGTGAAACTCTGAAACACGTTGACTCGTCCATTTCTAATGGTCTCTAATGGCTTGTAGAAGTGATCTTGTCATTTGATATGTGCCATTTCATTAAAATTGTATCATGCTTTTTGAGTCATTTGTGATGAATTACACAGCAGTCACCTTTAGTGATGTACTGCTTCATCATTTGTGTCCTTTATTCTATTCCACTCCATCTAGGGCTGGCTGATATATCAGTTATTTGCCATATACTGTACTCTTGATGATATGCAATTAAACAAGATTGTGAATATTGGGATAATTGCATTGTGCTTTAATGCTTTTTTAGTATACAGAAACATTATTGCTTATACCATACAGATCCCACCTAAAACTGGGAACACTTTGGCTCTGTTACAGTAAATATTCCCTAAATATTTTGGGGTGTGGTCACAAAAACCTCCTCTCCTTGGTCTATCTAATATAACAATTTAATTTTATTAATATATATACAGTGCATCCGGAATGTATTTACAGCGCTTCACTTTTTCCACATTTTGTTATGTTACAGCCTTATTCCAAAATTGATTAAATTCATTATTTTCCTCAAAATGCTACAAACAATACCCCATAATGACAACGTGAAAGAAGTTTATTTGAAATCTTTGCAAATTTATTAAAAATAAAAAAATTAACTTGAAATGTGCTATGACATTCAAAATTGAGGTCAGGTGCAACCTGTTTCCACTGGTCATCAGATGTTTCTACAACTTGATTGGAGTCCACCTGTGGTAAATTAAGTTTATTGGACATGATTTGGAAAGGCACACACCTCTCTATATAAGGTCCCACAGTGAGTGCATGTCAGAGCACAAACCAAGCCATGAATTCTAAGGAAGGGTCTGTAGACCTCTGAGACAGGATTGTATTGAGGCACAGATCTGGGGAAGGGTACAGAAAAATGTCTGCAGCATTGAAGGGCCCAATGAGCACAGCGGCCTCCATCATCCGTAAATGGAAGAAGTTTGGAACCACCGGGACTCAAACTGAGCAATCTGGGGAGAAGGACCTTAGTCAGGCAGGTGACCAAGAACCCAATGGTCACCCTGACAGAGCTCCAGCATTGCTCTGTGGAGAGAGGAGAACCTTCCAGAAGAACAGCCATCTCTGCAGCACTCCACCAATCAGGCCTGTATGGTAGGGTGGCCAGACGAAAGCCACACCTCAGTAAAAGGTACATGACAGCCCACCTGGAGATTGTCAAAAGGCACCTGAAGGACTCTCAGACCATGAGAAACAAAGATTGAACTCTTTGGCCTGAATGGCAAGTGTCACGTCTGGAGGAAACCAGGCACCACTCATCACCTGGCCCATACCATCCCTACAGTGAATAATGGTTGTGGCAGCATCATGCTGTGGGGATGTTTTTCAGCGGCAGGTCTTGTCACGGCCTTGACGGTCTTTGGTCTTGGTCTTGGTCTTGTCTTGGTCTCGGACCTCTCGGTCTTGTCTAGGTCTCGCTGTCTCAGACCGACATAGTGGTCGGGGATTTAGCAATACAATACTATAATATCCACGATGACACAACGTTCGATAATGCAACAGTATTATTATTTTGCGCCCTTGAAATGCAACCAATCACATGTATTTTTTTGTGACACAGCCGTTGGCGCTCATCCATTCATATAGCATTATACCTCAGTGAGTGAGTGTAGCGTAGAGCGTGAAGAGCACAGTCAGTCAGTAGCATGTCAGCGAATTCCTTGGTCATAAAATTTGCTTTCGTAGAACACAATGAGTTCTTCTGCACATCGTCAAATAAAAAGAAGCATTCGGCGAAATGTAGATTCTGCAAAGTCTGCTTGACAGAGACAGCCGGGACCACCTCAACGTTCACCAGACACCTGGAGCGTAAACACAGGGAAAGCTATCTACGCATTTTCAAACTCTTTGAGGTAAAACCTTTCCAACCTCCCATGACCAAACAGATCATGTATCTGCTGAATTATTGTTGTTTATCATGTGTTCTTCTCACACGTACGGTATAAGTTATTTAGGGACATATTTTTTGCAAGCCTCTCTAAGGACATAACTAACGTTAACCTGATGAAGAGTGTCACTAACGTTACATGCTAAGTAACGAGATTTTTGGTAACTGCACAACTGACAGATGACTTTGAGCGCACCACCAACTGTGTGTGTGTGTGTGTGTGAGTGTGTAACCATAGCGACAAATGACCAACTTTCGGATCCTGCACTTAAGCCTATAAATTATGAATTACTTTATATGTAATTGCTAAAAAAAAATGAAGATTTCTAGAAGAATATTTCAGCTCTGTAGGTCTATACAATGCAAGTGAATAGAGAACAGTCCTTTCAAGCTCCAAAAATCAAATAAAGGCAGCATAAAAGTTTTTTTTCCCTCCGGTCTCGACTTGGTCTCAGTCTTGGTCTCGACTTGGTCTCGGTTTCGACTTGGTCTGTCTTGGTCTTGGTCTTGTCTTGGTCTCGATACCCTCTGGTCTTGGTAGTGTCTTGGTCTCGGTTTAGGCGGTCTCGACTACAAGTCTAGCGGCAGGAACTTGGAGACTAGTCAGGATCGAGGGAAAGATGAATGCAGCAATGTACAGAGACATCCTTGATGAAAACCTGCTCCAGAGCGCTCTGGACCTCAGACTGAGTCGAAGGTTCATATTCCAACAGGACAACGACCTAAGTACACAGCCAAGATAACAAAGGAGTGGCTAGGGGACAACTCTGTGAATGTCCTTGAGTGGCCCAGCCAGAGCCCAGACTTGAACCCGATTGAACATCTCTGGAAAGATCTGAAAATGGCTGTGCACTGACGCTCCCCATCCAACCTGATGGAGCTTGAGAGGTCCTGCAAAAATTAATGGGAGAAACTGCTCAAAAATAGGTATGCCAAGGTTGTAGCATCATACACAAAAAGACTTGAGGCTGTAATTGGTGCCAAAGGTGCTTCAACAAAGTATCGAGCAAAGGCTGTGAATAAATTATTATATTTTTTTTTATAAATTTGCAAAGATTTCAAACAAACTTCTTTCACGTTGTCAGTATGGGGTATTGTTTGTAGAATTTTGAGGAAAATCATTAATTCAATCTATAATCATTAATTCAATCTATTTTGGAATAAGGCTGTAACATAACAAAATGTGAAAAAAGTGAAGCGCTGTAAATACTTTCCGGATGCACTGTGTATATATATATACACACACATAGATTAAGGTGTCTATGATATGTTATTATGGTTTGTATCTGCCTCACTACTCTGCAGTCAGTGAGCAGTGGCCCCTGTGTTGTTGCAGCCTCTGGCAGGATCCTCATTAAGCATCAGGATGGTTTTGGGGTTGTAACTCCTTCTGAACCTCCATCTGGGCCCTTCGGCTGCGGTAGTGTTTTATGACATCAAATGTGGAAATATTATGGCATTCGAACCAAGTCATCCATTTTCCCCACATCAAATGTTTTTTTCCGGAACATCAAGCGCCTATCGGGTAAACGAACACTCTTTTGATTTCTATAACGTTGCTTGGTGTCTTTAAACTGACGGTGACACTGTTAGAAGTGCTTGAAAGACTTTGAAATTCAATTAGAGCAGCAGTGCCTCTGACAACATCCTGACAACTAAAAAGTGTTAGTTCATTTACATCCTAAAGTTGCTACTGCAAACGCAATGCTTAAAGAAATAGTTCACCCAATAAAAATGCTGGCAGCATTTGCTCAACCTGTATCATCTACAATAGAACATAAAAAGAGAAGTTTTTAAGAATGTTCTTGCTGCTGTTTTTTCGTAACAATGAAAATATATCGTGATCAGGGACTGTCAAGCTCCAAAAAGGACAAAAACAAGTAAAGGAATCATAAAAGTAGTACAGGAATCACATTCAATATTCCAAGAGTTTTGAAGCTAAATGAAAGCTTTGTGTGAGAAACAGGCCAGAGTTGAAGTTGTTATTCACAGAAAATTATTTGCATGAAATATCAAATCTATTTTGCACATGGGACAAACTCGTGGGAACATCTTATCCGACTGTGATACGACAAGTTTGAAAATACGTAACCATAAATAAGATTTCAGAGCTTTAAGGATTTTCAGTAACTTTTTAAAATATGATCTGTTCCTCACACATAGCTGCTGTATCATATGGCTTCAGAAGACTTGGTACTGTAAAAAGTTATCGGAACTAATTTTATGATGCTTTGTTCTTTTTGGATCTTGATAGCCCCTGGTCACTGTATGCTTTCATTGTATGGAAATGAGCCATACTCATTAAGTCTTAAAACTCATTTTAAGACCTTTTGTCTTAAAAAAACAAAAAAGTTCCATGGTAGAAAAGTATTCTATTTTGGGATGAGACTTTCATTTTTGGGTGTAGTATTCCTTAAATTAGAGCTACACTTGAATTAATCTATCCGATTTTCACTCCACATCCTCCGTAAACAAATGAGTCAAACTGGTGAAACGGATTGATTATCAATCATTCTGGATTCACCACCGTTATCAGGAGTGCGGAGGATCTTGGCCCTTAAACCATCATCCTTAGTGTGTCACTGTAAACCTACTGTCTGAATGCACCACTGAGAAGTGTTTCAGCGCTGTTATTAAGGGAGATATAGAAGAGCGAGACCTTGAGGGGAGCAAACGAAGCTGGTGCGGGTGATCCGACTCCAGCGCTGATGAATTGTGGCCAGATAGAGATCAGATATGTGGGATGGGTTTTCCATCGACTCTGGTTTGCGGTTTGACCACTCGGCATGACCTCAAGAGCAATGAGCGTGATATTTTCACAGGAGCTGCAGAAGTGCAGCAAAGCTGGTGCACCAGTAACCGGGAGACGGAAATTGATCCTGGTAGAGTGGAGAGTGGCCGGAATGCTGAAAACGAGACATCACAAACTCTGGAAGCTTCTGACCTCTAACACAGGACAGAAGGATGCGAGGAAATGACTGCTGACTTCCCAGACGAACATTTTATTGCTCAGAGGTTGTTCTCTTGGATCTTTGGAGACTTGATGTAGTTTACTGTTATGTCATTTAAGAGCTATCTTTGCCTCAAATTCTACTTTAATACACTGACAAAACTGGTAACTTGAAATTATGACCAAAACGATCGATTTGTACATGATCTACAAATTACTTTTGATAATGTAACCTAGTTTGTGAGGTACATTTAGATACATTTCTGAATGTAATAAAATCAGTTTATTTAGATGTTGCCACATGAAGCACTTTTTTGAAGTTACCTGATAAAACCAATCTAGTCTAATTGAATGAATGTTACTATAACTACATTTTTGCAAACTGACTTTTACATGCAATGTTCTACGTTTTGCAGCGGTTTCCTGGTGACTAGAGACACAACTGTGTGTTTTATTCACTTTCACACAAATCACAATTACAATTTCTCATACATTGCTGTTATGATATCAAAACACTTATAGCAATGCATCGTTTGTAAACAAAACATTTTAACACTTGTATTTCAGACTGTCCTACATTTACATATTCATTTCAATGTGACTAGCTTCTGCAGTAGCTCACCTGACTGTTGGACATTGAACTGGGAGGTCTGTGGTTCGAGCTCAGGTCAAGCACTCAAGTTGTCATGCAAGATGTGAGTGTCACGGAAGCAACACGAAATGTCGTGGTAGCTTTAGAAAAAGTAATTTTCATGTCGCATTTTCTTTTTGGACACTGTTTGTTAGGTTTAGTTGTTGGTTAAGGGTAACGATGTTTGCTTTGTTGACCTTTATTTAGCTTTGAAGACAGTATTGGTTAGGTTTTGGTTAAAGTTTTAGGTTAGGGAGGTACGTTTTACTCATTAAAGCCTCTATTTAATATTCTCCTTAAAAACCTCGTCTGATTATAACACTATTTCACTCGCTTTTGTCGCCCCCCTGCTGGACATTTCATTGGGAAACAGAAACGAAACTTTAAATAAACGTAATTTTGTTTTGAAAATATGTTGCCACAATCATGTAATTTTCATGAGATCAGGCTGGACAAAACAGACACAACTATGACATCATGAAGATGTAATATGTGTTACTTTCTTGCAGGTTAGTGCAAGACAACAGAGAAGTTCCTTTTAAAATCTCAGTTATGATAAATACAAGTACTTTAACTAATCTAAGGATGGATTTCAGTTATCAGCTAACAAATGATCAATTAAAAAGTTGACATTATTATTTCACCAAAGATCAAATCAACTGGCACTTCACTAGGTTACAATGCTGCATTTTTAACTTCATAAAAAAATTTCTGACATTGTTATGCTCTAAAACCCCCTTTTCAGCATATTTGCAACTAATGGACAGGCAAAATAAAATTGCTGAGCATTGTATTACAGATTTTTAGCATGTAAAACTTTAAATTGCCATCAGAATTTTAATCAGCAGTCATTAAATAAAGAAGCATAGAGAGAGTAATCAACCTTGACATTCACCAGATCCTTTATGATAAAACATGTCCTCATATACAAACTCTCTATTACTGCGGGCAACCCTCGAGCAAAATTCTGAAAGAAAACAAAAATAAATAAAAACAAGTGGTCAAGTGAGTATTAGCAGCAGCATTGTGCTGTATGCGATGGCACTATCAACTTCAATTAGCTTAAAATCTGCCATTCCAGGCAACAAGCCAAAACTTGAGCCATTTAGATCAATTTAGAGTGGATTACCAATGCTACTTAAACCTGAATACATTTGAATAAATTACATATATTTCAGGCCTTGCTGAACTGCACTGGAAGGACATGCTTCATGTGTAGAAGTTAGGCCATTTCTATGCTTTGCGTAAATGCAGTATGTGTATATATATATATATATATAGCTCTGGAAAAAACTAAATAAGAGACCACTGCAAACTTATCAGTTTCTCTGGATTTACAGTTATATGTTTGAGTAAAATTTACATTTTTGTTTTATTCTATAAAGTATTGACAACATTTCTCCCAAATTCCATATAAACGTGTCGTCAACAAGAGCATTTATTTGCATAAATGACAATTGGTCAAAAATGTAAATAAAAAAAGTGTTATCAGACCTCAAATAATGCAAAGACAACTAGTTCATATTAATCGTTAAACATGATAATTTTAACATAATAGGTTTTAACTTAGGAAGAGTTCAGAAATCAATATTTAGGCAACATTTTTGAGCTGCATTCAAAATTCAGAAAACTGAATTTGAAAATGGTGCTAACAAATAGCCTGACTGGGAACAAAACCAAGCAAAGAGAGAGAGAAGTATCTGGCACAAGACAGAGCACACAAGTTAAATAGAAAGGGAGATAAATCGGGCAGGTAATGATGGAACAAAGTTGGGGACCATAAACTAATAATCAAACAGGTAACAAGGCAAACGAGAAGGCTTTAAAGAAGACAGACACGAATGCACAAGGGAATGAGAAAACACAAAACCAAGAGCATTCACATAACACAAGACAAAAAAAATGCCTGGACAAAGCCACAGTGTAAATAAACCATGTCAACAGACAAGTAAGGGCTCTGACTCAAAGGAAAAAAAACTAAAGACTGAACCCGGACACCTGTGTGCTCTTCAGGATCAATTGAGCAACCCCACAGCTTGATCAAGTTTTCAAATGAAGTTGGTTATGATGTTAAAATGTATCATCTTACAAGTCATGTGCCTATAGTAAGGGGGCCTTAACACTAGCACTATTGGTGAACACCCGAGTTCGAATTACATAAAGGTTTGGTTCTTTTGGATGATTTGAACCGTGTCTTTCCAATGCGGGTGCGCACCTGCATCCGAGTCCACTTGAAAAGGTGAATAAGATACGGTTCATGTGAACTCCAGAGCGGTTTGCTGCTGATATGAACGCAATCACACCAAATCGAGGAATTGAACCTCTTGTGATGACGTATTATCCATATCTTTGCATACTCCTGATCTAAATTATTGGTATAATGCATTTCTCATACCTAATTGTGTCCAAATAAATCCCCCACAGAAAGCAGCTTACATTCTTCACATCTCTTACAACACATTTGCGGGCTCACGGCAGACAAACGCTGAAATTCAAGCTCAGCATGTAAAGACGCTGACTACCACACCTGGAGTCGCAAGTTCTAATCCAGGGAGTGATGAGTGACTCCAATCAGGCTTCCTAAGTAACCAATTGGCCCGGTTGCTAGGGTGGGTAGAGTCACATTAGGTTAACCTCCTCATAGTCACTATAATGTGGTTCTCGCGCTTGGTGGGGCGGGTGGTGAGTTGTGTATGCATGCCACAGAGAATAGCGTGGGCCTTCACCATGCTATGTCTCCGTGCTAATGCGCTTAACATGCCACGTGATAAGATGTGCAGATTGACGGCTCTCAGACGCGGAGGCAACTGAGATCATTCCTCCGCCACCCAGATTGAGGCGAGTCACTATGCTACCTTGAGGAACTAGAGTGCATTGGAAATTGGGCATGCCAAATTGGGGAGAAAATCTAAAGAGATGCATACTTTAATGACACATCAAAGACAATGACAATGATGTCTTCTTGAGCTGTTTCATAGGTACAATGGTAAACAGATGACGAAATCAGACTGTGGTTCAGACCAAAATAAAATGATGTGAACAGAGACCAGCGGTGAGGAAACAAACTTGGGTTCGGCCCAAGGAATTGAATCAAGTGTAAAAGCACTCAAAGTGTTTAGGTGTCGTAAACTAGCATTGTGTGATGAATTTTTTTTATAGACTCATATCTGCCATTGTACTCTTGATTTATGGGCATTTGAATAAAATCCATAGTTTTTGTAGCACCACTAGTGTTTATGAACAATAGGCTTAGCCACATAAAAATAATTTTGCAACAATGTAGGTATGATAATGTGATTCTTTGAGAGCAGGTAGCTCATATTAACTGAGAGACTATATGGAAGATTTGTTCTTTGCACAGATTGAACTAACTAAACCAAAATATTAATTAGTAAAATCAAAAACTTAAAATAGTGAACAACTACAGCATCAAAAACATTCATTTACACTGGTGACGCAACATGGGAAAGAGAAGAGATGCTCCGTGGTAGAGTCCTCACCACTACCATCCACCCCAACGGAGCAGCCTCGGCTATCCAACGGGGGACAGAGGAGCTTGGCCGCCTGAGGGCGGAGGAATGACCGCCAACTGCGGGGGGAGGAGGGGCTCTTAGCCAACCGCCTGGAGTGGTCAGGCCCTTCTGCCATGGGCAGAGGAGACTCCTTCCAGCCTCTAAAACATGTCGGGGTCAAGAGTACCACAGACTGCGAGATGGGAGGGGCTCCTGGTCGTCTGCCTGGAGTGGGAGAACGCTGTCAGGTGTAGGGGTGATCCGTACGCCAGGGGCCTGAGGACTGCCTCTGATCCGCCCAGGAGGTGCGGCTGCCGTCTAATAGAGAGTGGAGGAGTGGCCGAGGACCAGGCTACCGCGTATCGGAGAACCTCTCTCTCTCTCTCTCTCTCTCTCACTGTCGCTCTGTGTTGGCATTTCCCTCTCATTTGTATTGTTGTTGTTTTTCCCTCCCCTTGTCACCCTCCCAGGTCCAAAGAAGCGGGGATGACCTGCCTAATAAGGCTAATCAAGCCCTCGAGAGGGTTAAAGGTGACTGGAGGCATGTGTTTGTCTTTTTGTTTAAGTTTGTTATTAAATTATTATTTATATTGTTAAGCTGGTTCTCACTTCCTTCTTTCCATTGAACTTCATTACAATATACAATAGGCAAAAGTCACTTTGCTTTGAATATTAGTTCAAACTGAGCTCTGTCCCCAGAAAGGGGTTACAGTGTCAAACAGTGTTGTCATTGGGCTTAGATCCAGATGATGGTAGGACATTGTACCCCAACCCCCCTCCCAGCCACAGGCCAGTTTGTAATTAATTAGCATAACCCCATTTACAACAGGACGGGTGCTGGAACTCGCCTGATCTACACAGTAAAAGCACCACTGCCAGCAAGGACAAAAATACTAGAGGGCTTCACCCACAGAGTGTCAACACGAGAACTCCTCCGCTGAGACTGCCACATTCCAACTTCCCAAAAACTGTGTCCCGATTGCATGTGAACCCATTAAATCAGCAGCCAGGCCCTGCGATTTTGAGCTGCAAAGCATCCTAGTAGGGTCCTGCTGTTGATCTGAAGTACTGCGACACTGCAGTCTATGCCCCAGATGTCTTTCTAACAAAAGCTGCCCAATGCTCACAGTCAGCAGAACGCTTATTACTCGACTCAGACTCAAATGCTTCTCCTGGAGAAAAGCAATCAGCACACTTGGCAGCGAGCTAGCAGCAAGTATGTGAATTTCACAAATCATATTCACACTGTTGCTCCAGACCAAAATGGACATATTGGTTGTGGATTCAATGGCCCTGCAGGAGACACAAACAAACCAAATTTGAACATAATCTAATTTCCATGAGAATATGCAAATGATGGAAAAGTATGTTTGTGAACAAATGATTGAATACTGGGACAAAACAGGATACATAACTTAATAATAAAAATGATATACGGAATAAAGATGTGGAATATACGTGGAACTAGCACAGTGTATGAGATTAACTTTGAAATTACATGATGTTTTTGGCAACCCAGACAAGAACTGCATTCAGTGGGCACTTTGTTCTTGAAAGGGATTTTGTTTCCGTTTTCGGTTACAATTTCTTAACCTTGAATGAAAGTTAGCCCTCTGTTTTGTTCTTTCTAATGATGTCATTGCAGAGATTTTTTTGGAGTTTTGAGAATCATGTGACAAAGCCAAAGGAGCTGAGCTCAGTGGGTATCTAAAAAAAGAAGAGCCCTAACAGATTTTTGATGAACCTGCAACCCTTACAATACTTACTTACGATATGCATTCACATTGTGGTACAGAACACAAGATTTCTAGATTTATCTATACTGTTCCCCTATTAGAACTCTGTACTTGTAAGAGATGATGTCTGTTCATCTGCATATGCCTATAAGTAGCAGATCTAGACACTTGAAGCTGGGGAGGAGGAGGTTTTTTAAGAAACCACACTTGCAAACTGAGCAAATGACCTTCAAACTGACCTTTGGGACAAAAATGTCCCCATTGAAACCCATTAAATCTGCAATATTTTATCCCAGTGCCATTAAAGCATAAAATCATGAATTATATGATATTATGCTTTCATTCCGGAGCCCTGGCTTCAAAAATACATATATTTTTTATTTTCTACCAGATGGCGCCATTTGTCTCATGTTAAGCCTATGGAGCAAATACATGCTTTTTGCCTATTTTCTGTTTGCTGTATTATAGAGCACTGCAAGCCAATTGGATAAAAGATGCATCTAAAATTGTGTGAGTGTGTCGGTATGGATTTCATGGTGAGTTTTGTATGTGTGTACTGATGTTGGTTAAAAAATGTAAGTCAGTGAAAGTGGAAAATAATGTAAATATATAGTATTTTATAGCATTTTTTTATTTTTATATATATGATATATATTTATAACACTGATATTTTTGTCCTCTAAGGTCCTGAGTGGGGTTTTTTTTTATCTGACTCTGCATCAAAATCAACATATATATAAATAACAACATATATATAAATAAATACAAGAATAAAAGATCAGCCATTGACCCTAGCAATATGTATCAACATCAAAGATCTGCTGCTGGTTTAGTCTTTAAATTCTGTTTTGTAGAAATGTGGCATTATAATATGTCTAAAAGTGGAAATGACACTGTTACAATGCATTTTTTACAAACAACTAACAAAATAGCTCCAAATGTAATGCATTTCCCTTTTGTGTCACAATCTTTCTCTTATTCTTCATTTTATGATCCAAGTTCAGTTCTATCCTTTTCTTTGTCAAACATCTAGCAATATATTCCTCCTTCTTCTCGTGTGTTTGTTAGTGATAGTTGATAGATGGCTGGGAAACAAGCGTGCATCACTTCTGTTTATCGTGATAAAAGCTGGCAGTCCAGAGGCACTTTACTGTCGGTTATGATGCATCTGGAGAGATCAGCCTCTATTGTGCTTCAACACTGCCACTCCATTTGTCAAAACTGTTTTCAATTATTCACATTTGCAATATTGTGATACCTTGCTAAAGTTTTTAAACAAGGATTATCATTGCATTGTCTTTCAACAGGAACTGTATAATTCTAGACAGAGTTTCAGAACTCCACCGGAGCTGATAACCATCATCATAATGCAATTACCCATCATGCCCAATCTGGTCTGGATTTTCTGTTATTTTAGTTTTGCAGTACTGTTAAAATCTGCTTTTGACTTAAAAACACAACAGTGCACTGTAGTCCCTACACTAACAAGACATTAATGAGTGATATGCGCAGAAATATTTCTTGTCAAACATTTCTCACAAATATCAGTTTGAAGTTATTCTCTTATTCCATGCTTGTAAATGCAGACTTCTACTGTACTTAAAACATCACACTTATACTTGTTTTAGCTTTTCATTTTCTCTGAAGTCTACTAATTATGTTAAACATTTTATTTTTTATTTTTACCATAAACGTTTACAAATGAAAGTTCTGTCATCATTGAAAAATGTACGGTAACACTAGAATAAGGTTGTATTTGTTAACATTAGTTTATGTGTTAGGAATCATGAACAAACAATGAATTCTAAATATTTTTACATTATTATTATTATTATTATTATTATTATTATTATTATTATTATTATTATTATTTTTAATGCTGGTTAAGAAAAATACAATTGTTCATTGTTAGTTTATGTTAGTTCATAGTGCATTAAATAACGTTAACAAATACAACTTTTGATTTTAAAATGTATATGCTGGAATTAACAAAAAAACAATATTAATAAATGCTGTAAAAGTATTGTTAAGTGTTACTGAATTTATATTAATAGATGGGCTGTGCTGTAAAAAACTTGATTGTCTGATGATTTGTTGGCTATATTATTTTAGCGAACAACCAAAGCAAAGTATAAAGAAATTATATGTAAAAGCTGAAAAAATGGAAATGATCCATTTTATTTATTTATTTATTTATTTAAGAATGACCTGTCCTTTTTCAGCTTATCTTGAATAATTGTTCTGGATGAACAGAACATGGATTTCTGATGGGACCCCAAACATAAAAATAAATAAATAAATAAAAGTAAATGTCAACAGACTGAAACCTCCTGCCAGCATTAGGATAGTCTTTATGTTGTGAAAAGCATGAAGCCACTGAATTTGTAATTTGATAAACTAGAAAAGGTCGGACACTTGCAGACAGAACTGTATTAGCTTCAGTCAAGTTAGATGAGTAGATAGAGGCAAGGACGTTTAGCTTGGGACAAAGAGGAAGACAGAATTTATTATCATGTGATGCATCTTAGTCAAGATGTCTAAGAGGAATTTTCCTCTGTAACTGCAAAGGAAAAAAATACTACAGGACAGATTGGATCAATTTAAAGCTGAGTGATACAGCCCAGGTTTTTCTTTTTTGTCTTTTGATGATAGTCAATATACACAGTATATGGAGATGTGGGTATTTGCTCTGAATCTAACCATCATTTAACACAAACAGCCATTGTAGCCTGTTAGATTCAAAATGTAAATGCAAAATGGAAAATTTGGGAAAGTCACAATCTAGGCATGTTTTCCACATTAATATTATTATTATTATTATAAGAGCACAAAGAAAAATCTATTTAATCATCTTTTTTGTATACTTAGATATATCACTACATAGCAATAAAAAGCAGTAAAAGCTATATTTTGTATTGTTATAACAACCATACACCTAAAAAATATTTAAGTATTGACAGTATCTTAAATATACATTTTTATGTATTAACAGCTTTAGAGATGTGCAAATGTTTGCATATCCATATTTAACCCATAAATACTGAATTCATGAAATCATTCGTTGTTGTTACTTTGCATTTAAAATCAATGAAACGTTCAATGCCATCATATTTATTTACCACAGTTGAGGAATTTACCTAATTTTACCTAAAATTGTTTCCTTCTTTTCTGTGATTTATGGTATTGGATTCAACTTGTTTCAAATGATTATATCACTTTAACCAACAATAATATATAAATTGTTAACTATGGTCAACAGCCTCTAAAAAACAGGAGAAAGAGATGGTAGCAACAGAAGTAAAGTAAAGATGGAAGAGGAAGTGTTAATAATTCGAGCAGTCAGCCAGCAGCAGCCAGGGCACTGGACAGAATGGGAAGGTACATCTAATAGAGTTTTAGGATGGTCTGACCTGTGGAAGATACCTCAGGCCAGGCTAAGTATTCTAATAAGATCCACCTATGACACTCTTCCAAGCCCTGGAAATTTGTCTCTGTGGAATGGTAGAGAGGAGAGTTGTCCCCTCTGCAATGCCCCAAGAGCAAATGTGCAGCACATGTCAGCTGGGTGCAGGACCGCCATGACACAAGGACGGTACAGGTGGCAGCATGATCAGGTTCTGCGAAAACTGGCAGAGATACTTGAGGTGTGTAGAATAAAAGCCAACAAAGGCCATCATTCTCCTCATAGGAAGTACCTTGTGTTTGTTAAAAAAAGGAGGTGCCGTACAAGGAACAGCATGGAGGGAGGAAAGGTCATCCCTGGCACATGGAAGTGATTGGTCAATGATGGTTGACCTTGGCCAGCAGCTAAAATTTCCTTCTGAGATCGCCATCACCTCCTTGAGGCCGGACATATTGTTATGGTCGGCATCAGCTAGGAAAGTCATAATGATTGAACTTACTGTCCCATGGATAGGGGGACTGGATGCTACCTTTGAGAGGAAGAAGCTTAAATATGCTGATCTGGCTGCCGAGTGCAGGGGAAATGGATGTAGGGCTGCCACTTACCCTGTGGAGGTTGGGTGTCAAGGGTTTATTGGAACATCAATGCAGCGCCTGTTGAAAACATTGGTATCTTTGGATCAGCGTTGAAAATGTATCTGAAGGAAATGGCAGAGGAAGCAGAAAAAGGGAGCTTCTGGCTATGGTTAAGAAGGAAGAATGAAAATGGTGTGTGCAGAAGTGAGAAAGTTGGAATAAGGAACAATTGTGATATGAGGTGAGGTAGCAAGCAGAAGAGGAAAAGGGTGGAAACGAACTATTTCTGCTGACCCACTCTTTCCTTCTATGGGGGTTTCCGACACAGTCTCGCGGCTCACCTCTCATGTCGCACTCCTACTTAATCTGTTGGAAGATTGGTTTAAGGACAGGCATTTGAGCTACAGAAGTAATAAGGTAAAGTAGGCAGTGATGTGTTGTTGTGGATGCGGTCAGATGCAAATATCCACCACAGCGTGACATCACAATGTCGAGGAAGTAGACAACGTGTCGTTTTGGCAGCTTGGTGTCAACAAATCCTCTTTTAGAAGTAAGGAGGAAGTTTTGAGTTCTGAAACTTACAGTATGTTTTTATAGTGCAATGAAGGAAAATACGACTTCTTATGTCATGACCCTTTTAAAAATAACAGAGCAATGGTGACTGTGGTCTAATTACCTGCAAATGACTTTTTATTCAATGAAATCATGAATATGCATGTGAGCACACTTTAACATCATTGTAGCATAAAATTGTTTGATTGATTTTGAGTTTGGTCAAATTATTTGCTGGTGTAACTTAGCCATGTCCTCCTCTCTGTCTCTAGAGATGTCTGGGACAGCAGCAGACATCTCACAGGTGCACTGGAAGCAGCAGTGGCTGGAGAACGGGACGCTGTACTTCCACGTATCCATGAGCAGCTCAGAGCAGCTCTCACAGGTCACACAACCCACAATACGAGAACCGCCACGCGTCCTGCATGAACACATGCATCTGCTGCACATCTCTGTCATGGTGAGTACATTTAAATGCACACAATACTGGCACAAATTGTCAGGAGGCTCATTTTGGACTAATAAGTATATTTCAATCACAACTGTTTTCATAGAACACACACCTTTGTATTTACATGTGTCACAGATTCACTTCAAACACATTGACATCTTTGAAGTGAGAGATTTATATTCAGTTAGACTTGAGACAAGAGATACCACTGAACAGGTGAAAATAAGAAACAGAGAGAGAGAGGCAGTATATGTTCCTCTTCGTGGGAAAACAATGTGTATCTGTGTGTGAGCAATCAATGGCGTGCTTACTTTTGAGTGAACATCATTAACTGTAATTCTGTCAAGACAGTGACAGATTGGAGGGAGGGAGGGAGGGGCGGATGGAAGGTCGGTCCTTCGGTCAGATAGATGGATGGTTCGTTGGATGGATGGATGGATGGTTGGGTGTGCAGATGGCTGGATGGAGGGAGGGGGGGATGAATAATAACTCTAAACTCTAAACACTCAAAAACAGACCCAGGAATGATGGCAAACAAAACACTATTGTAAAGGGATTAATGGAAAGGAGGAGGTGAGAACCGGCTTGAAAATATAAATAATATTTTAATTATCAACTTAACCAAAAAGACAAACACACACACAGGTGTCGGACAGCTGTCCGTAAATCTCTCTCTGTGTCCCACTGCAGTCTCCAGTCTGCCTTTATCTCTCTCTGAGGCTTGATTTGCCTGATTAGGGGCCCGGTGTGTGGAATCATGAACCGGCCCCGCCCTCCGCCCTGCAACATTCCTCCCTTGTTCTCTCAGGCCGGGGAGCCCCTGGCATGATGTACACCACCCCCCCACCCCTTTTTCCCTGGGGAGGGGCGTACCTTCCGCCCCTTCTGCCAGCAGGTCATCCCCGTCTACCTGGATGAGGGAGGGGACAATGGGAGGGAAACAAAAGAAAATGTGTCACCTACAGGCCGTAATGGTGATTGTGCCAAATTAACAAAATATTTCAATAAAGAGAGGGAAAGTCCAACACGGAGCGGCAGTGGGAGAGAGAGAGGTGAGAAAGAGAGAGAGAGAGAGAAAAAAAAACACTTACTCGCCGTTACGCCGTAGCTTGGTCCTCGGCCACTCTCCAACCTCCAAAGGACGACAGCCGCACCTCCCTGGGCGGATCGGAGGCAGTCTTCCGGCCCCTGGCGGTGTTCTCGGGAAACAGAAGGGGTCTCCCCCGCTCCTGGTACAACTATGTTCTCAAGTGGCAAGCAAAAGACAGAATATAAATAAAGAGATGTGAAATCATTAGTTAGAAGATGTCATTCAAGTCTGAAAGAATTTGATCAAATTGGGCCAAACTGCCAAAAAAGACAATACACACAATAGCCCGCAAGACCAGTCTAAACCAGCATAAACCATAAAGTATTGTCCAGTATGGAAGTTTAAACTGGTCTTTTCAGGAAAGCAGACGTGTGGAGTGTTATTGGTCCATATATAAACTCTTCATTACATTTCCTGTACATTGTCC
This sequence comes from Xyrauchen texanus, assembly GCF_025860055.1. Taxonomy (NCBI): domain Eukaryota; kingdom Metazoa; phylum Chordata; class Actinopteri; order Cypriniformes; family Catostomidae; genus Xyrauchen; species Xyrauchen texanus. The sequence continues at coordinate 54,083,047 of NC_068279.1, read as the reverse complement.
AAACTTTTGCTACTAAATATAGTGTCATAAGCTAACATTTATCATAAGCTAACATTTATCATGTCCTTTAGGCTTTTAGTTTTTTGGTCCACTGCAAACCAAACAACTGCATGTGTGGTAATTGTTCTATAAGTGTACTGTAATCTTTGATTCAATTGAAGTTAACTTGTTGACCTGAGATTGAAAAAACACTTTCACACCAACCAGATGAACTAACTGAACTCTGACATCCAATGAATTTGACCACAGTCTAAAGATGTTAACCCCCGTTCCCCCCACATTAAATTTTTTTTTTCTCAAAGTGATTTTTACTTTAAAAAAACAGGAATAATGTGCCTCATGTTTACAGGAAATTACTCATCACAGTCATAACCGAACTCTATATGGTTTACATTCTGCTGCTTTTTATTATGCATATTGTCAAGACACTCTTCTTGATAAGCTTTTATCTACATTGTCTCATATTTCAGAGCTGTGTACATTTTTTTAATCATGCCTTAGCATGTTCATTGTTATCTCTGTTTATGATGCCCTAAATTATTTTCAAACCAGTCAGTTAAAACAATCCACCACCGAGAACAACAAATCTGGTTCAAGTTTTCTTTGATCAGCTCATTTCATGAGCCATTAAGAATAAAGAGTCAGAGACTTGATCTTTCATGTTTTATTGATTTGTGCGTAGTACAGAGTGAATCACACTCTCACAAGGTTGTTACTCCAGTGAGCAGCTAATAAAGGCCAATTTATGAGACCTTACAAACACTGTTACCTTTGATAGTCGTGTGGATGTGTAACATTCTGGCATGCTTGTCTGAAGACTGGACAAGTTGAAGATGTGTAAGAACCCAAGAGCAGATTTATTTTACAATGCTGATATCCAAAACATAAATCTAAAACAATCATAAATGACTCGACTTTACTAAACTATAAACTTAAACTTAACTAGGAACCAAATAGACTGGAAAAGGAGTTACAATCAACAATACTCGACAAGGTATATAGCAAATATGCAGGCTTAAATACACTGACAAGGGACACATATAACAAAGACTTAACTAAATACAAGATAACAAGACTACTACACAGGAACCAATAAGAAAACATAACTAATAACAAGTTAAGACAGTAAACCAATGAGAACAAGACACATGAACATGAGGGAAACAGGATATCACAAGACTAGTCAAGGAAAACACAGAACTGCAAACTAAAAGTCTTAAATATGCCACTATAGGTCGCTAGGGCAAATGTCTTAAGTGTAACATAGCCTCCTTTTTAAGGAGTGTCTCCTGGCGCTACTACACTTAACACCAAAAAAAAAAATTACAAATTGTTCATGGGAGGGGCAGAACGTCATGGAACTGGCAGTCCAAGAAAGCACAGGGGAAATGAGAGGGCAAAACGGACCAGACGACCAAGGCGGAGCGAATGGGGAGTCCGAAGTCTGACGTGAACCAGGAGACCAAGCAGGCCAGAGCAGATCAGGCGGACGTACAGGAGACCAAGGAGACCAAGACGGAGCCAGTGGCCAGAGAACTTGTTCAAGGAAGGGAACGGGGTCCGGCAGCCTGGGAGGCGGCTCCAAGAAGGGAACTGGTGGAGGATCAGGAGACCAGGATGGAAATGGCAGAGGGTCAGGAGACCAGGACAGAACTGGCAGAGGGTCAGGAGGCGGAGCCGCAGGAAGTGGAGGCCAGGGGATGGAGCCGCTGAAGGTAGGGACTCTGTGGGAAGAGCTACCAGGGATGGAGGCTCAGCAGACGGAGCTGGAGGTGGAGTGGGTGGAGCCAATGGAGGATCAGGAATTTTAGTCTCAAGGGGTGGAGCCAGAGGTGGAGCAGGCAGAGCCGCTGGAGGATCAGGAATTTGAGTCTCCGATGGAGTGGGTGAAGTCACTGGTGGAGGAGTGATCAGAGCTGCTAGCGATGCAGGCAGAGCTGCAGGAGGAGAAGTCTCAGAAGGAGCGGGCGGAGCCTTGGAAGGCCTAGACGGTGTAACCATTGAAGGCTAAGAGGTCAGAGCTGCTGGGGACTCGGAGAGCAAGGCACTAGGGGACTCTGAGGTGAAGGCACTTGGGGACTCAGAGAGCTCAGAGGCCAGGGAAGCTGAGGATTCCAGGGGCAGAGCCATGGAAGACTCGAGGGGCAGAGCCGTGGAAGTTTCGAGGGGCAGAGCCTTGGAAGACTAGTCGATAGCCTCGGGGAACTGGACTGGCTCGTCGACAGCCTCGGGGAACTAGACAGTCTAATCAACAGCTACTGTGTTCAGGAGCACTGGCAGCAACTGGGAAGCAACCTCCATGACTGTGAGCACAGGCAGTGACAGGGGAAAAGCCTCTGAGGCCGTGGGCACTGGAAGTGACACGGGAGCAGGAGCCCCTCTCCTCCTCCTCCTCCTCCTCCTCTTCCGGATGGCCTCAGTGGCCAAGGACGCTGACACTGGGATGGACTAGGCTCAGTTGCTGGCTCTGGGATGGACAAGGCTTCAGAAAATTAACTGGCCGTGGCAGGCATGGATGCTGGCTTATTGACTGTGGCAGCCATGACAGGGAACTCAGGCTTGAAGGCCATGATGGGGAACTCAGGCTAGGTGGCCATGACAGGGAAATCAGGCTTGGTGGCCATGATGGGGAACTCAGGTATGGTGGTTACTGTACCACCATACCTGAGTGTAGGTGTTAGCTCGTTGGCCGTGGGAGGTGTGGGCACTGGCTTATTGACTGTGGCAGCCATGACAGGGAACTCAGGCTTGAAGGCCATGATGGGGAACTCAGGCTAGGTGGCCATGACAGGGAAATCAGGCTTGGTGGCCATGATGGGGAACTCAGGTATGGTGGTTACTGTAGGAGGAATGCAACAATGTTCGACAAGGACTATAGCAAACATGTGGGGTTAAATACACTGACAAGGGAAATGACAAAGACATCCAATGTCAACACTTATCTAATAACAAGGTAACTAGACTACTAAACAGGAACCAATAACAAAACAGAACTGATAACAAGTTAAGACAATAAACCAAAGCGAAAAAGACACATGAACATGAGGTTAACCGTATAAATACACCTCTTAAATACACCTAGCGACCTCTAGTGGTTGCTAGGGAAAATGTCTGAAGTGTAATAGAAGGATTGTCCTGCATGGAAATATCCCAGCAAACAAGAATCAATCATTTTTTTATGTGTGCTATGAATGTTTTTCTTACAGTTAATCAGTATGAAGAGCATTGCCTTTAGTAAGATTAAAGAAACACATTTACACAATTCTGCATTAACGATTGCATTGCAACGTTTATTTACATTTAAGTTGTCTGGATGTAATTTTTGAGCAGACACAAATGAGGTAGTGTTTAGAGTGTTTAGAGGTAGTGTTTGATTGTGTCTTATCATCATTCTATACTGTAAATATTTGACTCTTTTTTTTTATGTGCCTTCATTAAATTGTAATATTTAAACATTTATTTTTCATAAATATGTTGCATACATATTTTAATTTTGTATTAAAGCTGATGTTTGTATTTTCTTTTCAATGTTAAATGTCTTTCTCGTATCTTATTCAATATTCAGAATCAAAAATAAAACATAAATACATTAATAAATAAATACATTAATATATTAATAAATACATTTAGTTTTGAAAATAACATATTTTCAAATTAGTTAAATTAGTTTTGTAGACAAAAAGGTGCTTATAAAATAAGACAATTTTTTTTGGGACTTGGTCATCTACGGCTGCATTGGTATGGAAATATTCTTATCTTAATGGCAGCAACAATACTTTCCCATAGTTCCTCTTAACGGGATATCTCACTGAGAATGCTGTAGAAACACAAATAGTTTTATAGCTATATCACAGTTTACAAGTTGCTTTTACACTTATCACACATGGCATTGCGAAAGGAAATGTGTTATTGCGAGCACATGTTAAAAATCTCTGCGTTAGGCACAATTAAAAGATGAATGAACAGAGGGAGGCTCTCATAAATTAGCATGCGGAAATTTAATCTTTTGACCCTTCAGTCACTCACGTCGCACAAACGCTAGTGCGCTGGATAATGATCACTCCATAGGTTACAATCTCACCACAGCACATTCAGATAATGAGTCTTGTGTGCTGTACACACAGATGTAGAGAGATTACTGGGATGTTTACTGGGAGAAGTAATGATGAAGCTGAAAATGTGGTGGTCAAGTTGGCACCATTGTACCATGGGAAATATGTGGATCTAAGGAGATCCACATATTTCAATGTGTTGAAAATACACAGTGAGTTTATAAACCTTTTGTGCAATGTGTAGTCTTCAAAGACATCTGCATAATGTTGCACCTAATTGCAGAGGTGGATAGTAACACACTACATTTACTTGAGTACATCTTTTTGAGAAAATGTACTTTTAAGAGTAGGTTTAATAGTGGGTCATTTTTACTCTTACTGAAGTAAAGGCCTTCGGAGATTGCACTCGCCCGAGTACTAACCGCCCTGACTACATTTCCCATTAGCTCGCACACCCAGGTCTGATTGTTCCCAGCTGGTACTCATTACCCCTGTCTATTTAACCGTGCTCGTGAATGTCTCCCTTGCGAAGTCTTGTTAGCCCCGGCCACATTACTGAGCGTGTTTATTCCGAAGTCTTGTTATCCTGTGTACTAACCTAGTCTGTTTTTCTCGACCACTGTTTGCTGCCTGCCCTGACCCACTGCCTGTTCTAGTTACGAGCCTGCCTGTCCTCTTCTCTCTCTGTTTGACGGTTTCCTGACCCTGCCTGTACGACCTGACTTTGCACTTACCTAATAAACCGCATATGGATCCCAACCAGCCTGAGTCTTCATTACAGAAGACTTCGCCGCCCATCGATCCAGCGGTGATAGCCCGTATGTCAGAGGAACTCTCCGCTCAGGCAAGCCGGTTATCCGCCCAACAACATCAGCTCGGGCAGCTCACATGAGCCATAGAGGAGATTATGGGAACCGTCCAGGCTTTGCACCAACCCTCACCGGCACCCGCTCCTGTGCCCGCAGCCGTGGCGCCTCCTTCCAATCTAGCTCCTGCAGTCGCTCCGAACCCCCAACCCTCCGCCAACCCGCGACTTGCTCTCCCAGAAAAGTTTGACGGCACGCCCTCCAGATGCAGGGGCTTCATCATGCAATGCTCCATCTTTCTCTCGCAACAACCGGCGCTGTACCCTACCGACGAAAGCAAGATCCTCTTCGTCAGCTCGGTGCTCACGGGCCGAGCTCTCGACTGGGCGACCGCGGTCTGGACCAACCAGGGGTTTGCTCAATACACCTTCGACTCGTTCATGCAGAGCCTGATTGCCGTCTTCGATCACCCAGAGAGAGGCAAGAGTGCCGGGGAACAGCTACTGGCGCTCCGCCAGGGAAGTCGCACGGCAGCGGATTATGCCCTCACCTTCCGCACCCTCGGTACGCAAACCGGCTGGCTTGAGAGCACCCTGACACTCCTCTTTCAGCAGGGGCTGAATTCGGACCTCCAGTCAGAACTGGCCTGTCGCGATGAGAGAATTTCCCTGGATCAGTTCATCTCGCTAGCGATCCGCGTGGATAACCTCATCCGCTCTAGACGACCGGTTAGATTGTCTCTGCAGCCCGCTCCAGCACCCCAGCAGCCCGCAACCGCTGAGCCCATGCAAATCGACCGCGCCCATCTCACCATGGAAGAGAGAGAACGGCGCCTCTCCATTCGCCTTTGCCTGTACTGTGGCCAAGCCGGACACATCCGCGCCAACTGCCCAACTCGGCCACCCGAACCTCAGCGACCCGGGGTGAGTTTGCTGCTCTCTGCCTCTCTAACCGGGGACTGTATTGAGGTGCCCGTTAGGCTCGTTTTTTTATCAGTCAGCGTAAACACTCAGGCCATGATAGATTCCGGCACAGCGGGTAACTTCATTGATGAGAGGTTTTGCAGATGGCATAACATTCCCCTAACGGCTTGCCTTCCTCCATTGACAGTGGCGGGGGCTCTGTCACGAACACCGGCGAGGGCACCTCCTCCCCTGGCCTTCGAAGATCGCACTCGACCGTGCTCGTGAATGTCTCCCTTGCGAAGTCTTGTTAGCCCCTGTGCCAACCTAGTCTGTTTTCCTCGACCATGATAGTTTGCTGCCTGCCCTGACCCACTGCCTGTTCTAGTTACGAGCCTGCCTGTCCTCTTCTCTCTCTGTTTGACTGTTTCCTGACCCTGCCTGTACGACCTGACTTTGCACTTACCTAATAAACCGCATATGAATCCCAACCAGCCTGAGTCTTCATTACAGCCTATCACATGCGTTTGTGAATACTGGAGATCTCTCTGCGAGTGCACACTGCACAGCAACTGTACATTTGACATATGCAGCATGTTTTTCTCATGGACAACAGAGAAAAAGCTCTGAACTTAAAGAAGCCCAACACACTTCCAAATACAGAAATAATGTGCAGTTTACTCTTGCTGTACAGATCTAATGATATCAATTCTTTCTACACTGAAAATACAGTAATTGAACTAAGAATCCATTCAGGACTTTAAAAAATGTGAGGTAGCCATTAATAAATGCATGATCTCGCTTCTTTTTATTCAGCATTATATATGATTGGGCTTGTGGAATATTGTTCATGTATTTCACTGTTATAATTACTAAAAACTGGTTTCCAAACTGTTCTTCTAATTGACAGATTTGTCCAAATGTGACAAGCGCCCTTAAAGTGATAGTTCAGCCATATATTAATGTTCTGTCACATTTCCCCACCCTCATCTTCTTCCAAACCAGTGTGACTTTCTGTATTTGTGGAACCCAAAAGATGTTGGACAGAATGTTAGAGACTGTCAGTCTTAGTCACCATTCCCTATTAAAATATGGAGGAAAAACATGCAGTGAAAGTAAATAGTGACTAAGGCTTTCATTCTTTCTGACATCTCCTTATTAATGGAGTGTGTAATTTCTGTGCTACTAGTGGCACCAAACAGGATTACAAAATAAAGTGTCTTTTCAAACAACCTTTGCCAACACCCTTCAGACTCATCAAGACCTTTCACACTCTTTGCACAGCCAAACAAACACACCCCTCCCTTCAGTGCTCCATCAGAAGCTCCACCCTTCCCTTCAGTGCTCCTTCAGAAGCTCCACCTTTTCTTTCAGTGCTCCTTCAGAAGCTCCACCCCTCCCTTCCTTTCCATCCTGTGCAGAAGTACAAACCGAACATTGGAACTTTGGCGTAAGAATGCAGGTTCGAGAAATGTTAATGAACCCAAAGTTCTGAAAATCTAATTTTATTTTATTTACATTTTTTGTTCTGGTTCACAGTTCCAAACCCTAATAATCATAAAATCTAAAATATTGCCACAATCAGAAATGATTGGGGTCCAAGCACATATGGAGAGATGACCAACATTATCAGATTTAACAGGAAATATATATTGTCGATGCCATTGACACAGTTGTTTAGGTGTTGGTTAGTGCTAGGAAATCCTTACTCTAACTCTAACCCTAACACTAACTGCTTTATTTTCAGTAGAACAAGTAGGATTTTCTTAAGTTATAACACCCCCTTGCATGACAAATAGATTACATTTAGCATGCGATGAGAATGTTCTCTTGTCCATGTGTTTTAAGTTTCGTTACGTTTGAATATTGCGCTTACAAGATACAGTATGGGCCACACCAAACCACGTATTGGCTTATATCTTCTGAACAATGTAACAAATAAAAATTATTTTGGTAACTTTTTGACTGGAGGGTCTGCAGATGCTGTAAACCAAATTTTGTGTGAATCGAGGAAACGGCCTAGGATGAGTTCAAAAAAGTAGTTAAAAAACAAAAATGGTTGAAAAGTTTTCTTGTGGAAATGGAAATCCATGTGACCAAATGATTTGGGGGCACTGAAGGATTTGAAGAAACTTAAACAATAGAGAGCCTTAGAAGCCTTAGAATAGAAGAGGCCCCTCTTGTCTAAAATAAGTTTCAGGGCCATCGGCTATTCACAACTCAAGTTACTAGGCACTGAAACTTGTTTGGCTGCTCTCGACCATTTTATTTGTTAATAATATGCTAGCACTTGAACCAAAGAATGTGCATATTTAATTTGAACTTAGTTGACCAAATTACTGCAGAGTTATAACAGTTTTTTAGTTGTAGTGTCCCTTATGGGCAGAACTGAGCAAAAATGTGCGCGCATCCTCAGCATGGCCTGCTGACTATGTGTACTGGGTTTTGTTAAGCTTGGACTTTGTGTTGTGTAGATATTGATCAATTAATCAAATTGCTTCTACCAAAGGAATTGCATTGCTAATATCTTCTGAATGATTTCACATGTCTAAATTCTTTTGATAACTTTTTGTCAGGAGGATCTGAAGATGATGTACACCTTCAGTGCTTGGACCCCTAATTATCTTCCAGCTCATGTGAGCAATGTAAGCAGAACATCTAAGAAACCGCTTAGCAATGTACAACGATTTTAATGTAGTACAGTTTCAGTCAGCAAATGCTCTGTATTGCCTAAAATAACCCTGGACATGCTAAAGTGAAAATTTTCTGCATCTGTTAGCCATATGTTTGTCAGCTCCTGTCTTGATTTAAATTAGTTATGTGAAAAATATCTTGCCCTATTTTATAAAGCCCAAATCCACACAGTTGTTTACATCTGTTGCTCATTAGCTTGTGCACACCCATCACAACCTAGAGTGCAACACTGTCTGAGATCATCTGCCTGACTGGACGCAGAGGGCCAAAGCGGGGCTTCTGCATGCTGTATGAGTACCCGTGCCTTTGCATAATCATTAAGAGTGACGACTCTCACTGCATGTGAAATGTTGTGTCTGTTTGAGAGGGCTGCTGCTTTTGGGCACAACAAACCACCATTGATTCATCGTTTTATCCACGTGTGCTGCTTATCAAACGGCTGCTTGCTGCAGAATCAGGTGGTTGTTTTTGCACTGGATTATAACTCCTACCTCAGGGCTTCATTTAGAAAACTGCAGGTCTGGAATACAGACACAAACCACCCCTTACATAAACACCCTGACCAATCAAGCATCACTATTACTATTGCTCATACTGTTTTGAACAAACCCTTACACATAGTATTACATAGTATTACATTTTGGCACAGAACTCGTCCCACTCTATATCTGTTACCGACATTAATTATAAACCATTCAGCTTTTGGAGTAAAGTTGTGCTTTAACTTGTCTTATGATTTATTTATTTTTGTCTGGTAGAGGATAAAACAGGCAAAAATTTAAAAAACCACATGGGGTTTGCAGCAGTTTTATTAAATGAAGTGTATTCATTAATTAATAAAAAGTATTTATTACTCCAGGTTTATCTTTTCATTTGAGTTGTGTTACAGTACTTAAATTAATTTTTCTGGTTCAATACAAGGTAAGCTCGATCAACAGCATTTGTGGCATAATATTGATTACCACAAAAATGTCTTACATCTAGTTCCGCCTTTTCTTTAAAACAATCAAAAGTCGAGGTAACCGGAAGGCACTTACAACTGAAGTGAAAGGGGCCAATTTTCAGAGGGTCTAAATGCAGAAATTTGAAGCTTATAATTTTATAAAAATACTTAATTCTTCTGTTAAAACTTGTGTATTATTTGTGCTGTAAATTTGTTTAAATCGTAATTTCTACAGTTATTTTAAGATTTTTTGACATTAAATCTTCATGGCAGCAAAGTCACAAAATTGGCTATAACTTTAGAAAGAAGAGGTTAGTAAGCCAATTTATCTTACATTTTAATTATCTTAAAAGGAGGGGCCGGTCAAAATAAATGTATAATCAACATTATGCCACAAATGCTGTCGACTGTGATGAACCCGGAATATTCCTTTACATTTTAAAGGTTGATCTCATGGAAATGCAAAATGCTAAATTATATTATGTACAAAAATAGCAAGAGTTATGAGGTGAAATGTCCTCTGTGTGGCACTAACAGCGAGTTAAATGTTCTCCTAAACAGGTGAAGTTTTTATGGTTAACGCTCTATCGATTTTTAATTTAACAAAACTGACCTCCATATCCTAAACCTTAAACCTAAACATACAGCCTGATCTTATAAAATTATGTGACTGGCAGCAGAGTCTAGGAGTATGATTCTCGCTTGGGGTGTGAGAGGTCACAAGTTTATATCCCGGACGAGCCCCCAATTATGTTACGACCCCGTCTAGGGTGAGGCTGCAACACAAAACTGGAACAAAAAATTAAATGTCCTTTTTACAATTTAAAAAACACCACCATGGGAGCAACAGCTTCAGGGGTGAGCATAAGCCAAAACAACAAACCAAAGCACCAATAACTCTTTAAAAACGACTAAATAAACTAACAAAGAAAAGGGAAATAAAATACAAATATAGCTGCAAGCAGCGATACTGGGGTAAAGCCAATTATCGGTAGCATGAGCAGCAATAGAACTTTTGTGACATGTTTTTGGTTAGAGTCCGATGAAAAATGTATGACCATTCAATCATAAAAACAGATTTATTTTAAAAATAACTAGTTTGATAGATTTATCAAAATGCTGTGAATAATTCTTTGTCGTGAGTGCCTCTAGATGATGCAGAACAATTTTCGTGCAAATCGGAGAAGCAGTCTAGGAAGAGTTCGAAAAAGTAGCTTTTCAAAACATATAAAAGTGGTGGACAGGAAGTTAGCTCGATCATGAGATAATTGGTATCATTGTTTTTAGCATGAACCTCTGAGTCTATCAAGACCAGTCTCATTACAGTAGGCAAAAGGAGTCAATCGCTATTAGCATTTATAGAAATAGCATTATACATTTTGACCACAAGGTGGCGTTGTCCCGAAACATTTTCAGTCCCTTCAGAGCATGGTGCCAAAGACACATACCAAGTGTCATAACGATATGCCAAGTCGTTGGTAAATACAGCATTTTATGATTGAATTCAAAATGGCCGACATCCAAAATGCCCAACATAGTAAAATGTGGTATCGTTCGACTCAGTATGTAGCACTTGATCTAAAGAGACAATTTTCATTATTTTTCAGGAAAAGTGTTCAAATGTTATAAGGAAAATTTGTTTTTTTTAGCTATCTCCTGACCAGTAGGGGGCAGTGTGCTGCAGGTAAGCTAGGGGCCTAATGATGATGACACGTACCAAGTTTCGTCCCAATAAAGCATTGCAGAGATACAGCCTCAAGTTAAATTTTGCGTGGTGTTTGTCAAATTCTTTGAAGTGCCATTCAAAAATAGTATGGTTTATCAAAATTCTGTGAATATATTTTTGTCGTGAGTGCCTCTTGATGATGCAGGCCAGTTTTCATGCAAATCGGACAAACAGTCTAGGAGGAGTTCGAAAAACATTTAAAAATGGCGGAAAACCTTTCGTGGCGTAGTGGGCTAAAGCACATAACTGGTAATCAGAAGGTCGCTGGTTCGATCCCCACAGCCACCACCATTGTGTCCTTGTGCAAGGCACTTAACTCCAGGTTGCTCTGGGGTAATTGTCCCTGTAATAAGTGCACAGATAAAAGCAAATGCATAAAATGTAAATGTAAATGGAATTAGAGGAAAAAAGATATAGAGGAAATTTTGTTTCTAGGGCTCATGGTTCAAAAGTTATTAACATAAATGTGACTGCAAGTTTGGGTCATTGGTGGCGCTAGAGGGTTTGAGGTAGATACGCCAAATTTGCTATGGTGACATATCCGACTGTCCTCTATCCGTGTGCCAAATTTCATAACTTTCCCTCAAGCGTTTCTATGGACTCAATAGCGGAGGAAGAAGAAGAAGAAAACTAACAAAAACAATAGGGGTCTTTCACCCCTTCGGGGCTTGACCCTTAATAAATACACTTACTACCTGACACAAAACAAGAGAAAAAGGAGATATTAAAGAAAATGACCCCCACCCACTACAGCTTACCACAGGTGAATTGGCTATTTAAAATACATACACAAATATATACAAAAAGAAATAAGGTTTATCAACTATCAACACAAACATCACAATGTTAACTTTAACAGTCACACAGTTGAGCAACAACAAACAATCAAGCAAGCAAACAACTGCACACTACAAATACACAAAATGCACAACAGGTTTTCAACAGCATTAACAGGAAATCACAAATTCAACAGCGCTTCCCTTGTAGGTGTGTTGGTCTCCGATATATTCCTGTCTCTGGCTGTCCAGAGATCAATTCAGGCTGGTCCAATCCTGTGGAAATTGGAGACTGGAGAAAGAGAGAGGGAGAGAACAAAACAGGGAGAGAAACAAAAAGGACAACACTGCAGCATGTATTAACAACAATATGTCACTGGACATAATATCGCAAAAATAAAATGATGTGGTTCATTACACGTATCGTGAGAGTTCCGAGGTGAAATGTCCAAGTTAAATGGTTTTCCAAAAATATTTGGTTTTCAAAGGTTCACTCAGTAATGTTTTTCCTCATTTAAAAAGTGTTACTACTAAGAAAGAGAATAGTAGTTTTAAAACATATTTATAAAAGATGAAGAGTTCAGCCATATCAGTAATCTTATAAAAGCTCTACTATTCTACATGGGGCAGGGGCACCTCATGGGGGCAGCCATGTTAGCATCACATGACCTGATGAATACTTCTCATTTAATCTCAGTAACTACCCTGTTATTGGACACTTTCATTCATGGATTAAATTAATCCTGGTTTTCTGTGCATAGTGAATTTCTGCAATGGCACTGGTAGCTAAAAATGACTGTGTTTGAATGATGCAACTTCCAGGCCACTTGTTGTCACTGTAAGCCAATGCAAGTCACTTCCACATACTGAGTGCACTTTTAAAGTTAATGCTCTACCTCCCTAACCTAAACCTTAAACCTAATCCTAACCGATAGTGTCAGAAAAAGCAAATGTATGATAATAGAGCAGTAACCTTAAAAACATACTCTGTTTTTTCTAGTTTTAAAACTAGAAAAACCAAGTTCCTTACACTGAACACTACTCCTAAACCTAACCAATAGTGTGATAGCGTAAATGCGTGCTGCTTCTATTACACTTTTGGCTCATTTGTCGACTCGTAATTCTGCGTTTAAAGTCCAACACTCTCTCATTTTAACTACTGTGCAACTTAGTCACATTGGAAACAGCTTGTAAATGTAGTTAGTTATGCAATGCAAGCTTTAAAATGTATGACTTTCAAGTCATGTACTATAGTAAAAGTTTAATTGTCAGTGTCTAGCATTATGTGAGTAACATGGCGAAAAGTACATTACAAATTTTTTTTTTTATGCTAATCACCTGTTTTACTCGTTATTTGTGTGGTAGTGAATACAACTAATTGCAAAAAGTAATTGTCCGTATAGTAACGCGATTCAATGAGACTAGGCTGCAGACCTACATCATTTTGAGGTGCTTCTATAACAGTTTCAGCTCACGTGTCAACCAGGACTTGTACCCCATCTCAAGTGCAATGCTTTATCAGTTGAGCTACTGCACAATTTGATCATACACGAACAAGCTTGTAAATGTAGTTGGATATGTCATTGAAAAGCTAGTATGTATCACATTAGAAAGTCATGCGCTATGGTTAAAGTGTTAGGAACAGGACGAAAAGTACATTTGTATGTACTAATAATGTGATTTTTTTACTCTTGATTTTTTTGTAGCACCTCTAGAGTTCATTTCACCAGGATACTGATGTGATGCATGCAACAAGCTATGTAAAAATCATTTAGCAAAAATGTAGGTATAGTTGCATGATTCTATAAGACCTGGTTGAACTTTTGCATGGGCAAGCATCACTTTTTCTTCATAAAATTTCAAAATTGTGTTAGTTGTATACACTGTTTGGAGATGCTCATGCTTAATTGTGCTAAAATAGTTATGTTTGTGTTATATATAAACCTGCCTACAGTTTAGTTCTAATCGAATTATTGTAATTTGACTGAATTTCTATATGCTGCAGCACCTCCGTTTACTCACACAGAAATCTGACACATAATGAGAAATTCTGTAAATAATGGTTCATGCCAAGGGATCAATTTAAAGCACTTCACAAACAAACCCTGTGTTATCTTTACATCTAATGAAGGTGTTGTGTTGAATCATATGCAACAGTCGCTTTCTGGCACCTCACCCCCTCAGGCTTTCGGAGGGTCACAGTTTAAGAGGGGCGTGTACAGTTATTAATGCTTATTCCTTACTAATAACTGCTGACAGCATTATCATGAGATACAGCATGACATGCATTAAATAAAAACGCCTGACAGAGGATTCCAAACATAATCACCTCATCTCACAGAGACAACTTTGCGTCTGGGGAACCGCGAGCTGAAACCGTGTGGTTGCGATTCTGTATTAGTGTGTGTATCTTTGTGCCCGCCGGTAACAATGGAAATTGTACACAGAAGTTGCTCAGATGAAACAACAGAGGATATTGATTTACAAACAATGGTTTTGGTGTTCTTGTTGGAATTACAACATGAATTGGAGTTCACCCAGAGGACAAGAAGTGTTCCTGTAGAAAATGGTGGATAAAAAACATTAGCATACTCTTTTACATGTTGTCAAATGAAGATAAGGATGCTGTCAATCACGGGTGCATATGTGCAAGTCATTTCATTCCTGCTGATGAGCCTTTTGTCAGGTCTGTCATCACACTGATGTGCTATGATCATGACAAGTTATGGCTTTGTAACAAAGCAGAACCTAACATTAAGTTGTGAAAAGTCTGCTTCAGAAAATAAAGCCTATTTTCACACTAAGGATGGGTCAGGATGGTTGACTAATCGACTAGCCTGCCCACAGTTCAGGCAAACTGCAATGTACTTGTGAAAATTGTAAGCCCCACTCAACAGCAGTGCTTATAAATTTCATTTGCATCACATACTGATGCTAACAGAGTGAAAAGTGAGGGTTTATGAACTGATCATTTGCAGTTTTCCACATGATTTGTGTGAATTAATTGGAATTCTATTGCTGTTGTAATGAAAAGTGAATAAAAGTCATTATTGTAATAGCACCTCTACCAGGAAACTGCCACGTTACATAAAATTACCTACGTACTTTTTTTTTTATGTATGTTCCATCATTTTATGAGACCAGGAGGCCTTTAAGACCAACTAATCGCTCAGACAATTTACCTAGCTAGTCGATTTTGAAACTATGTAGTTTTGCACATCCCATAGTACATACTCTGTGTAACGTTCTCTCTTTAACGTTCTTTAAGGATGTTGCTATTGGTGCTGGCAATGACCAAGACAATGATGACGTAAAGAACCCAAGTGCAAATTAATTCCAACATGTACTCCATAAACCCTAACTACAAATATGAAGTAAACATGGCATGGCTTAACTAGACTTGACTCTCCAACAAAGTTACATATGAACAATCAATACCTGACAATGGACAAAGGAAAATATAAGCCTTAAATACAAGACATGGGAGAACACATGACAAAGATAATCAGTAAACACTAAGAACTCTAAACAAGAGAACAAGACAATCAACCAATGAAAACAAGACACATGAACATGGAGGGAAACATGAAAATCACATGACAAAGGAACCACATGACATGAAACAGGAACTAGAATTTCAAAATAAAAGACATGAAAAACATGAACCAA
This sequence comes from Xyrauchen texanus, assembly GCF_025860055.1. Lineage (NCBI taxonomy): Eukaryota > Metazoa > Chordata > Actinopteri > Cypriniformes > Catostomidae > Xyrauchen > Xyrauchen texanus. The sequence goes on along the minus strand of NC_068279.1, from coordinate 54,067,479 downwards.
AAAATACACATGACATATCCACCCATTAATGGGCGGCTTCCGACGCCCCAACACACGAACAAAACACAATAAAAATAGCATAAACCCAAAGATCTGTAGGGAGCTGGGGAAGATCTTGAAACATGGCTAAGCAAGACATGGCATGGCCTGGCAGAGTCAATGGAAAGTGGGAGAGCCATTAGAGACTTGAGAGGCAACACCAGGGAACGTGGTGATGGCATGGAGTGGGCTGAGGCGTTGCTGTGATATGGCATGAAGCAGGCTGAGGATCCAGGGCAAAAGATGGCGCTAGCTCAGCGACCATGATGAGGAACTCTGGCTCAGGAGCCATGTCGTGGAACTCTGGCTTGGCGGCCATGTCGGGGAACTGTGGCTCGCCGGCCATGTCGGGGAATTCTGGCTCGGAGGCCATGACCTGGAACTCTTGCTTGGCATCCGCTTCCCCCACAGTGAACGAGGAACCAATAATCTGCAGGGCGAGGTCGATATATTGAGCCAGGCTGTGGGAACTCTGACCATCTGGCATCAGTAAAGAGATTTGAGTGTTTGAAAGCAACTTTATTAAAGTCCACATGGCATGCCAGAGCGCAAAAGTCCTCAGGGGACGATTCCCCTGATTTAGGCATATGAGTTGGATTGCTGGGTTAATTTTGTGTCAGTCAGGTATTCTGTAACATTCTCTCTGTAACGGTGTTGCTACTGGCACTGGCAATGACAAAGACGATGAAGTAAACCCAAGTGCAAATTTATTCCAACATGCAATCAAAAAACCCTAATTACAAACATGAAGTAAACATAAACATGAACTTGACATAACATAAACTTGACATGACATTGACATGACATTGACATGACATTGACATGACATTGGCATGACATTGACATGACATTGACATGGAAAGTTCATACAAACAATGAATACCTCACAATGGACAAAGGAAAACATGAGCCTTAAATACATGACATGGGAGAACACATGACAAAGATAACCAGTAAATACTAAGAACTCTAAACAAGATAACAAGACAATCGACCAATGAAAACAAGACACATGAAAATGGAGAGAAACATGAAATCACATGACAAGGGAACCACATGACATGAATTTCAAAATAAAAGACATGAAAAACATGAACCAACAAAACACACATGCCACTCTGCTCTCCTGTAGTCATTGGTATAGGGCCCAGATGATACGGCAGAGATGTTTGTGCCAACCTGACCTTGAATTTATGGACGCTTTATCAGCTCGGATATTCTTGCATGGCCTTTGTTAAGGTTTTACCTTTCATGGACATTTAGCCCAATTTCGTTTTCAGATAGTTCACAACTCACTTGTCTCGCTGAGCCCAATAAAATCCATATTTCAGCTAACAACATCTGCCTGTGTGAGCTAAATATAATGCTTTATTAATAGCACAAAAGCTTGTAACCTAAACAGAGCACACTAGCACAGCATAGATGGTCATATCAGGTTTATCCTGCTATAGTGTCTCTCTGATTCTGAAATAATACATAAATAAACAAAAATAAATCATATATCATTACTGTAATGCAAATATATATATATATATATATATATATATATATATATATATATATATATATATATATATATATATATATATATATATATATATATATATATATATATATATATTTAAGGTGTGCCATTTTATCTTGGATAAGGCACAGATAAGCACACATGCACTCTTAAACTGAAACTGACTGTGAGGTGAATGTTCTGCTTGGCATGAGTTGCACTAAGAGCGCATGGACACGTTTCATTATTCTGTTAAGGTTTGAGCCAGTTACACTGTAATTGTTTAATTGTTTCTGGGCTGTCCAGTGTTTTCAGTCTTATGAATGTGCATGAATATCAAATAGCATCTATTGAGTCTCTTGTGTTGCCAGTGGCAGGTATGAAAATGAGAACAATCTCTGGATGAGGTTATTGTGATTTATTTTATTGTGAGCATTTTAACAGTTTTCCAAATTAATTTTACTGGTGGTCATGTTGTCTTGAGAATATAGTCATGGCTAAAGCCTGTTAGTAAGCACAATTACTATTTCCTCGTGTGACCCCAGGTCCATGTGTGTGTGGACGTTGGATTTTGGGTTCGCTATACGCAACGCATAATTTCAATTAATCTCAGTTCAGAAGAATCTGGGCTGTCAGTAAAGGGTTAAACGTTTGGAGTCATGTGACAAAACAATATGGTGCTGATCACAGTGGAGTTTGTCTTTGGGAGAAGCGCCAACCAAACTACATCTGGGAAGAAACCTGATTACGTTTTTACATTGTAACCTGTTTGACTCAAAAGAATAGAGTCTCTAGTTTCATCCGATATGCCAATTTGTTTTTATTTCACCGATTTTTACTTTGAAATCCTATGTTTACTGTGCATTATCACATTGAGAATAAATGCGTTCATCCGAAATCTGAAAGAAAAAAATGACTTTCAGAGGCTTTATGTGGAGTTAGGATGAAAATAAGGTGCATTTCAATTCTATTATTTTATCTTTTCTATCTATTATTTCAAGCATTGCCCATTGTTTGCTTCAAAACTCTGTGAGTGTATTGCAAAGTGGCAAAGTTTCTGTTTTTAATTGTGACCTGGATATAGTAGGTGTATTGCTACAGGGGTGCTTTTAGCATTTTTGCGATATTGCAACCCGATGTTTACATTACGTCAGGGCTTGATTACACGGCCTGCTTGTGCACTGAAAGACTCAAATGAGATGTGGGTGATTCTCAGAAGGCTGCTGTGGTAAACACGCAGTAACAGTGAAATCTCTGTTCTGGGCAGCACTTTATGTTCAGCGCCACAATTTTAGGGTTGTCTGTCCGTCCGATGTCATGTTTGTTTGTTTTATTGTAGTTGGGTGGCGTCTTTTGTCCTGCCAGTTATTTCAGTGCATCCTTTAAATTTGACACTTCAATAGGCTCAGACTTAGATAATCTTATTGAGTTTGGTTATGCAAAATGATTGGCACCATGGGGCTTTGCACCATTTAAAAGCAAAAGGAAAGGACTATCCCAAGCACTTTCTGGAACTAGAAATCACTTATTTAGCATTTAAATATGGATGATGATTAATTTGCCACCATGGGCCCTATTTTAACGATCTGAAACGCAAGTATCATGCGCGAAGCGCAAGTAACTTTGTGGGCAGGTCTTGGGCACTGTTGCTATTTTACCGGCGGGATAAATGACTCTTGCGCCCGACGCAAGTTTAAAAGGGGTTGGTCTGAAATAGCTTCATTATTCATAGGTGTGGTTTGGGCGTAACGTGAAATAAACCAATCAGAGCGTCATCCAACATACCCTTTAAGAGCAGGTGCGCATGTTGCATGGCGGATTGTTATTACTATCAGAGGAGGGGAAAATAATTACATTTATTCTGTTTAAATCTTTTCAACCTAATTTTCCGTTTGTATTTTTTTTATTTTATCAATTACTGTTTGATATTTATTTTTCATTTTGACAAAATGCAAATAAAGAAATGTCACAAATAAATACTTTCGGATGTTTTGGACTCGTTCTGTCTGAATCACGAATATATGCATGGTTATATTTTTGAAATGTAATCGAACATTAGACCGAGATTAATTTGCTTTACCTCACAATAGATGACGCAGCAGCTCTTCTGCCAAATAAGTCCCGTGCTGCTGCTTTTGGGTTAAGTGTCATCGGCACATGCAGTTCACCATCACGTCTCCTTAAGTCCTCTAATGTTTCCTCATCTATGTCAACAACACAACCTTGATTGATGCCACAAAGAATGCTGCACCTTTTTGAGGACTGTATGTGCCTCCTGGCCTATCCAAACACCTGAAGCGCATTTTCAGTACGCTGAACGTTCGTTCAATTACACAGCGTGTTTGTGTGTTTTCGATTAAACCGTATTTCACTCATTGTTGCTGGCATCAAAAATGGTGCCATCAGCCACGTCTTTAACGGATACCCAGCTCATCTGCCAGGAGATGGCAGATGTCTGTCACAGATGTCCTTATATACATATGTGTCTTGCCACTATTGGGCAAACAGGTCTGATCCGTCATTACTACAATTAGCCTGAAAAATTTGGGTAAATGTGTAAGCTAGATTTAGGCCTACATTTTTTTACATCTTCATGGACACCACAAAGATTTCCCTCATGTGTTAATATTTTTCCTTGTTATAATGTATGATTTGCAAAAATAAAAACTGCAGCATCTGTGTTGATGAGAGAATCAAAGTGTATGCGCGTTGTGCACCCGCTACATTATGGCCAAGCATGCGCGCTTAAAATAGCATTACGAACAACGCGCCACTGACTTTAGACTAGGTTTTTTCTGGTCAGTGGCGGAATTGTTTTCTGGAACTGCAAAATAACACTAGGGAATGTTTGCGCCGAAACACGCCTCCTTTTTGCGCCGACCCGCCCAGGGAGCGCAAGTTCATTTCCTAGTTTACCGACGTGCGTCTGTGGAGGGAAAAGCCCGCTTTGCGCGGGTGCAAAATAGGAATGATACATGCGTCAGTGTACAAAGTCATTTGCGCAGGGTGCAAGATAGGGCCCCATGTGTTTTTAAATATAACACTATTTCTTTCCCAAGACCAATACTTCCTGACCATTCAGTGGACTTTGCAATAAAGCACACAGATTAAACACCATTAAAGGACAGCTCACTGTGAAATGAAAATGATCTCATCATTTACTCATTCGCATGCCATCCCGGATGTGTGTGACTTTCTTCTGCTGAACACCAATTAAGATTTTTGAGGAATATCTCAGCTATTAAGGGAGGTGTTAGGGAGGTGTTTCAGGCACGTCCAGCTGGGAGGAGGCCTCGGGGAAGATCCAGGACTAGGTGGAGAGATTACATCTCCACACTGGCCTGGGAACGCCTCGGGGTCGCCCAGTCAGAGCTGGTTAATGTGGCTCGGGATAGGGAAGTTTAGGGCCCCCTGCTGGAGCAGCTGCCCCCGCGACCCGACTTCGGATAAGCGGTTGAAGATGGATGGATGGATGGATCTCAGCTATTGAACCATTCATTGAAAGTAAATGGTGGCCAGAACTTTGAAACTCCATATAAGCACATAAAGTCAGCATACAGTACAAGTATTCCATTAAACTCCAGTGGTTAAATCCATATCTTCAGAAGTGATATTATACAACTCTGTAAAACATTAAGAGAGCACTGCAAAATTATCAGTTTCTCTGGATTTACTATTTACAGGTATGTGTTTGAGTAAAATGTTTTGTTTTTTTATTCTATAAAGTACTGACAACATTTTCCCCAAATTTCAAATAAAAATATTGTCATTTATAGTATTTATTTGCAGAAAATGACAAAAATAGGCAGTGTTTTCAGACCTCAAATAATGCAAAGAAAACAAGTTCATATTCATTTTTAAACATCACAATACATTATGTTTTAACTTAGGAAGAGTTCAGAAATCAATATTTGGTGGAATAACCCTGATTTCAATCACAGCTTTCATGCGTCTTGGCATGATCTCTACCAGTCTTTCACATGCTGTTGGGTAACTTTATGCCACTCCTGACGCAAAAACATTCAAGCAGCTTGTCTTTGTTTGATGGCTTGTGGTCATCCATCTTCCTCTTGATCACATTCAGAGGTTTTCAATGGGGTTCAGGTCTGGAGATTGGGCTGGCCATGACAGGGTCTGAATCTGGTGGTCCTCCATCCATTCCTTGATTGACCTGGCTGTGTGGCATTGAGCATTTTTCCCAGTGCCACACAGGGCATTGACACACACTTCTTGTATAATCAATGCTTTACTCGCCTGCCGTACTTATTATATGGCTGTACATACTGTTTATAATTATTCATGTTTTACAGAGGAATGTGCATTACTCCTAAATAAACTTGAATGAATGTGAATATTTATGATAACACTACTGGTCAATTGGCTGCGTTTGCATTTCTGCTGTGAGAATTAAGCATTGTGACATTTGATCTGTGGTGCCACAGGAGACAGACGACTGTACTGGCAGCTTGTTGCAGCATCCGTCCTGATGCGTTGGGACAGATAAAGCTCTTTTGTTTATTCTTTTCCTCCTGAGTCATTGCTAAAGCTGTTTCTTCTTGTGACAGGACAGATTCCAAAATGCTGCATCATGACTGTTTTATTTATGCAGTTCTGTGGGTAAATGGATTTCCTAAACAGGATTTTCCTTGCTCTGTAGAGACAAGAGTTTGATGTACTATGTAGACACACTGTAACGTTTACAACACAGAACACTCTGTGTAGTCCAACCAGACCATTTATTGTAATCAAGCTGCAAAAAAAGGGTAATTTAGAAATAAGTTTGCAAGGTACAGTTTATAAAGTATGCATTCCTCTTCACCGTATTAAAGCATGCACAGCTGAAAACATGTCACTTTTAGCCAGCTCGACACAACAACAGTGACTCGATCAATGGCATCTGTTTGGAGACAGAGGCCGAGTTTAAAAACCTGTTTCAAAATTATTTTTATTGTTGCAATCCATTTGGTGATGCTAGTGTTGCAGACATTACACACTAACCAGATCACTAGATCGCTATCCAGAAAAAATTTGGGGAATCCAGTGAATATTACATTCCAGAAAGTGCTTATTGCATCAAGTCGTTACCTAAACACAACTTTGTTCCCAGGTATACTCATAAAGAAAGCCTTTTGTTTCTTAAGACCTATTCACACCAAGTCCATTTTTTCGGTGGAACTGTTCCGAATGAACTTTTGAATAGTCACAATGAATTCCTATGGATTCACTTTTCACATTAGGCTCAACAAGTCACCTGCCGACAATCCAAAGGGTTTTTCTTTTCTTTTTTTTGGGAGAGCAATCTGATTTTCTGCACTGAAAACTGACTGAACATTAAAATATGAGCTTTTTGTAATTTTTCCAGAGTCGCTGCAGCTGTTCAATCCAGTGCTTTGGTGGCACTAATCAACCAGCAAACACTTGCAATCGACGTGCTGCTGACTGAAGTAGTACTCAAGTAGTTGCAGTTCATTAACAATTGGTGTCGGTGTTAATGGTTTTATATGCTGCAAATGCAACCGGTCCTGCTTGACACGCTCCAAACGGGATTCGAACCGGTGTTTCAAGCATGGGAGCTGGGCACGTTAACGAGTAGGCTAAATTATATAGTCTTTAACCTCAGTCGCTAGTGCGCCTCTTGAGGCCAGGGGATTGATATATACATACTGCACAGCTACCTACCAGCTGGCACCCATTACACTTACCCCCCTAAACCTCACTCCCATCTGGGTCACGGCACCACTGTAACTGGTCCTGCTCGACACACTCCAAGTGGAATTCGAACCGGGTCTCCAGCATGGGAAGCGAGTCGCTAGTCGCTAGTGCGCCTCTTGAGGCCAGGGAGTGAGGTTTACATGTAGCACAGCTACATACTAGCTGGCTTCCTTTACATAAACATAAAACCGGTCTGTTTTTGAATGTCTGTCAGTATGCGCATGCATTATAAATGTTCATAAACATAAAGACTCTGGAGTGTTTTCCTGTGCTCTTTTACTTGTCTCACGTATAAACACACTAAATTCAATGCAAATGAGCAGTAAATAAATATTGTAGAATTTGTAAACACATTCTTACTTATTAGAATATTTAAGTAATTATACATCATATTTTATAATATACCTACTTTGTCTTAATGCACATTATTTAATATGTACTGTTCATCACTGTGCCTGCTATCCTGCCCTTAAAAATAGCAGAAATATTCAGCAAATGGTTTGGACTAAGCTCATAGTAAAATATTGCATAAAATGACTCTTTACATGCAATATTTTGTGTAGAAAAATGAATTGCAGAACCTCACTGCTATTTTAATCACAAGGATAATATAACAAAGTATTAGCTCTTTTCTAACCATGCACACAAAACCCTGTATTTAATCCAAATATGCAATAATTGAATAAATAAAAGACAATGTCAAGCATCAATATCAAGACACAATCAGTAGAGCAAACGTTCAGCTCACAGCATAAACTGGAAATAAGTCTGTCATGGACTGGCTAAGACTGTTCTCTTGCCGTAAGATCCTTGTATGTAGTAGCTTGTCAACAGCACATACAGTGCAGTCAGGTGCAATGGGTTAATTAAACATAACTACTGTGTCTTGGGCCTGAGAGAGCCCTGAGAAGGCACCGGTCCACCACACTGTATGTTGAGAGGACAGCAGCTGGACCTGGGGCCCAATATCATTACCTGGGGCCATACGGTGTGACAGCACTAGCCTGGCTTCCAAGTGCTGGGATCTGTCAGAAGTGTATGAGAAACATGTCTCGCTGGATCTCAGATCTTAATGCTGCAGGTCTGCACAAGAGTGAACAGTAGTGGCAGAATATAGGATGGCCTGATGTCTGTGTTGCATGCTGTGCAGATATGAATAATATACATGCACATGTTTTTGTGTGTGTGTGTGTGTGTGTGTGTGTGTGTGTGTGTGTGTGTGTGTGTGTGTGTGATTCTCTGGAGGTGTATTGGAACAGAAGAACAAACAACTTAAATTGCAAATACGGTTCATTATTATGCAGACCCCTTAATGGACAATAGGATGGATCTGTTTGTGCATTGTATCGAGTGCTGATGTGATTTGCATGTATTAAGTTTCTTTGTTCAAATGCAGCATCTGCCTTTTAATTGATATTAGCTAAGACAGTTTGAAAAAGGTTTTGCTAATACATTTATTAGTAGATAGTTTAGAAATCTATTGGTTGCATATTTGCGCACATTAATTTATTAGTAGCTAACCAAGACAGCACACATAGATCACCAAAACACCTATTTGATGTGTGTGATTTTATCTGGAAGATGTGTTTTTTCAGATGAAACACTCTTAAACAGACATTCTGGAGATGTATATAATACGTGAACTATCTAGAAAGCTAACTTTGATCAAATCTATAGCTAATTTACTGGTAGCTAAGTTAGTTTATAAGTATATTCATAGGTACTTTCTTTGTAGCCAAGTTTTTAATATATTGCTAATTCATTGGCAGCAAAGTTAGTTTAAAAAAAAAAAAAACGTATTGTTAGCTAATATATTAGGTAGTGACATGTTAGTTTGGAGATGTATTGGTAGAAAAGTTATTGCTAGCTAATTTAGAAACATGGTAGCTAAAAATGATTATTGATTCCTATGTTAGTTTAGAAATGAACTGGTAGTTCATTTATTGGTAGCCGCTAAGTTAGTTTATAAATGTGATTAATTGCTAGCTACATTTAGAAATGTATTAGTTACTAATGTATTGATAGCTTAATTATATTAGAAACTTCTTGATAGCTAATTTATTAGTAGCTACATAGGCCTGTACATTCATTTGGAAATGTATTGGAACTGTAATTCGTTTATTGTTAGCTAAAATGTTGTTAGCGAACTTGTTGGTAGCTAAAGTAGTTTAGAAACACTGAAAGCTAATATATTGTTTGCTAAGTTTATAAATGTATGCAATTAGTTGCATGTAATTTGTTTGGAAATGTATTGGTAGCAAATGTATTCATAGCTAGTTTAGAGACATATTGGTGGCTAAAACTGGTAGCTAAATTAGACACACTGGTTGCTAATTTATTGCTTTCTATGTTCAATGTACTGATAGCTAAATGGTATAGCTATTACAAATGTAGCGTGGAAGTGTATTGTTAATGAATGTATTGTCAACCAAGGTGCTTTAGAAATGTTTGGTAGAAGGGCTGGAATGTTAATCTGGCATACTGGGCATTTTGCTGGTGGGCCGACGCGCTTTGGGACCAATCAGGGGCGGAAAGGCCATTGGGAGAACCGGGACTAAGCTGAAATGAGCCGCCGCGTTATGCAGAACGGGCCACAAATCAGCGCAGCTATATGCCAGGCAACGCCCCCCCAACCACCCCCCACACACACACACACACACACACACACAAACACTCAAAAACTTTTGGACCAGATTCATGTAAAATCCCGGGTTGATTTCTCTTCCCAGTCCACCCCTGGTTGGTAGATGTTACTTTACAAACGTAATATGCATATTTAAATTAATCTTTAGTCTTGCTCTCTTTTTGGAAATGCATGTCACAGAACAGAACTAATAAGAGATGTGTGGTTGGATCACCTCAAACAGAGTTCAGGTGGTTTTGCTCAAGGTGTGTTTTTGAAATGAGTCCCTTAAGGTTCCTTGTGTTTTTAATTGGTTTGCTTCAATATAATTTTTTTCCCTCTTTAATAAACTCTCCACAGCGATACCCCGTGTGAATCACTAAAGCACAGTGATTATATATGTGCAATATCTAAGGGGCAAATTAATATTTAACTGGATTTACAGCTAATCATTGCAGTATGAAATATTAATATGAAGCTTTATGGCAGGAGCCTTGCACAGAAAGTGAACTAAAGCATTTTATTGTATTTTATATATTATTAATACTATTTTCTTTTTTATCCAGTCATACTCATAGGCTTGATTGTTTTTTTTTTTTTTTTTAGCTTTTTTGTGAATATGGGCAATTCCAGCATTATAGAAGTGATTTTTGCAATAAAATGTGAAATTTTACTTTTCATAGAAAGCACTCCTGACCAGTATATCAAACCAAGTCTACGTATAATCATATACCCCAGAAGAAACATTTCAAACATCAGAAAGAATTCAGTCTTACTTTTTTTTTTAATAACTATCATTATTATTACTAATGTATGTCAGTATTGGAACAAAGCTTTGTTTTGAAGCAACTTGTAATGCATTGGTTGAATTGATGTACAAATCCATATAAATCAAATTAAAGCATTAGGAAAATACCAAAATAATAAACTCATCATGGTAATGCTATGTAATACATTTTCTGGGTGGGCCTGGGTCTAATTTGGGGTGGGTGGGGTTGAGGGGGTCCACCCTTGGCTACGCCTCTGCTCACACAATTTATTGTCTGTCTGAAAAATGCTTTTTCCTAACATGAAGTAAAAATTAATATTCCCCTTTGAACTTCTTTTGAAACCATGATATTTTGCTGTTTGAAAAATGTTATTTTAGCATTGGAGCACAGCTCAACAGTTTAATAATTCAATTTCCCTTTAAAAAACAAAACCAAAACAGCTTATATATACAGTAAAATATAGAGCTAAATGGACAATTTCATAGACGTTTAGTTCCTTTGCTTAAAACCTGATTGTTCCATGGTATGTTTGACATTTCCGGGGAATTCCCCATGTGCATTTGGTTGTAATGATCAGTGTTTGTTAGTGGCGTGGTGATCAGTCATTTCAGACTCTATCCACAACCTGAGGTACGCCTGAGGGAATCAGAGGTGTGAGCACATGAAGCGGCTTTAGTAATGCTTCACATGTGCTGTGATTGATAGTCAACCTTCTCCTGTGTTTGAATTTCTCAAGACCTTCAATGCTGCACACATCAACAGAATATAATGGAGTCTCCCCTGCTCTGCTTCTTTACAGGCAATATCTCAATATTCCAGCACTGCACAATAAACAATCTATACAAATTTGACTCACAAATCAAAGTTTGAGTCACAATCTTTGATTGAATAGTTGCTCTTACATGTATTCTTGTAGGCTCTTATATATTTTTGCACACATTGTCTAAATCACCTTGCATGCCAATATTAATTAATATTCACATATTGCAATGCAATATTAATTAAATCACTGAAATGTCATTATGTTGTGTCTTTTCATGGATTAATCGCCATGGAACTTCAAACCGCTTCATACCGCTTGTTTCTCCAGGAGACAAACAAGCAGAATGAGCGCCCCAAAGTTAGAATACATTTGCATATTTTGGCAGATTGAACGTTCTGCACTTTAATTTACCTGTCACAGATCTGCTCATCTACAATCCATACAGCAGCAGTTCAGAAACACATATTGTGCATAACAATGAGATGTGGCGTAACCAATGCAAAACAAACAAATAAACCAAATGTCTAGGAAACATTACACCTCAAGATAAAGAAAAGAAAGATATATTTAGCATAAAGTAAATTAAGCATATTTTAGTACAATTATGATTATTATTTTTTTTCAATTAAGCACATTAAGAAACACATAAAACAACAAAAAGTTGCAGTAACAAGAAAACAAATAAACAACTTGCCTAGGAAACAATACCTCTAAAAATGAATATATATCACACAAGCAAGAGTGCGATACGTCCCTATATCAGCACTGCTGTGATTCGGCAGCAGGTTATTACAGCAGTGCTGATTTAGGGCCATAGAACATGATTGCAAGTGTGATATTGCTTATATACAACAGTTCAATGAACAAGTACATTTTTAAAAACTTTCTGCATTTGTGCATGGAACTGCTTTATTACGCGACCGATCAGAATCTGCCGTTGCTGGTTCAAAACAAATGATGCGTCCAAGTAATTCAAAAAGTTCACTTCAGAAATAGTATCACGGCTTGTGCTGTTTCTAACAAGTCATTGGATAAACAAGGATAGATGGATGGATGTGTGTGTGTTTGTCTGTGTGTGTGTGTGAGAGAGAGAGAGAGGGAGAGAGAGAGAGAGCGTGTGCGATCACCTGTTGCCACACCCAATCAGAGATGCTGTCAGCTTTCTGAAGATCAGCTTTCTCAGTGGAATATAGACGTCCAAGAGGGGTATTCCTCTCTATTTCGGGGTAGCCGGTAAATGTCATTCACTATAGAAACCGCGATGTCCTCCGCCATTTTAAACAGTATGTATCCAATGTGGAAAATCACGGAGCGCTGTTCTATGTAAACAATGACTAACGGATTCAGTTTGTGTCACCAACTGGCTCATATTACACACAAAAATGATCTTTTGCCACCACCTGCTGGCTAACATATGTAATTTCAAAATTAAAGACACAAACTCCTAACACATATGCACTATGCTTACACTTTAGTTTAGAACAGCACAAAAAAAAAATTTCTTAAAAGGAATGAGAATTGGAAGGTAAAATACCAATTAATGATTCACCTTAAATCCATTTATATTAGTTTTTTTTTCTATCATGCATTGCAGCAGGCATCTCTTTATTCAGCATCTATTATAATCTTACTGGTGAACGATTAAATTACTTTTCACTGAATGCCAGTCACAGATGTTTCATTTTTGACTGTGCAACAAATCAAAGCATGATTCACGAGCAAATTGAAAATATATATTTCCCTTGTCAAAAACAGCATAAAATAGAATCCAGGCTAGTTAATGCGATTCCTTTCCTTTAAATTAACTCACATGTGCTTGATACATTTTACATTTAAATGACAGTGATTTAGAAGAAGTAAAGTTTTTTTTTCACTTGTGTCACACATAGGTGACACTGCAGTCATCTTGGAAGAGTGTCTTGCATTTACAGTTGCCAAAGCCTGAGGCTTGACTTCTCCACTTACCTTTCCACTGTGGTTACCATGGCAATCGTTACCGCTGGAGACCAGGAGTTCAGGGAACATGGAGAGCAGGGCTGCATGGAGGGGGAGATTATTAGATGATGGAAGGTTACTTTGGAATATTGCTGCACTTTTTACTTTGATTTTACGAAACTCTGTAGACTGAAAGCGGTTGGTTAAGCATATATGCTTCTGAAGCTATATTTAAAGGGATAGTTCACCCAACAATGAAAAAACAAACATCTCTCATCATTTACTCACCCTCATGCCATCCCAGATGTGTATGACTTTCTTTCTTCTGCAGAATACAAACTAAGATTTTTTGAAGAATATTTCAAAAATAGATCTTCACAATGCAAGTGAATGGGCGCCAAAATTTTGAAGTTCCAAAATCCACATAAAGGCATCATAAAAGTTATCCATGAGACTCCAGTGGTTAAATCCATATCTTCAGAAGTGATATGATAGGTGTGGGTGAGAAACAGATACATTTTGAAGTCATTTTTTATCACAAATTCTCCTTCCAGTAGGGGGTGATATGTATGAAAAATGTGAATCACCAGAAATAGAAGATTTGTGAATATTGAACTGTTTCTCACCCACACCTATCATATTACTTCTGAAGAATTGGATTTAAACACCAGAGTCATCTGGTGTACTTTTATGTAGCCCTTATGTTGATTTTGGAGCATGAAAATGTTGGCACCCATTCACTTACATAGACTGAACCTACAGAGCTGAAATGTTCTTTTTAAAACCTTTGTTTGTGTTTAGCAGATTAAATAATTGTCATGCACATCTTGGATGGCATGAGGGTGAGTAAATGATGAGAGATTTTAATTTTTTTTGGTTGAACTTTTCTCATTTTAAATAAAAGCTACAGTTTTTGATTGAATACAGTAATTTGCTTATTTTATATCTAATTGTGATAAATCAGATTTTGAAAGTGCAAAAATTTGACTTATTTTTCTGCATATAGTTATTTCTTGTTAAAACCATATGCAATAATAATGTAATAATTATGCTTATCATTCCACAGTATAAAGATAAAAATGCACTGAAATAGCACCAATTCAAGTAAGGCTGACTAACTGAACAAACTAGTGTCTATAGGTTTGAATTGCAATGCACATTAAATCTCTTAAACCCTCATTATTTCAAACACTGATCAGCCTGCAGACTGTAGCTATCCTCTTTGCTGCAGCAATCCTGAAGCCATGTTCATGACGCGTCAAGGCATGAACTCCATCACCAAGCACCATTTTAAACTCCACACGAAAAGTGCTACAGACAAGACTGTTCTGCTTTTAGCACTGGCACTTATTTTTGTCACAAGTCCCATCTGAGTTTGTTTTGTACAACAGATCGTGTTAAGAGGTATTTTCCCCATCACTGATAAGAAATTGCTGTGTGTGTTTGTTTGTGGTGTGCGCATTAGTGTAATAATGTCCCTGGACACATTGCAAAGGTTCCACACTACTCCAACCAATGTTTAGAACTCACACTGAGCTGAATAAAATGTTAGAATCTAATGTCAAATTTGTAAATGAAAAAAAAAAAAAAAAAAACAATATATATATATATATATATATATATATATATATATATATATATATATATACACAATTAATCCCTTTATATACCCTTAACAAGGGAATCATCAATGGTAAGGATGGATGGATGGATGGATGGATGGATAGATAGATAGATAGATACTTAACATTGATGTTTCCCTTGTTAAGGGTTTATAAAGGTGTTCATTAACAACGTATTAATAATTTACAAATGTATTATAAATAGTTAATATGCAGTTATAACAACTTGAATTAAAAGGGCAACTTCCATGCAATACTTGCCAGATTGTGTGCAAATTGCACACAATCTGGCAAGTATTGCATGGAAGTTGCCCTATGTAATCCCTTTTGTAATCTCACTATTAAAATATTTTTGTATTATTTATTATTATTGATTGATACAATTTACGTGTATTTATTAAGCATTTACCAGATAAATTGTATCAATCAATAATAATAAATAATACAAAAATATTTTAATAGTGAGATTACAAAAAGGGATTACATAGGTTACTCAAATGTAAAAATTGTTATTAAACATTTATAACATGCGAGTTAAAATGGCTCACTATTTGGCAAGTATTGCATGCTAGTCTTCCTTTTTATTTATGTTATTTATTTGTCATGAATGAAGCCGTTTATAATGCCTTACTAAATGGAACATTGAAGCAAATTGTTACCAAATATTTTAGGTAATAGCCAACTGATTAATAATTTACCACACTGGAAATTAAGGTCAAGTCAAGCACATTGCATTGTGGAATAATGTGCATACTGTGGACTGTATGCATACTATATACTGCAGAAAGAGTAAAAAGTAATTTGTTATTATGTTATCTGAACAGCCTTGAACTGTTGTTCAGTGTGTAATAAGAATGTTTTGATGCGTACATTAGCTCCTCAGCACATTAATACGATTATTTTTTGCCCTCTGCCATATTTTTTTTCCAGTAAAAACACCTCAGTCACCGTATTCTTGTTTTCTCGGTTCTATAATTTATTTTCATGTGACGCACACAGGCAATCCTGCTCCAGCACTCCAACACAGATTAAAATGTGCCAAAATTGAGTGGTGGGCACATTGATCATATGGACAGGAATAGTGGCGGGGGGTGGAACGGAATACTATTCAACTCTCTGATGGTTGATTGATGCTCAAGGCCACTGTGTGTCACTCTAAATATTACACTCCAATGCTTTGCTCTGCTGGCTTTCCCAGATTTTCCTTGTAGATGAAGGTTAGATTAGGCGTTGTTGTGTTTGATCAATTGGTAGAGCATGGCATTAACCGCACCAAGGTCATGGATTCTGTTCCCAGGGAATATAAAATTGATATCTTGAATGCACTGTAAGTCACTTTCGTCTGCCAAATGAATGAATGTAAATTATAAAATGGATAGTTATGACTGTAAATTCTTATTGGATATGCTGCTTTCAAAGGTGTGACTGCACCAACTGTAAATTTGCTTTGTTGCTTGGCAACTGTCAACAGTTAGGCTAATGAACTTTACAGTGTTACTTGGTGGAATATTTGTTTATTTTGTTTATTATTAAATGTAATTAGTTACAAAACATTGGTGCCATCTAGCGGCCTAATTTTTCTCTAGGGATTAAGACGTATCAGAAGGCTCATCCAAGTATTGCGAGTCGTATTTCCTCCTTCTCTAATGTGCATTTATTTATTTATTTGCAAGTAGTCTTGTAAAATGCTGAATATTGAGGAGTCAGAAAGGCATTTTCACAAAATAAACACCAACAGAACTCCAACACAAACCAGAGATGGATTTTAGCTGTTCATGGATTTATTACTTCTCACATAATTACATAATCTCAATGCAAATCAACCAAAAATTTGTGCATTTATTTATTTGGTTAGTAGCCATGTAATAAGCGGAATAATGTACAGTCAGATGGTTGTTTTCGCAAATAAACAAAGCAAAACGCTCCACAACAGTCAAAGATATTTGTGTAGTGAATGATCCCATTAAATCATTGTGTATATGGAGTTCATAATAATCGATTCATAATAATCTATATTAAAAATTTTAAATTATCGATTAGTTGGATGTGTGCTTTGGCACAGAGAAGTTTCATCAGTGAAGTCACTTCACAGAAGTGACAAATGCATTTTTATGATAAAACAGTTGCTTTGGATAAAAAGAGCACAACACAAGGTGTCCGATCACCGGATCACTTAATACTTAAGGCTTCAATGAAGATAAGAATCTTAGGGGGCTTTCACACTAGCACTTTTGGTGTGCATCCCGGTTCGAATGACGTCAGAGTTCGATTCGTTTGGATGATGTGAACGCTGTCTTCCGAACTCGGGTGCGCACCCGCGAACCGTACTCGGGTCCGCTTAAAAAGGTGGTCTGGGGTACGGTTCATGTGAACTCCAGTACGGTTCGCTGCTGATATGAACGCAATCGAACCAAACCGTGGAAGTGAACCGCTATTGATGACGTATAATGTGGTCGTCAGTCTCACACGCGTCACTTTCAAAATGAGCGGAAAGGGTTTACTTTCGTGCGTGCGTGCGTGTGTGCTTATACACTTACCTTGACGAAAAGCGGGATTGACGCACATGCACTGCAAGCAGAGAGATGATTTCTGCTTGCCTTCGCAAAAATTGTCTTCGGCGGACAGCCCGCTGTCTTTGAACGATTTCAGTATTTTTGCGCAGACAGATGCAAGTGTGTTTCTGTATCTTGATGTTGAAAACAAAACCAAAGGTTAAAAAAAGAAGAACAAATGTGAACCGAGCAAGTCTATTCATTGAATTTTGACGCCTTTTCATTTTGCGGTTATCAAGCAACACGATTACGCACCAGCTGCAGCTTGATGACGCAAGCGTACCGCGGTTCGGATACAAATATATAATGTGAACACAGTCCATCGGGGGCAGGGGGGAGGGGGGAGAAATCGAACTCGGGTTCGGAACAGGCAATCGAACCAAGTGTGAAAGCTCCCTTAGTTTCATGTGGGCCAGTTGATGTATCAGGTATTGACGGATAGCTTGTGCTGAGAATGCTTAAGAATTGTTATTCTCAAGTGCAGAACTTTCATTTTAGTGACATATTCTATAATTTTTCAATGTTCTAAATTCAAATTAATAGGTGTATTTCCATTTGACAAAACAGTTTTTAGCGGAACGCTAATTGCCTTGTGTTTGGTAGTGAATTTCATCAAATCTCTGACACTTTACAGAACGAGTCTGTTCCAAACCTGTTAAGGCAATTCAGCATTATACCTCCTCATTAACATATTAACACCTCCTCTCTCTCTGTGGATTCTAGCGAGCTCTGCAGATATTCATATCATCCCGCTAATGACTTTTCTGGAGATTGTCTCACTTATTAATTACTTTGCTTTACCTGCTAGACAAGTTCTCTCCCTTAATCCCCTTTACATAAGTCTGACTGGAGAAGATTAGCCAAAACAAGTTCCATATCTAATTAGCCTAATGCTCTCCTCTGTGGCTTTCACCTCCCATTCTTGCTTTATGTCCAAGACTCTATAAAGTCCCTTCCAAATTGTTTCCTGTTGCCATATTGATTCATTCAAATTGGGTGATTTAGATGCCTTGAGACTCTGTGCAGATTATCTGGGAGACTCTTGTTTCCCCCTAAAAGTCTAATGACGGCAGACGTGAGGACGAGTGCACATTAATGACTGTAGTGTCAACCGACAACATCTGTGCGCTCTTACAGCTCTTAGCTGCCTAGATTCTCTCGACGCTAGAGCCATTTCAGAGCCATTAGCCCTGTTTTATCAAACCCTCTCTCAAACGAAGTGTGTGGGTTTTCCTGCCTTCTGTAATTTTCACTGTAGGATTGGAAGAGGCGTTGATGTAAAATAGAAAGGAGAAATTTTGCTGTCAGGGTTAGAAATGTGAATTGAACAAAATAATTACTGACTGACAGTGATGAATCGGAGCATCATCATTTTTCACTTTGCGATATGTCTTACTTGTGTAATTGTCTCAAACGCAGTCTCGTTTCTTTTGAGCTGCTGTGTCAAGAAAGCATTTGCTCAGAATGTCTTGGATGGTTTACACAAGTGCAAAATCATCTAAAAGATAAGTGCTATTAAAATTCATTGCATCATTGCTTCAAGTGTTTGAGACATATGCTTTTGATGCTATAAATGATTACTATTTTCAGAAACTCTGACTTGCGTGATACCATGATTTGACATGGTAAATATTTCAATACTTGAGACTTTGTCGCAATAATTTGACTGTATTCAATTACTTGAGATGAGCCATTTCTTTCCAATGTAAACATTGGCATAGATGTGTGTTTAATTAGTGCAATGGGTGGCTATTTGTTTGGAAACCATGGTGAGGTTGTACACTACCATAAAAGCAACCAGTAAGAAGATCTGCAATAGACCCAATGGAAAATTCTTTACTATTATTACTTGAGACTTGACTTCGCCCTTGGCCTAGGTCTCCTGTTGATTTGGTATGAAATAGATCATTGAGGTCACAATTGTTGATTACCACTTTTTAAGTTCAACCAGTTAGCAGAGTAGTCCTACCTTGAGCAGAGCGTGCCTCCCCTTGAGAGGCCCCTTGCTACCATGCATGCAATCTTGCGTCTTTGCAGGTCAAGGATTGGAGAATGGTAGGTTCGCCGCACCCGCTCCCCAGAACCACGGTGAGGGTTAGATGTGTCTGTTGGGGAACAGAGCACATTTAGTGACTGACAGACCAGGAAGCTGGGCAGCTATTCCACTCAAGTGCCACCAAATAATTCACCGCCTATCGTGCCTTGGACCCAGGAGGGCCACTTATTCCTGAACCAGCCCATTGGCACTCCCATTATGGACACTTTCCCCAAGGATACTTGATTTCCCCCCTTTTGGAATTGTTTACATGTTTATTTATTTTATTTTTTTAAATGCCTCTCCGAGGCCTGAAGCCACACCCACGGTTGCTGTATCTTGCTCAGCCCATCACACCAAATAACAACACACAATCATTTCACAACACTGTGCTCTATGAGGTCACATTTTACCATACCCATCTTCAACAATAGCTGCCATTTGCTGTTGTCCACCTGACTCAAACAATTAGGAACCAGATTGACCTCTCGCATTGTTGCCACACATAACGGCCCCGGAGCAGTAATTACAGTCCGTCTCAAAATGTCAGCGAGAAGGGCAGAGCTCACCGCGGCTTTGCTCTGCAACTGTTAACTATTTCTGTCTCACAAGCACTTATTTAAATAAAAGTGCCACGAGGTGCGAGTGAGTGG
Organism: Xyrauchen texanus; assembly: GCF_025860055.1. Taxonomy (NCBI): domain Eukaryota; kingdom Metazoa; phylum Chordata; class Actinopteri; order Cypriniformes; family Catostomidae; genus Xyrauchen; species Xyrauchen texanus. Next base: position 54,047,271 of record NC_068279.1, on the reverse strand, counting down.
CTTGCGAGTTCACGCACCAGTGCTAATTTCCCAGTGTAATGAGCATGCAGTGATGCATGATTATCAGGCAATTATATTTGGTTACCATGCAAACAGGGAGCATCATGAGACATCATTAAAGGCACAGAAAAACAGCATCACAGAAAGAGAGCTCTGTTCTCCAAATGGCACCCATTACTGTAACACCGGCCCGCACGTCTATGATTTCTATGAATATTAAAAGGCTCTCTGTTCTTATGCTTAGAGTGTCATCTGGCATGACAAATTAGGATTCAGTTGCATTTCTAGTCAAATATGAATGATGATCACCATCAGATGAAGTTCTTTGAGAATGAGCAAAAATGGATTTAATTGTTCAGATTGATCAGTGAAGCTCTTAAAGAATGAAGAGGGTGGGTTCAATTGGACTCTTATTTGAGATGAAGTGGGAGACAGAGACAAATGATCAGTGTTTAATTTCATTATTGAGAAATGCTTTATAAAAATAATATACAGTAAAAGTTCAACAACTGCACACAAATAATGTTCACATAATCTGTACATTCATAACACGGTTTGAGTAGTTTGACCTTCTTACTTTCCACTAAAATAAATTTGATTCAATCCAAAATGCAGCATTTAGATTGATCAAGGTTTCTAAAAATGTCCTGCTTTTTATGTACAAGACATGTTTCTAATACTAAATGCTAAACACAGTGCTACATGCTAAATACAATGCTATGTGCTAATAATAGAACGCAGCATTTAGATTCCTCAGGGTTTCTAAAAATATCCTGCTTTTCATGTACAAGAAATGTTTCTAATACTAAATGCAAAAACAGAGCTAAATGCTAAATACAATGCTACATGCTAATAACAGAATGCAACTGACCATATTATCTTTCTTAGTTAGGATAGCAAAAATCAATAGGCTTATAATCTAGGCTTATCCAGTGATGTTTGCAGATAACAAAGGGAAATCTAATTAAATATGATTTATGAGCAGAATATTTTATTGGTTTTCATTTCCAATCTAGCTGTAATTTTGCCAAATTATGCAAAAAATTTAAACAGTCTCTATTGCATCCATTTGGGAGCATATTTATCTGTAAATTGGTAGAAGCTGGTCAAATTATGAAGATTTCAGCATTGACAGGTTTTGCTCTTAAAAAATCATAAACAAAAACTATGCCAAGTAAAAGAAAATGAAGAAGCAAAACCAGTTAAGGCCCTACTTTATCACTTGTTTATCACAGTGAAAGTTGGAGTCTTGATCTTGTTGCCATGGTCTTGAGACCTCTGAAGACCATATACATGTGGCTAATTTAAGGAGATCACAACAGTATCTTCCTCATAACAGAGAAATTAAATGGCTACCTTGCTAATGTACAATGTGTTTTTTTTTTTAGATGTTTGGTATTTGGTCATGAATTGGTCTGGGCCATAGGGGATCTGGTATTAATCTGGATGTTAGGGGGTATGGTATTAGTCTTGGTCTGGATCTGGATCTTAGGGGGTTTGATATTGGTCAGAGTCTTTATGGATGTGGTATTGGTCTGGGTCTTAAGAGGTCTGATATTTGTCTGGATCTTAGGAGGTCTAATACTGGTATTGGTCTTGGGGCGGGAGGGTGATATTGGTCTGGGTATTAAGGGGGTGTGGTATTGGTCTGTGTCTTAAGAGGCATGCTATTTTTGGGTCTTAGGAGGTCTAATATTGGTCTTGCCCTTAGGGGTCTGGTATTGGTCTGTATCTTCAGAGGTCTGGTACTTGTTTGGGCCTCAGAGGTCTAATATTGGTCTTGGTCTTAGGGGTATGGCATTGGTCTTGGACTTAAAGATCAGGTACTTGTCTGGGTCTCAGTAGGTCTAAATATGTTTTGGTCTTAATGGAGTGTGGTATTGGTCTGTGTCTTAAGAAGTCTGGTACTTTTCTGGGTCTTAGGAGGTCTAATGTTTTTCTAGGTCTTAAGGGGGTCTGGTACTTTGTCTGGTCTTAGGAGGACTAATGTTGGTCTTGATCTTAGGAGGTCTAATATTGGACTGGGTCATGGGGGATCTAATATTGGTCTGGGTCTTAGGGCTTCTTGGATTGTCTGGATTGTTCTTACAGGGCCTTATATTGATTGGGATCTTGGAGGGTTTGGTCTTGACTTCAGCTCTTTTTTCACAATGTCCACACACAAGTATTTTGTAAAAAATTATTTTGTTGGCTTTGCCCGTCACATATGTTGTCATATAATTTCCTAGCAACTAAAAAAGCACATGACCTTGCATTATCTTCCACTTCCTGAAATATTAGAGATGAGTAGACGAGGCAGGTCATGTTCCATCAACGCTTGTCCACAGCAGGTTTATTTATACACACAGATGTCCCCCTTCACTCCCCATGAGGAGCAGCTCCCTGGAAAACTAGTAGTAACAAAAGATATGAATTGCTATATTGCCTTTGCCTGTCTTCATGTCTTTGTTTACTCCACTTTCATCAGACAGTTCTCCACTATCCAGTGTCTAATGAGGTCATGTCTGCTGGACTGATGTTCGTGTCTCTGGGGTGACATGCGTTACGGATGACACTCCGTAAACTCTTCACTAATACCCGGCCGTAAGTCAAAGGGATGGCCAAATCTCTGAACAAATCTGCCGTCGGAGTGCAATCAGAGCCAAGAGGAGCAGAGACAGATCGAGAAATAGCAACGGTTGGAGGATCTGAACATATTGTGCTTTGTGTGTGTTTGGAGGGGGTGGATGCACAGGTTGAGTCAGTATTAAAGGATTTTTCTGGGTTTTCTCAGAATAAATGTAATCAAGTCAGAGAAGCGAGCTAGGATCAAAAATGTTCTTTCAGTCTTAGCAGACTCATTTGTGCGGATTCAAGGTTTAATTTAAAATTTAATTTGAATTTTATATCGAGACGGAGAATAAAGAGGATAAAAGTAATTGATTCAGTATCAGTTATAAATAAGAACAATGATAGCTCTTTCATAATGCTAAAAAATAGGTGTCTCTCATAAAGACATTTGACAGAGTCAAATAACATTTCTGCAGCTCTGTTTCAAAACCTAGTAAGACTGCATTTTAAGGCATCATATGCATACTCCAGGTCCAAAGGCTGTACCAAACATGCGGGACATTTTGAGAAATAAAAATAAAAATATTTTACAAATGACTCAATTGTTGACATATAGTGAGAGTATTGACCTATATAATTGGGTATTAGAAAATAGGATAGCATAGCTCGGATCATTTGGTCTTGGAAAAAAAAAATTATGATTAATGTTTGAGTTCATATGGATTTATTTCTGATGGCAGACCCCTCAGGCCTTCCCCGCCTTCCATGACCTGGGAGGGAGACAAGGGGAGGGGGAAAACAAAACAACAAAAAGAGGAGAGGGAAAGGCCAACGTAGGGTGACAGTGAGAGAGAGAGAGAGAGAGGAAAGAGAGGAAAAACTTGCTCACAAGTTCCCTCCACCCTCTGGCAAACAACAGCCGCTCCTCCCCGGGCGGACCGGAGCCAGTCCTCCGACCTCTGGCATGCGGATCGCCCTTTCGTTGGCCGGCGGGGAACTCCTTCGCCCTTCGCAGCAGCTCTACCACTCCAGGCGGTCGGCAGTGAGCCCCTACTCCCCTCGCGGACCGCGGGCGTTCCTCTATGTCCAGATGGCCGTTAGCAACTCCTCCGTCCCCCAGCTGATGGCCCCAGCTGCTCCTCCTCCTTCCCGGGCTTCAGCACCAATGTAAAAGGTTTTAATGGAAAGGAGGTGGCGGGAACCGGACGGCGCATCAAAGTAATTTTTTTAATAAACAAACACAAAGGCACGCAATATATACACTCACCTAAAGGATTATTAGGAACACCATACTAATACTGTGTTTGACCCCCTTTCGCCTTCAGAACTGCCTTAATTCTACGTGGTATTGATTCAACAAGGTGCTGAAAGCATTCTTTAGAAATGTTGGCCCATATTGATAGGATAGCATCTTGCAGTTGATGGAGATTTGTGGGATGCACATCCAGGGCACGAAGCTCCCGTTCCACCACATCCCAAAGATGCTCTATTGGGTTGAGATCTGGTGACTGTGGGGGCCATTTTAGAACATTGAACTCATTGTCATGTTCAAGAAACCAATTTGAAATGATTCGAGCTTTGTGACATGGTGCATTATCCTGCTGGAAGTAGCCATCAGAGGATGGGTACATGGTGGCCATAAAGGGATGGACATGGTCAGAAACAATGCTCAGGTAGGCCGTGGCATTTAAACGATGCCCAATTAGCACTAAAGGGCCTAAAGTGTGCCAAGAAAACATCCCCCACACCATTACACCACCACCACCAGCCTGCACAGTGGTAACAAGGCATGATGGATCCATGTTCTCATTCTGTTTATGCCAAATTCTGACTTTACCATCTGAGTGTCTCAACAGAAATCGAGACTCATCAGACCAGGCAACATTTTTCCAGTCTTCAACTGTCCAATTTTGGTGAGCTCTTGTAAATTGTAGCCTCTTTTTCCTATTTGTAGTGGAGATGAGTGGTACCCGGTGGGGGTCTTCTGCTGTTGTAGCCCATCCGCCTCAAGGTTGTGCGTGTTGTGGCTTCACAAATGCTTTGCTGCATACCTCGGTTGTAACGAGTGGTTATTTCAGGCAAAGTTGCTCTTCTATCAGCTTGAATCAGTCGGCCCATTCTCCTCTGACCTCTAGCATCAACAAGGCATTTTCGCCCACAGGACTGCCGCATACTGGATGTTTTTCCCTTTTCACACCATTCTTTGTAAACCCTAGAAATGGTTGTGCGTGAAAATCCCAGTAACTGAGCAGATTGTGAAATACTCAGACCGGCCTGTCTGGCACCAACAACCACGCCACGCTCAAAATTGCTTAAATCACCTTTTTTTCCCATTCTGACATTCAGTTTGGAGTTCAGGAGATTGTCTTGACCAGGACCACACCCCTAAATGCATTGAAGCAACTGCCATGTGATTGGTTGATTAGATAATTGCATTAATGAGAGATTGAACAGGTGTTCCTAATAATCCTTTAGGTGAGTGTATATATATAATGAGGTACTCAGAGTTATCCCCATTTTCATGAGCAACCGCTGGGCGGCGCCATGATGATTCTAATTGCCTGCTTTCTTTTTCTGGGCTCGAGACGCCAAGTAAAAAGTGCCAATACAATTTATCCAGAGGAGAACAACAACCATTTAAGTGTTACTTGAAGTTAAAAATTAATTTTAGGCTCTTCAGGCTCAACTTGTGCAGTCGTTGTCTGTCATAAGAACTCAGAATAATTTATAATATCAACAAAACTAACCTCGGACCATCGCTTCATGCCATCTACACACACTGTTAAAAACTATGGTCATCTTGACTGTATGTTTTTTGACCATTTTTACAAATGTAATACCTTAAACTTACAGTACCCGCTAAGAATATATGCCGCGTTCATAAAAAAGGTGCATAGCTGACCATGACGTTGTCAGATTTATTATAATACTGAATAAATCAGACAGAGTTGATGCATGTTGAGGACACACTTTTGATAGGCAGTTTTTTTTTAATGGAAAATGAAATGTAAAGTTTACTTGAATTGTCTGATATCTTACAGATCCCTACCTTTCATTTTATATTTATATTTATGATTTTCTTTCATTTTAAACACTTTGTATGGCAGTTTAACATTGTAATGTTTATGGTGCATACATGTGCTTCCAAGTATACAGTATAAATCTAATTAAATTATTTAAAAACATTTTTTTTTTTAAATGCGCTGAGTATGCACATTTCCTTCAACTTTAACTTTTCACTATATTTATTATTATGAATTTCTTTATTTTTTTTAAGTAAAGTGGATAAGTAAATACATTCTTGTATCTGAGCTTTTTTATCATTATTATTGTTGATATCCAATTGGTGGACCTCTTTGACCAATGTGACATGTCTCAGTAAGTGCATTTGGATGCACGATCTTATACTGATTATGCATAATATGGCGACAACATGTTAGGTCATGTAAACCCCTTAAATGTTTTTTTTTAATCAGGGTTAGGTCATAAATGGTGTTAGTCAAAACCGATATACACAGGTAGATGTTTGCCTTTTACCTTGATTTCACTCTGCAAATAAACACTTTTTTTATTGACTTATCTAATGTACAGAAGTGTAGTGCACATGAAGGAAAAGCCACAATACAACAGGAAAGCCTCAACACAATGAAGATAAACAACATCACAACAAACTTAAGAGAAAATCGATATATTTAACCACTGCATTTTAATTTAGTTGTATTGTGGCATTTATATTATTTAATTTTGTTGTGTTGTGGCTTATACCAGTTGTGCTGTGGTTTATTTCCGCTATGTTTTAAGCTTTTATTTGCTTTGCTAATATTGTTGTGTTGTTGTGCACCCCTAAAAACACTCAGCAAAACAGGCCTGCCTCAGCTCGCTCAGAACAGGCTGCTAACCATTATAGGATTTTTTTTTCTCCTTCCTAACCTTCCCCCTTACTATTTTTTTGAAGGCCATAATCGAACAAACCTTACTGGTACAACTGAGAGTCTAACCTCTCTCTCTTCAGATGTGTCTCACTATAAACATGGAGAAAAAAGCCTCTATGGCCAAATAAAAAGGTTCCCCTGGGAGCAAATGAGACAGAGAAAGACAAGGAGACAGGAGAATGTGATGGGGACGGCAGGCGGGGTATCAGACTCTCTGATCTACGCTTGGACTGAAGCAGGAGGAGGCAGCTGGCACAACACATGGCACTTAAGCATCACGCTGTGCGAGGAGATGGCAGCACGCAGTTCTCGGCACAGGAGTCCACTCCTACTCTAAGCTTGCATGTCAGAGCCGCCCAGAGTTCCCTACGGTAACAACGCTTCCCATCCCACATCTCAACACCCCAGGGCTTGAGCAGATGCCACAGCGTCTGCATGCAGCATTCTGTCTTTGTGTGTCCTTTTATTTTGCCAGTGTGTGTTATATATGCTGTTGTCTGTGTGTGTGTTTCATGTGATTTCTCCCAGAGAGATAAATGTAGTCTGCGCCTCTCTTGGTGACGATGGCTTTGCCAGCTCTGGGAGTCGTTTGCCGGGGTGCAGATGGCATGAGCGGTGCGTAGCAGGTGCTGGGTGAGATTCGCCCATGTTGTGTTGTTTTTATCCTGGAGTTTGTCTTTAAGGCATGGCTTCTGCAGCGTTCACAAGGTGAACAGAAGACAGGGATGATTTTCATTGGCTGTATGCTGGTACACCTGCTGCTGGAGGTGTGATTTACATCATCTGGCCTTCTGTGTGATATATATCTATACTGTATATACACTGGCAGCCAAAAGTTTGGAATAATGTACAGATTTTGCTCTTACGGAAAGAAATCAGTACTTTTATTCACCAAAGTGGCATTCATATGATAACAATGTATATTCAGGACACTAATAATGTGAAAAATTACTATTACAATTAAAAAAAAATATCAGAACTTCTTAAACTACTTCAAAGAGTTCTCATCATAAAAACCTCCATGTGCAGCAATGACAGCTTTGCAGATCCTTGCTATTCTAGCGGTCAGTTTGTCCAGATACTGGGGTGACCTTTCACCCCACACTTCCTGTAGTACTTGGCATAGATGTGACTGTTTTGTTGGGCACTTCTCACGCAACTTACAGTCTATCTGATCCTACAAAAGCTCAATGGGGTTAAGATCCATTACACTCTTTTCCAATGATCTGTTGTCCAATGTCTGTTTCTTTGCCACTCGAACCTTTTCTTTTTGTTTTTCTGTTTCAAAAGTGTCTTTTTCTTTGTAATTCTTCACATAATGCCTACACCCCTGAGTCTTCTCTTTACTGTTGTATGTGAAACTGGTGTTGAGCGGGTAGAATTCAATGAATCTGTCAGCGGAGGACATGTGAGGCGTCTATTTCTGAAACTAGAGACTCTGATTCACTTATCCTCTTGTTTATTTGTACATCTGGTCTTCCACATCTCTTTCTGTCCTTGTTAGAGCCATTTCTCCTTTGTTTTTGAAGACTTTAGTGTACACCTTTGTATTAAATCTTCAGTTTGTTGGTAATTGCAAGCATTGTATAGCCTTCATTCCTCAAAACAATGATTGACTGATGAGTTTCTAGAGAAAACTGTTTATTTTTCACCATTTTTTACCTAATATTGACATGCCAGTCTATCGCATACTGTGGCAACTCAAAAACAAACACAAAGACAATGTTAATCTTAGCTATTAATAGTGTTTGATATAATGCCAAGTGATTTTCTAGTACCAAATGATAATTCTTGCATGATTACTCAAGGATAAGGTGTTGGATTGATGGCTGCTGTCTGCATCCTGGACTTCCTGACTGGGAGACATCAGTCAGTCCGGATCGGGAACAGCATCTCCACCACCACCACACTGAGCACTGGGGCCCCCCAGGGCTGTGTTCTCAGTCCACTGCTGTTTACTCTGCTGACACTCGACTGTGCAGCAATGCACAGTTCGAACCACATCATTAAGTTCACCGATGACACAAACGTGGTGGGTCTCATCAGCAAGAACGACGAGTCAGCTGTCGTAGAGCCAACAACCTGTCTCTTAATGTGGACAAAACAAAAGAGATTGTTGTTGACTTTAGGAGATCACAGAGTGACTGCTCTCTGCTGAACATCGACGGCTCCTCTGTGGAGATCGTCAAGAGCACCAAATTCCTTGGTGTTCACCTGGTGGAGAACCTCACCTGGTCCCTCAACACCAGCTCTATTACCAAGAAAGCCCAGCAGCATCTCTACTTTCTTCAAAGGCTGAGGAAAGCACATCTCCCACCCCCCATCCTCACTACATTCTATAGAGACTATTGAGAGCATCCTGAGCAGCTGCATCACTGCCTGGTTTGGGACTTGCACCGTTTCGGACCGCAAAGCCCTGCAGAGGATAGTGAGGACAGCTGAGAAGATCATTGGGGTCTCTCTTCCCTTCATCAAAGCCTTTTACAAAAAACACTGTATCCGCAAAGCAACCAGCATTGTGGATGACCCCACACACCCCTCACACAAACTATTCACCCTCCTGCCGTCTGGCAAGAGGTACCGAAGCATTCGGGCCCTCACGGCCAGACTGTGTAACAGCTTCTTCCCCCAAGCCATCAGACTCCTCAATACTCAGAGTCTGGACTGACACACACACACACGTGTCCTGAGTTGCACTTTAATTATTGTCAAGTTATACCTGGCTGCTACCTCAATAACTGCTATGAGCATAGAACACTATCGCATAGCACTTTATGTTTACATTTGGTATTTTTAGAAACTGTCATCTTTTTGCACTACTGTGTACTGGTCGGCGCTGCACTGTCTCTCACTCTGCCTGTTGTCCTGTTAATTTTTAGTAATTTACTGTACTCTCCTGTACTTTTTTCACACGTTTGTATGTGCACTTTATATAGGTATGTTATTTAGTCTGCGTAGTCTCATGTGGTTCTGTGTTTGTCCTGTTGATTTATGTAGCACCATGGTCCTGGAGGAACGTTGTCTCGTTTCACTGTGTACTGTACTTTAACTGTATATGGTTGAACGACAATAAAAACAACTTGACTTGAGTTATGTGATGAAAAATTCTATAAAATAAAGTTGTAATGCTCTTATGCACATACAACTCAAGACAGAAAACCATATAGATTGTTAAAACATAATTAAATAAAAACTAATATGCTAGGTTTAAATCACATTTAATGACAAATAACACACACACACACACACACACACACACACACAATGTATGACGACTGTAAAGAGTCACTGACGTGCGGTCTGGGTAGGCAAACTAGGCACTGCCTACCCTGCCAAAATTCAAAAATAAAATGTTTATTAAATAATAAACTTGTATTTGGATTTTTACTTTTTATTCTTGTGATTTATACATGCAATATGTGTGTTATTCCAGTTGTTTAGACGTTATGATGACAAATGTAGCAGTTACGCATAATCAACTAAAAACAAATGGTAGAATAAGCAGTGCTTTTACGGTCCATTCATTGCAGACGACAAGCGGAAATCCCATGTTGCGCATGCGCACTTCGATCCTGTATTCTTTAACATGTACGGCAAAAAGCACAAATCTGCTGTGCCTTTTGACGTAAATATGTTATGCCCGTAATCATCTCCATTACGTATCAGACATGGACCAATTAAAATCGAGATATTCCTGGACATTTGCGTAGCTAACGTCATTACACCACAGTTAGCGTGCATGCCTAATCCCCACAAAATTCAAAATGACAGCACCAGCCGTAATCACGGAATTAAGAAATTTTTCCTAGCTCGATTTTAATTCCAAATAGGAGTTAATTGCAAGAGGGAGGTCTACGCCAGCCTTAGATGGACTAGTACAGCAAAAGGGCCCAAAAAGTATCCGATCATTTCAAACTGATTGGTATGTAAGAAAAGATTGGCTATGTGGCTGCGCTAACAATCAGCGGCTGTACTGCTATCCCTGCCTGCTTTTTTCAACCAGTCAGACTGTTTGGACTTCAGCGGGATATTGTGATTTGAACAACCTGCCCGCAGCTTTAACCAAGCATGAAAAGTCGTCAGCTCACATCCAGTGTCAAATTACACTGAAAACCTTTGGAAAATCTCGGATCGACCTTGCACTTGATGAGCAAAGGAAGCTGAATATAACCTACCACAATGAAAAGGTAAAGGAAAACCGAGAGGTTTTGAAGGATCTGATAAATGCATAACGTTCAATGTTTACGCACTTGTGTGTGTGTGTGTGTGCGTGAGAGAGAGAGAGAGAGTACACGATATACATCCTGATTTGTACATTTCTTGATATGCCGCGCTTGTGTGTAACGTTCACTGTTATTACGTATTATTAGCTTAAACAATAAATAAGGTAATCTGGCTTTCATAACTCAGTGCCTAGCCTCTTTAAGACATCACCGCACGTCACTGTAAAGAGTATGTCAAATAGAAAACAATGCCAAACCCCAGACATCTGGGTAATGTATATAATTCCCCGTCAGATGCTTTGACAAAATTGTCACTCTATTACTGTTTATGTGGCTGTTGTGTATGTGGTTTGTGTTGGATGTTAAGTACACCGCATGCCAAATCACAGAAATGCTATGACATCTACAAAAACCTTTACTACACTAACTAATACACTAACATTTATGTACAAAAACCATGCAACATGGATCAATTATACTGAGCAAATCCATTTACAGATATGACTGACTAGAGAGTTACACAGACCACAAAAGTTGAAAGAAGCATGGCGCGATCCATTTCAATTCGTCATGATCAAATCAAAGTTTTCTCATTTGAAATAATACAGAGTGAGAATATGATGATCATCATGCATGTTGTTTATTTATGTGCAAGCTAATATCATTCCTGGGGTTTTGATTGGGTAGACTAGAAGTCAATCTTGGTGGAACAGTAGCTGGGTTTCAATCCACATATTTTTATGCGCATTTTAGAAAATCACATAAAAACTGCTTGATGGAAAGATTTTAATGAAATCTCCATGACTTATACGCTCGCTTGACACCGATGTGTTTATGTTCAATAAGAAGAAATGCACATAAACTATAATGGAAACACATTTACTGAATAAACTCCAACTGACATTATTAGGAATACAAGATGTGCATCAAAATAAAAGTAATGTAACTTAATAACTCATTCATAACTGGACAAACCAGCGGACCAATCGTTGCATCTGAAATGTTGATGAGGGGTGCGTTTCCCAAAAGCTTTGTTAGCCAGGTTGCAATTTCCATCACAAAATAATTTAACGATTTGGTGTTTCCGGAAACCATAGTTCCAACAAGCGTTCGCAAACAGCATTGCAAAATTGTGTGGTTGGAACTACAGCTCTGTACCTGTGGTTAGAAACATAGTTCCTTGTTAGTTTGCTGTGTGGAAATCAATTGACTTCTATGTATATACAGTATATTCAGGGATGGGAGGGTTACTTTTGAAATGTATTCCACTGCAGATTACATGCTGTAAAATGTCATTTTGAAACGTATTCTGTTAGATAACTCAATCGTGTCTGGTAACATGTGCATGTAAAATGGCTAGAAATGGCATATTACCTTAGTGTAAAACTGACAATTTACTTACGGTTTATTTCTATTTCTTCTGCTCCAAACTTCAAACGTACTTCTCTGTCTGCTCGTATGAATGTGACACATCATCAGAAAGTGTTTCACCGCTGTTCAAATGCACTTTGGATCACATCATTTATATGTATAAATGTTTTCCATCTGAAAGCACTAAATATTAAATGAAACAAATGACAATAAAATGCAAAGTAATCTCTTCAGTAATCAAAATACGTTTTGAATGTAACTGTATTCTAATTACCAATTATTTAAATTGTAACTGTAATGGAATTCAGTTACTTATTTTTTGTAATTTACAGGTGAAACTCGAAAAATTAGAATATCGTGCAAAAGTTCATTAATTTCAGTAATTCAACTTAAAAGGTGAAACTAATATATTATATAGACTCATTACAAGCAAAGTAAGATATTTCAAGCCTTTATTTGATATAATTTTGATGATTATGGCTTACAGCTTATGAAAACCCCAAATTCAGAATCTCAGAAAATTAGAATATTGTGAAAAGGTTCAGTATTGTAGGCTCAAAGTGTCACACTCTAATCAGCTAAACACCTGCAAAGGGTTCCTGAGCCTTTAAATGGTCTCTCAGTCTGGTTCAGTTGAATTCACAATCATGGGGAAGACTGCTGACCTGACAGTTGTGCAGAAAACCATCATTGACACCCTCCACAAGGAGGGAAAGCCTCAAAAGGTAATTGCAAAAGAAGTTGGATGTTCTCAAAGTGCTGTATCAAAGCACATTAATAGAAAGTTAAGTGGAAGGGAAAAGTGTGGAAGAAAAAGGAGCACAAGCAGCAGGGATGACCGTAGCCTGGAGAGGATTGTCAGGAAAAGGCCATTCAAATGTGTGGGGGAGCTTCACAAGGAGTGGACTGAGGCTGGAGTTACTGCATCAAGAGCCGCCACACACAGACGGGTCCTGGGCATGGGCTTCAAATGTCAAACGTCTTACCTGGGCTAAAGAAACAAAGAACTGGTCTGTTGCTCAGTGGTCCAAAGTCCTCTTTTCTGATGAGAGCAAATTTTGCATCTCATTTGGAAACCAAGGTCCCAGAGTCTGGAGGAAGAATGGAGAGGCACACAATCCAAGATGCTTGAAGTCCAGTGTGAAGTTTCCAAAGTCTGTGTTGGTTTGGGGAGCCATGTCATCGGCTGGTGTTGGTCCACTGTGCTTTATTAAGTCCAGAGTCAACGCAGCCATCTACCGGGACATTTTAGAGCACTTCATGCTTCCTTCAGCAGACAAGCTTTATGGAGATGCTGATTTCATTTTCCAGCAGGACTTGGCACCTGCCCACACTGCCAAAAGTACCAAAACCTGGTTCAATGACCATGGTATTACTGTGCTTGATTGGCCAGCAAACTCGCCTGACCTGAACCCCATAGAGAATCTATGGGGCATTGCCAAGAGAAAGATGAGAGACATGAGACCAAACAATGCAGAAGAGCTGAAGGCCGCTATTGAAGCATCTTGGTCTTCCATAACACCTCAGCAGTGCCACAGGCTGATAGCATCCATGCCACGCCGCATTGAGGCAGTAATTAATGCAAAAGGGGCCCAAACCAAGTACTGAGTACATATGCATGATTATACTTTTCAGAGGGCCGACATTTCTGTATTTAAAATCCTTTTTTTTTTATTGATTTCATGTAATATTCTAATTTTCTGAGATTCTGAATTTGGGGTTTTCATAAGCTGTAAGCCATAATCATAAAAATTATATCAAATAAAGGCTTGAAATATCTTACTTTGCTTGTAATGAGTCTATATAATATATTAGTTTCACCTTTTAAGTTGAATTACTGAAATTAATGAACTTTTGCACGATATTCTAATTTTTCGAGTTTCACCTGTACATATGAACTCCCATTACAGGTATTCTTTTACTCCCCAACCCTGTATATATTTAATTCCATCAACACTTTGACCACATTTACATGCATTTATGAAAACAACTTATTCTGGGGTTTTCCAGAAAGCTGCATTCTGAAACATCATGTAAACACAAATGCAGCTGTTTAAGGGATAAAATGCTGTTAAGAGAAAGCGCTTTATCACACATGGTTTCTATCAGAGAACACAGCTTATATGTGTTCATGTTAACGTATAAGAGATGTTAATGTCTTTGAAGAATGCGCATGTGCGTATGTGCTCAAGTGTGTCGGGGAAACACTGAAATCTGATGTAGAAGAAAACCTATGTATTGCAGCGTAGTATGTATTTGTTGCATTACACTGTGCATGCACCTTTCCTGTCTTCAGCAGCTTTCTCACATTATACACATTTCTGGTGTACGTTTAAATGAGCTTTTATAATTTAATATTCGTGGAAGTTCGTCCACCCCCAAGTGTTACATCAATAATGACAGCTCTTTGTTGTTGAACCAATGTGATTCAAACGATGGATGTGACAATCTAGTTCATTTCTTCAACGATCCATCATAATATAGTGGTTATGTCATTGTAAGGGAAATGCACCCCTGGTAATCCTGAAATAATGGTGTCTAGAAAATCCAAAGCCTGCAAAGAGTTTGTGAAATAAGTGCAAATAAGTGGAAAACAAACTTGAACTGTGTGAAGCGCCTTCGATCCCAGACATAAGTCACAGTGGCTACAATTTCTCCAGGAGTGACAATTGTTTTCTTGTGAACACATGGGATGGAAACACAGCTTTATTCACACATTGTTTGTGCAATATTATGGTTTTTTTTCATAAATGAAATTCGCAACTTGGATGGAAACATAGCTAATGCCAACAGTCCCGTATGTGGCCTCGCCCCCATACCAAACATATTTAGTTTAGAAATTAAATAAATATATTATCTTGCTGCTGTGGTGCAGTTTTAGTGATGCTTGCTTTACTGTTGCTCATGCGCAATTTGAACAAACCTCTAACAATGTATATTAAACATTGTTGCGTAACTTTTTCCTCAGGTTTGCGCTTCATGAATGAGTCTTTTGAGGAGAGATGTGCTGTGCCTTTGCATTTTTAAGTATAAAACATGCCATTTTCATGGGGGGTTAAACAAATAATAATAATAAAATGAACTGAAGAAGTCATATCTAGAGATGTGGGACTTTTCCTACTTGGGCCAATAACGCAACATGGGATTTCCGCTTGTCGTCTGCAATGAATGGACCGTAAAAGCACTGCTTATTCTACCATTTGTTTTTAGTAGATTATGCTTAACTGCTACATTTGTCATCATAACGTCTAAACAATTGGAATAACACACATATTGCATGTATAAATCACAAGAATAAAAAGTAAAAATCCAAATACAAGTTTATTATTTAATAAACATTTTATTTTTGAATTTTGGCAGGGTAGGCACTGCCTAGTTTGCCTACCCAGACCGCACGTCAGTGACTCTTTACAGTCGTCATACATTGTGTGTGTGTGTGTGTGTGTGTGTGTGTGTGTGTGTGTGTGTGTGTGTGTGTGTGTATTTGTCATTAAATGTGATTTAAACCTAGCATATTAGTTTTTATTTAATTATGTTTTAACAATCTATATGGTTTTCTGTCTTGAGTTGTATGTGCATAAGAGCATTACAACTTTATTTTATAGAATTTTTCATCACATAACTCAAGTCAAGTTGTTTTTATTGTCGTTCAACCATATACAGTTAAAGTACAGTACACAGTGAAACGAGACAACGTTCCTCCAGGACCATGGTGCTACATAAATCAACAGGACAAACACAGAACCACATGAGACTACGCAGACTAAATAACATACCTATATAAAGTGCACATACAAACGTGTGAAAAAAGTACAGGAGAGTACAGTAAATTACTAAAAATTAACAGGACAACAGGCACAGTGAGACACAGTGCAGCGCCGACCAGTACACAGTAGTGCAAAAAGATGACAGTTTCTAAAAATACCAAATGTAAACATAAAGTACTATACGATAGTGTTCTATGCTCATAGCAGTTATTGAGGTAGCAGCCAGGTATAAAGTGACAATAATTAAAGTGCAACTCAGGACACGTGTGTGTGTGTGTGTCAGTCCAGTCTCTGAGTATTGAGGAGTCTGATGGCTTGGGGGAAGAAGCTGTTACACAGTCTGGCCGTGAGGGCCCGAATGCTTCGGTACCTCTTGCCAGACGGCAGGAGGGTGAATAGTTTGTGTGAGGGGTGTGTGGGGTCATCCACAATGCTGGTTGCTTTGCGGATACAGTGTTTTTTGTAAATGTCTTTGATGAAGGGAAGAGAGACCCCAAAGATCTTCTCAGCTGTCCTCACTATCCTCTGCAGGGCTTTGCGGTCCGAAACGGTGCAAGTCCCAAACCAGGCAGTGATGCAGCTGCTCAGGATGCTCTCAATAGTCCCTCTATAGAATGTAGTGAGGATGGGGGGTGGGAGATGTGCTTTCCTCAGCCTTTGAAGAAAGTAGAGATGCTGCTGGGCTTTCTTGGTGATAGAGCTGGTGTTGAGGGACCAGGTGAGGTTCTCCACCAGGTGAACACCAAGGAATTTGGTGCTCTTGACGATCTCCACAGAGGAGCCGTCGATGTTCAGCAGAGAGCAGTCACTCTGTGATCTCCTAAAGTCAACAACCATCTCTTTTGTTTTGTCCACATTAAGAGACAGGTTGTTGGCTCTACGACAGCTGACTCATCGTTCTTGCTGATGAGACCCACCACGTTTGTGTCATCGGTGAACTTAATGATGTGGTTCGAACTGTGCATTGCTGCACAGTCGAGTGTCAGCAGAGTAAACAGCAGTGGACTGAGAACACAGCCCTGGGGGGCCCCAGTGCTCAGTGTGGTGGTGGTGGTGGAGATGCTGTTCCCGATCCGGACTGACTGATGTCTCCCAGTCAGGGAGTCCAGGATGCAGAGGGAGGTGTCCAGGCCCAGCAGGTTCAGCTTTCCAATAAGGTGCTGAGGAATGATTGTGTTGAATGCTGACCTGAAGTCTATGAACAACATTCGAATGTATGAGTCCTTTTTATCAAGGTGGGAGAGGGCCAGATAGAGGGTGGCGGCGATGGCTTTGTCTGTTGAATGGTTTGGACGATACACGAACTGCAGTGGGTCTAGTGGCAGCTCGGTCTTAATGTGCCTCATGACGAGCCTCTCGAAGCACTTTATTACCCACTAAGACCCATTAAGTTAAATTACTAAAAATAAACTTCATCATGATTAAAAAACAACGAATTATTGTTTGGTTTTTTACCAGTAATTGTGCTAAATTCTGCGGGAAAGAGTGAATATTGAGACATAACAGTTGAGGAAAGGGTTATACTTCATTATATTCTCAATAAAATTAGAAAGTAGGCACAGGATAGAGCTCCACACTGTTTCACCAAGGTCCACCCACTTCTAGATTTCTGGCCTTGCCACTGGATTGGAAGATACAACATTAGAGGCTAGGACAGAAATATTATTCAATTGTTTCATAGTAACAAATATACTGTGTAATTCAAACCTTGCAAAGTTTGATAAGATATAATAAAGTCTTGGATTATATTTAGTATATTCTCATTGATTTTATGTTTTATTCTGAGTTTATTTAAAGTGGTCACTCATGGTTCTCTAAGGACTCTGTTTTATTTTGATTTGCAGGTTGTGCATTTTGTACCCCTGTGCTGGAACAGACTCAAAAATATTACCAATTTGCCAGATGGCATGTCAGAAGTCAGAAGTCTGTGAAGTCATTGTGTGTTTGTTGATTCTTCATTATCTCTTAAAGAGAATGTTGCTGTAAGTCTGGGGAGCTCTTGGTGTCTGGCCAGATGTTTGCATGAGTGATGGCACGTGTGACATGTGAAAGAAGATAAACATCAAACACTCTGTCCTGATGCTTGAATATATTCATTTCATTTGCAGAAATAGCCATGGCAGTAGCATGGTACAAGTCAGGATAATGTGCAATTCGGGATGCGTTTTTTTGCAATGTTCCTCCTTTTCCTCTAAATTTAAGTATTAAGAGGTGCAGAAACCATTTTTCTTTGCAGCCTGATTCTGTTTATTTGACTGCACCAGTTCAATTTCCATTCGTAACATGTGCCTACTCATTGTTTCCAAGCTTAATTCAACAGACAGCGAATGCAGAGACTCCCTGGTGTGCTTGAAAGATTAAAGAATGTCTCAGCCTCTCTCATTTTTCTGCATTTAACTTAGAGGGAAGTTTACTTTCAGTAGCTGCACTGCTGCGTTAGATTAATGGACGAATTCACTCAGAGCTGCATTGTCCCCATTGAAAATGCCCATCCGCAGCGCAATGATTTATGGACAAATGGCAGTGCATGAACTGTAGTTTGAAAGGGGTTTGTTTTTCCTCATGTAGATGGAAGTTTTAAATTCAAATATTAATAACAGCTCTTTTGTCATTTTATATAGTACCACAGGAGAGGTGGAAGGGTATAGATCACAGATTTTAGCCTTAGATGCTGTGTTAGACATTGGTGAGGAATGTCTAATCTAGTGGTCAAGAGTGTATGTTCAGACACAGATTTTACTGGTCATTCATATAACTTCCTGCACAAATTGTGACTCACTATTATAAATCAGTGTGTAAATCTGGCATGCCATTTGCAGACAAGTATTTGTTTTAAAGCTAAATATTTGATCATCAGTAACTGAATATCCATCTTGAGGTGGTCAATGTCTCTCTCATTCGCTTCCACTTTTCTGCTTTGATCAGTACATTCCCATTTTAATTCAATTTAATTGCTAATTAGTTGTATTTAATATCTCAGTGTTTCTCCTAGACAACAGTGAGATTCAGGCCACATCCACACTGATACAGTCAGGTCCATAAATATTGGGACATCGACACAATTCTAATCTTTGTGGCTCTATACACCAGCACAATGGATTTGAAATTAAATGAACAAGATGTGCTTTAACTGCAGACTTTCAGCTTTAATTTGAGGGTATTTACATCCAAATCAGGTGAACGGTGTAGGAATTACAACATTTTGTATATGTGCCTCCTGCTTTTTAAAGGACCAAAAGTAATGGGACAGATTAACAATCATAAATCAAACTTTCACTTTTTAATTCTTGGTTGCAAATCCTTTGCAGTCAATTACAGCCTGAAGTGTGGAACACATAGACATCACCAGACGCTGGGTTTCATCCCTGGTGATGCTCTGCCAGGCCTCTACTGCAACTGTCTTCAGTTCCTGCTTGTTCTTGGGGCATTTTCCCTTCAGTTTTGTCTTCTGCATGCTCAATCGGATTCAGGTCAGGTGATTGATTTGGCCATTGCATAACATTCCACTTCTTTCCCTTAAAAAACTCTTTGGTTGCTTTCGCAATATGCTTCGAGTCATTGTCCATCTGTACTGTGAAGCGCCGTCCAATGAGTTCTGAAGCATTTGGCTGAATATGAGCAGATAATATTGCCCGAAACACTTCAGAATTCATCCTGCTGCTTTTGTCATCAGTCACATCATCAATAAATACAAGAGAACCAGTTCCATTGGCAGCCATACATGCCCACGCCATGACACTACCACCACCATGCTTCACTGATGAGGTGGTATGCTTTGGATCATGAGCAGTTCCTTTCCTTCTCAGTACTCTTCTCTTCCCATCACTCTGGTACAAGTTGATCTTTGTCTCATCTGTCCATAGGATGTTGTTCCAGAACTGTGAAGGCTTTTTTAGATGTTGTTTGGCAAACTCTAATCTGGCCTTCCTGTTTTTGAGGCTCACCAAGGATTTACATCTTGTGGTGAACCCTCTGTATTCACTCTGGTGAAGTCTTCTCTTGATTGTTGACTTTGACACACATACACCTACCTCCTGGAGAGTGTTCTTGATCTGGCTAACTGTTGTGAAGGGTGTTTTCTTCACCAGGGAAATAATTCTTCGGTCATCCACCACAGTTGTTTTCCATGGTCTTCTGGGTCTTTTGGTGTTGCTGAGCTCACCGGTGCGTTCTTTCTTTTTAAGAATGTTCCAAATAGTTTATTTGGCCACACCTAATGTTTTTGCTATCTCTCTGATGGATTTGTTTTGATTTTTCAGCCTAATGATGGCTTGCTTCACTGATAGTGACAGCTTTTTGGATCTCATATTGAGAGTTGACAGCAACAGATTCCAAGTGCAAATAGCACACTTGAAATGAACTCTGGACCTTTTATCTGCTCCTTGTAAATGGGATAATGAGGGAATAACACACACCTGGCCATGGAACAGCTGAGCAGCCAATTGTCCCATTAATTTTGGTCCCTTAAAAAGTGGGAGGCACATATACAAACTGTTGTAATTCCTACACCGTTCACCTGATTTGGATGTAAATACCCTCAAATTAAAGCTGAAAGTCTGCAGTTAAAGCACACAAACCTGACTGTATGTTTTAGTTTGATATTGCATTGATTTTAGTACTTTAATGCCTCTCACCCAAACCGGAATGGCACTGAAAACTGAAACTTTCGAAAACGCTCTCCATAACTGCATACTTTGGAAAAAGATGACGTTATAAAACTGAAAACTGAGTTTTAAAACTTAAATGGATTAGTGTGGGCATATCCTACAATATATGGGGAGCAAGTGGAGCTATCTTTCCATGTACCTTGCTTCTCATTTGTTTGTCTCGAGAAAAGAAAAACAACATATAAATTTTTTCCTTTAGAGACTGTCTCAACAATGTCTCAAACATTGCTCAGTTTTGCCTAGATACCAAGTTCTGCATTCAAAATCAAAGATTTCAATATGAGCTCAAACATTTCTCATCAAATTCTCCCCAAAACAAATTACCCGAGTTGTGCTCTCCTTATAAATTGTGTTTCTCTATCCTATTTTGTTATGTCAGCAATTGACTCAATTGTATCTACTTTTATTTCTCCTACGGAATGTTAAGAGAAACACCTGAGACAAAGTTGAAACCAAGTAGAACTCCAACAAGTTTGCTGTGCTAAACAATGGGACAGATTTGGCCCATCTGTAGGCCTTCGACCCCTGGTCCCCCCTGAGGCCACTGGGACCATTTGTGTATGAAATGAGAAAATTCTAAGCAATGCAATTCTCCTCTGGATTCAATGTTTGATATCAAGTAGAAAAAACATTACTGCATTGCTTGACTTGCCATTTAAGAGGAAGTCTCTTGAAAATACATGGCACAGAGCAGAATGCAGAATCAAGTCGCATTTGATTTCATTGTTTGAAATAATGTTCCAATGTAATTAAAACGATTATGCTGCTTGCTGTATCTGTCAGCTCAGTCCCCCTCTTCTCTCTCTTCAATACGACTGCAGATTTAAGAGCATTACACACAAATGGCTCATGCGAAAAGCACTCTTTGATGTCCCTGACACACCATGAAATGAGACAAACCATGGGGCAATGAATCTTTGGCGGTTTATGTGTGCAGTGCCTTTAGGCCAAACACTCGAGCTAGTGAAGTTACAAGCAAAGCTCAGTGGCACCTAACAAGATACTATATACAAGTACAATGTTTGAAGTCTGGCACATGCATCATTTAGTGTTCCCAAATTCATAGTTAATTCTTTGCTGCACCATGCAACACTTGTCAAAGAAGACAATATAAAGTCCTTTCTTAAAACAAATGAGTTCGGTTGACAGCCATCTTTTACACTGGGCTATTTAGTAGACATGCAAGTACAGCTTTTATTTTCATGAATAGGGTTAAGATGAAATCTCCAAAACTGTGTGACAAGCTTATGTTTTATAATATGTCAAATCACAAAACAATTAGAGAAAAAGGGAATTAAAGAAATTAATTTGGTCCAGCTAATGTGCAATAACATTAAAGTAAGGCCCAAAGTCATCAAGACCAATAAGGAGATTGGCTTTTTTATTTAAAAGGCAAGAATTTTGTTTACCGTAATTTTGAATACATAAGACATGTCCTTGGATCAACCTTCTTCTTGGTCCTGGAACAATATGCCTATTAGCCAGCCAGTTAGTGTTTGGGTTGGAGCTTGGAAATATTATTGTCAACGTATCATTGTCCTATGATTTTAAAGTGTAGGTAATGGGTAGGGTTGGGATTAGGTTTAAGGTTGGGGTTTGGAAAGGAATGTTGATCCAGGAACATGCCATATTTGTCGAATTAATGTTTAGCACTACCCTTTCTCACAGCTGCCATGTTGAGTTGTGATTTTTCCTTTAATTTTTCAACAAGTGGCCTGTACCCTCATTATACTCTGTCAAAAAACATAGCTAAATCTTTTGCAGTAACCTCAAATGTACACCAACTGGACCCTATCCATATACCCTTCCTTTGTATTTGTAATCTGTCCCTAAAGAGTACTATTAGTACATTAAGGTGTAAAGAGGTTACAGTGGGTGTGCCTTTGATGGTACAGTCCAGTAACAAGATATTGCTCAATATAGTTCACAATGGTTTTCTCTTGACTCATGAACTTGTCCGGGATTGTTTGGGTAAATAATTTGAAGTGGTGACATCTCTCTCCTTTACTCTTTTGTCTTCTAGGGTGGTCTGATCGCTCTTCTTCTTCTAATCTTGCTCTTCACGCTGGTACTCTACACCCGTCAGCGTTGGTGCAGGCGTCGCCGTGCCCCTCAGAAGAGTGCAAGTACTGAGGCCACACATGAGATCCACTACATCCCCTCCATTCTCCTGGGCCCTGCACAGAGTAGGGACAGTTTCCGGAGCTCCAGACCCCTCCAGCACAGCTCCGTTATTGGCATGCCCATCCGGGAGACACCCATCCTCGATGACTGCGATTGTGAAGATGACGAGCAGCCCGGACAGCTGCTTGATGGGAAAGTACATCTGGATGACGACTTGTGCAGCCAGGGCACTCACAGCATGGACAGCCTTGGGAAGGGTATAGGAGAGGCTAATCACAAGCAGAGCATGGATAATATAGGTGAGAGCTTCAGTAAGGATTATTGTGATCTTGTCTGTATTTTTACAAGAGCACACATATTTTCTGAGAATAGTTGTGGACAAATATTCAGTATATCTGGACCTGATTCAGGAGAGATTGGAAGTGTTTGGAGGTCTGTCCAACATTATCCAGGTGTTTCTTTTGTTTTACTCTCCTTACCAGTCAATACTGAATTTTGAATAGAATGCGCCCAATTAGGGTATGTTCTTGAATCAAGATAAAGCCCCAACCTTATTCCAAACTTCTGAGATTTATTACAGTGTTATTGTAGGTCTACAAATTATTTTGGTCCAGTAACATATCTCACTTGGCAAAGTCAAGAGCACCAGTCATTTACCCAAGTAGAGGATGTTGCTGCAAAATCTTATTTTGCTTTCTAACAGTTATTGGGGTATGTTTATGGATTTGGTTTAGGTTTAGTACAGGGGATTGAAAATTCTCATCCATCAGTAATTTTTCCTCTTATTTTAGGGGTAACATTGGGTTAGACCTATGATTGTTTTATAGGAACTTTGCACCATGACCAACAAATGATTTAATACAGGAACACTTGCTACTTAGCTACATAATACTCCTATCTTGCTCCCATCAACATGCTTGTGTTGCCAAAGCTTGAGATATTTCCATCCTCATTTATCAGCATACTCTAAATTCACTCTTAATTATCTGTTGCACATGATTTACAATCCCTGAAGCCATATGCAAACATTTGAAACCAGGTTACCCGATAACCAAAAAGCACCTCTGTCTGAAATTGATCCGATGTACATTATAGTCCAGATTATTTTCAGAGTCTTGGTTAAGTGATTTGTATATTATTACCTGCTTATGATAACTGGGATAGCATTTTGTTTTTGTCATCTCTTTGAGTTGATACTAATGTGGCATATTTGAGTGTGTCTAGGGGTTTGATCTGAAGTTACCTGCCAAACGCAGGCTAATTATAGCCATTGACCTACATTTTTTTGTAAGACATAGACTGAGAAAACTAGTTGGTCGGTCTATCTATCTATCTATCTATCTATCTATCTATCTATCTATCTATCTATCTATCTATCTATCTATCTATCTATCTATCTATCTGTCTGTCTGTCTGTCTGTCTGTCTGTCTGTCTGTCTGTCTGTCTGTCTGTCTGTCTGTCTAAGTGGTCTGTGCATAGTATGTGGTCATGTGGCATGCAATATTGGTATTACTGTATGCCATTTGATACATTTTGATAACTATTTCTTTGTTTGCAGTAAGTATAAAATTGTACATTAGACACAGATATACCTCCGATGACGCCGCATATGTCCACCTCGGTGTGGAGCTCTTCAATTCTTTTGTTGTTTTTGTTTGTTTGTCCTGTGTTTGTTATCTTTTTACAGTCAGTTTTACAAGGGACAAACTGCTGAACATTTGGCAGCACATACCTGATAATCTTTTCCCGGTTTTTGAATATTTGGACGTTTTACTGGACATTTTAGTCGGAGGCGCAGCTGTGTTGTTTAAACACGCTACGAGACGCAGGCGAGGGAGACAAGCTGGCACGCTGGTTAAACTCCGTCAGCACGCCTTTCAAACAGCACTGCCGAGCATTCATCTTGTGAATCTCCGCTCTCTTCCTAACAAAACAGATGAACTACATCTCCTCACACATACTAATAAGGACTTCTCAAACTCTGCTGCACTGTGCTTCACAGATACCTGGCTGAGTTCAGCCATACCGGACAGTGCATTACATCTGCTGGGATTCCAGCTGAGTTAAGGGGGAAAACGAGAGGCGGTGGAACATGCTTTTACATCAACGAAAGTTGGTGTACAGATGTAACAACG
The DNA here is from genome assembly GCF_025860055.1 of Xyrauchen texanus. NCBI lineage: Eukaryota > Metazoa > Chordata > Actinopteri > Cypriniformes > Catostomidae > Xyrauchen > Xyrauchen texanus. The sequence goes on along the minus strand of NC_068279.1, from coordinate 54,022,501 downwards.
TTAAAGAGTATGTGCTGTCCTAATTTGGAAGCGCTCTTTTTAAATGTAAGCCGTTCTACTCACCGCAGGAGTTTTCTTTGTTTATTCTGGTGAGTGTTTACATTCCTCCAAACGCGGCTGGCAACATAGCGCTGCAACAGCTGGCTGATCAAATCACAGACACAGAACAACAATATCTCAGTTATTATTATTCTTGGGGACTTTAACAAAGCAAATCTCACACGTGAACTGCCCAAATACAGACAGCACAATACATGCCCCACCAGAGACAGGAATATACTGGATCACTGCTATACAACAATAAAGGATGCATATCGCTCTGTCCCACGTGCAGCTTTGGGACTCTCTGATCACTGTTTGGTTCATCTTCTTCCGACCTACAAGCATAAATTAAAATCAACAAAGCCAGTAGTGAGGACTGTTAAGAGATGGACCATTGAAGCTGAACTGCAACTACAAGCCTGCTTTGACTCCACTGATTGGAGTGTTTTCGAAGCTGCAGCCACAGTCCTGGATGAGCTCGAGTTTCTGTGAGGACATGTGCATCCTTCCTAGGACATTTTTATCATTCAACAATAATAAACCATGGTTTACAGGAAAACTCATACAGCTTCATCATGCCAAAGAGGATGCTTACAGGGGGTGGGGATAGAGTCTTGTATAATCAGGCCAGGAACACACTGAATAAGGAAATCAGAGTGGCTAAAAGAAGTTACTCTGAGAAGCTGAAAAACAAGTTTTCAGCTAATGACCCTGCATCAGTGTGGAGTGGCCTGAAGCAAATTAACAATTACAGGAATCATACCCCCAACCCTGTGGTGGACCAATGACTGGCTGACGACCTGAATGTGTTCTACTGCAGATTCGAAAGGCCCAATCTCACACCCCACACGCACACAGAACTTCACTTCACACAAACATTAACCTCTCCTGCAACCCCCCTCCTCTCCCCTCCTGCTACTCAACCTGCACTCAAGATCTTTGAAGATGATGTGTGCCGTGTCTTTCGGAAGCAAAGGTCAAGGAAGGCTTCAGGCCCAGATGGCGTCTCACCAGTGTGCCTTCGATCCTGTGCTAACCAACTGGCCCCCATCTTCACTCAGATCTTCAATAGATCACTGGACCAGTGTGAAGTCCCATGCTGCTTCAAAGGCTCAATTATTATCCCTGTCCCTAAGAAACCAAAAATCACAGGAGTTAATGACTACAGACATGTCACCCTGATGTCTGTGGTCATGAAGTCATTTGAGACACTGGTGTTGGCCCACCTGAAGGACATCACTGGACCCTTTCTAGATCCCCTTCAATTTGCTTATCGGGCGAACAGGTCTGTGGATGATGCAGTCAATATGGGATTGCATCATGTCCTGCAACATCTGGACAGACAGGGGACATATGCAAGGATCCTTTTTGTGGACTTCGGCTTGGCTTCCAACACCATCGTCCCAGCTATTCTCCGGTCTAGGTTAAACCAACTCCCTGTTCCCACCTCTACCTGTCAGTGGATTACCAGCTTTCTGACTGACAGGCAGCAGCTTGTGAGACAGGGAAAATTCACTACCAGTACCAGTACCATCAGCACTGGTGCCCCCCAGGGATGTGTGCTCTCCCCATTACTCTTCTCCCTCTACACCAATGACTGCTCCTGAAGTTTGCAGATGACACCACTGTCTGTATACAGAAAATAGGTTGAACGGATGGCTCACTGGCGCGATCATAACACCCTGGATTTGAACATGCTCAAAACGGTGGAGATGATTGTGGACTTTAGGAGGAACCATTCTGAACAGCACTGTGGCTGCAGTGGAGTCATTCACGTTCCTGGGCACTACCATCTCACAGGACCTGAAGTGGGAGATACACATCGACTCCATTGTGAAAAAGGCCCAGCAGAGGTTGTACTTCCTTCGCCAGATGAGGAAGTTCAACCTGCCACAGGCGCTGCTGATCCAGTTCTACTCAGCAGTCATTGAGTCTGTCTTCTGCACTTCAATAAGTGTCTGGTTTAGTGCAGCTAAGAAATCGGACTTCAGAAGACTTCAGAGGACAGTTCGGACTATTGAGAGGATTATTGGTTGCCCCCTGCCCCCCCCCCCTTCAAGAACTATACACTTCCAGAATGAGGAAAAAGGCTGGTAAAATCACTCTGGACCCCGCTCACCCAGCCCATTACGTTTTTGAACTGTTGCCTTCTGGCCGGCGCTTCAGAGCTCTGAACACCAGAACCGTCAAACACAGGAACAGTTTTTCCCTCAGGCGATCCATCTCATAAACAGTTAAAGCCGCCCCATTGAGCAATAATGTGCAATACACAGTTTAAGCCTATTTATATTATCTAACATATCCACTTCTGCCATTACATACATTGCACTGTACATAATATACTGTATTTGTATACAATATATAACAGATTTTTATTAGATTTGCACTACGTGTCTGTATGTGGGTATGTATGTAGGTGTGTGTCTAAGTGTTTGTACGTATATGTATAATTATTTATTTTTATTATTATTAGATTTTTTTTATTATCTGTTTTTGTATTATTGTGCACTGGAAGCTCCTGTCACCAAGACAAATTCCTTGTATGTGCAAGCATTCTTGGCAATAAAGCTGAGGAAGGCAACAGAGTTTTTTGATTCTCTACAGCATTATTCATCTCATTTATGAATTTCTCGGCAAAAAAATTGTCTGAGAATTGTAAGCAGTTTGGTTCGTTGTTTAACAATTTATATTACATTTTACAATCTGTATTTACTATGGTCATTAGTTGTAAGTACAGTATGATGCAGTGCAATTCATAACAGAAAGCCCTCAGTGACATTGAAGATTGTTTCCATCAGAGAAAAAGTTAAATAACTTTTTTTTTTCTCTTTTTTTCTGTGAACTCAGGCCTGATTAAAGCTGATGAGAGAATGAGGGTGCTTATAGCATCATATCTGTCGATTACATGTGATAAAGAGGTTACATTTAAGATGTTGGAGGGTAGCATGTCAGATAACCCACCTACAACTGTGGAAAACTTTTATTAAAGGATGAAATTAGTTTTTCTTTTCCTTCTTCTTTAAAAGTTACATTTATTCCATTCATCGGTGGAAGACCTTGTTGACCACTGAATTAATCATGCCCACGAAAGATAGATAATTTGATATTTGAGAAGGGCCCATAATTGTGTAATTGTATGTCTGTTTAACCCTGCGTAGCAGCTGTTGAATTATACATGTTTTAAACATCAGCTCCAACATCAGTAAAAAAATAAAGGTTAGTAATTTGATGAAAAAATATTGTAGAAATGATATCGTAGAAGCATGTTACCAAGCAACTTACCATCCACAGTGAAAAATGATACTAGATTTAATAAGACAGTAGACAGCAGCATGTAGTGTTAACACAAAATTATGTTTTTTTTTAAAGGCCTTAAAAGTTCTCAACTGGTGTGTCATGACTCAAAAAATGGATCGCAGGTCTATTTGCTTTAGTATGATAAACAATTTTGGTTCTGTTTTGGGTGGTTCAATTGCAGACAGTGTGTGTGTTCTGGATCATAATTTTCATTATTTGCAATGAAATTCCGTTTGGTGATGCGAGTGGTGCAGAAACTATACCGTTCAGTTTTAATGACACCTTCATAAGTATGATATCTTTAAAGTAATGTTTTAAAATGGACTGTGTTTTATATTACACTTATATTATAAGTGTGCGGCACAGTTCGATTGGCTCTCATAGGCTGGAGCTCATGGCACTGATATTGGTTCTTGTACTTGAATGAAGGATGCAGATCATTCTAAGTGATGTTGACAAACAGACGGAGGTGGAGGCCTGAATAAATAATGAAGCACATTGTCCTGCACTTGATCCAGGGCCTCTGTGTCAGGTCCAGCTCCTCAGAATTCATTCTTATTTCAATTAATTCACAAATAAATATATTCAGGTGGGGATCTGTCACGATTTCCTTGTTGTCTGCCCTGGGTTTCACTTGTCTCTGTCCAAAACTACACTTCCCATGATCCCCGGCCCTCATCACTGCCAGCCCTGTGTCATTGTGCTCACCTGATTGTAGTTTGTCATCATCATGTCTCCAGTGTATATAAACCCTGTTTGTTCTCCATTCCCTTGTCTATCATTGATGTTTGTGGACGCCTGTTTCCATGGTCTTTATATATTTATCCTAGTTGTTAAAACTCCTTGTATGTTTTCCGTGTTTTTGGTTTATTTCCCCATTGCGGGTATTTCCTTTGTTTTGGTTTTGTCTGTTTAAGTTTTCTCCGTGTTAATAAAGTTGCACTGCGGTTAGATCCTGTCTCCACGTCTGCCTTCATCTGCATGCGTAACAGGATCACAGAATATCAATGAAGCATTTGCCTCATACTTTATCTTTTTATTTATTTATTTATAGGTTATTGCTTTTTTTTTTTAATGACTTAACACATATGTGAAAGTCATATCTTCAGTGTTGAAGGGCATTGCAAAATATTCTGTAATTTCTTAGCACCTGAATAAAATTACATTTTAATATGATACAGTAAGCAGATGCTACATTCCCATCCCTTTTCACACGGACTTAAATAAATTAATCAGTCGATTGCAGTCTCATACCATTGATGGTAAAAAAAATTTTAATTGATTGTGTAAAATAGGCAAAAATTATCTGAAATTAAATCGCAGGGCCCTGAATTTAATCAAATCGAAATCATATTGTGGCAGACTTTGAAGTATCAGCAAATATTGGATCGCAGGCCAAGAGAATCGATTTAAAATCGTATCATGATGAAATGTCCGATTTACACCCCTAATGTGAGCTGTTGTCCACTATACTATAGATGGTCAAGCCACAGTAGTGTTAGGGTCGTCTACAGCAGTGTTTCCCAAAATTTCTCAGTTCTGCGTGCTTACTTGTAATGTTTCAAATTCGGCTATGAAAATAAAAACTATAAAACAGGTAACATAGGTCGGCTATGCTGTGTGAGGTCACAGGTGGCAAGAGCGCTAAATGGGTAATGAAAAAACAACAAATGTGCTTCTCTTTCTAATTTGTAGATTTGTTCTTGTAATGGCACAACAAATTACAGGGATTCAAACTCATGAGGAGCGAAATAGTTAAGACAATCACTGGTCAACGAAATTTTTATCGGTGGATATTTTTTTTACAAAAGCATCAATTCTAGTGATTTTATTGATTCAAGTTTATTCAAGTTTACAATGGCGCAGAATTAGGCTTACTTCTCTTTCAGAAATGTGTTCAATTGTATGAACTGATTAGTTCAGTGACCCCTTCTGGAAATGTCACTAGGATGGCGATAAATGTGCGTCTTATGTGCCATGAGTGAATCATTTTGAGTCGTTCATGACCAGAATCTACCAAGAGACTAATAAGTAGTCTAATAATAATGAGTTTCAATAACATCCTTCTCCTTTATTAAAACATGCATGCTACAAATCTACTGACTTCAGTATAAAAATTATAAACACAAAGCAGATCTACGCGATCATTTTCCTACAGTAGTCTATTTAAACTGCTGAGCATGGCTTTAATCAGAAAAGACCACAATATTAGACAAATAATCATTTTGAGTTTCAATAATGTTCTTTCGTCATTGTAAGTCGGTTGGTTGAGTCGAGGCGTCAACACTCCGTTCAACGCCAACGTCAAGCACCTCATCGCCCACCACATTACATGAGTTGCAGAAAGCATCACAGAGGGGTGATTTGGATCCCTGAAATTATAATTTTTTTCATGCATTTATTTATCTTGTGGAATTTGATCATTTTCAATGGCACACCTGACAATCTTTCACGGTTGTTGGGAAACACTGGTCTACTGTATTGGTTCATTGACAGAGGGGCTCTTTTCTTTGTGCTTTTCACAGCTGCTCTTGTGTATAATTGATTATGTGGGATATGAATCTGTCGAGGGAGTTTGATAGTGGAATAATCAAGCTTTGCTGTCAGTCATTTCAGGTCTGGAGAGGAAGTCAGTGAGGTAGCTGCGATTGTGTGAACTGTTCCTCACTGACAGTTCATACATATTCAAATCATCCAAATACCGCTTAACATTTATATTTGCAATAAACTGGATTGCTTAGAGTGTGTAAACAGTTCAGGGTTCAGCCTAATGAGAAATGACCCATGTACAGAATATCATGTACCTGTATAAAAAATATATTAGGGCAGAATGATGGGAAAAGCCCTTTTCCACAATCCAGTGAGCTGTCTAACTAGACAGGGTTTTCGCTCATTATGTGCTCCAGACACGAATACTGTTCCGAAACGTAGGAAGCAACATTATGCTGCCTTCTAAGATACCTTGTTTTGACCCAGTTCAGATGACCCACATGCATCCTTCAAGGAGAGTGCTTTGTGACAAACTCATTTTAATAAAAAAGATTCAAATGTAGAGTTAAAAAAAGTACATAAATATGTATATTTTTCGCTCCAAAAGCGATCGTGGTAGCAGTTTTGGTTCAGGGTGCCACTCTGTTCAAGTCTCCGACTCTGGATTCAGCAAAAGAGCCCTAGACATCACGTTTCCTTCATGTTTGGCAGTTGGTGTCAAAACCAAAATTCGTGATGAACCGAAGATTTCAAGATTTTCAGATTTTGATTCATCGGTCCAAAAGACCTTCTTCCAGTCTTCAGTAGTCCACTGGCGGTGCTTCATGGCCCAGGAAAGCCTCTTTTTCTTATTTTTCCATCTTAGCAATGGATTCCTTACTGCCACTCGACCTATCAAACCTGCAGCTCGATGTCTTCTCTTCACAGTTGAAACTAAGACTTGCGTACTTCGACCAAAGTGAAGCTGTTCTTGAAGCTTTTGTCCTGTGAGCCGCCTATCACGCAAGCTGTTGACTTTCAAAAAATTGTCTTCTGATTCTGTTGTGGCTTTGGATCTTCCTGTCAGAGTTTCCTCCAGTTTCCAAGTGCCTTTTGATGGTGTAGGAAACTGTACTCACTGACACCTTGGCTTTCTTTGCTATTTCTCTTAAGGAAAGACCTACACTTTTAAGGGTTATAATGGTCTGTCTGTCTTCCTTTGTTAATTGCCTTTTTATTGGCATTATGAAAGCAATATACTACTTCCTGCAGTATAATACTGTCCACATAATGCTTAAGAGGGTCTGTTCCAACACTGCTTTTATACAGACTGAGAGTTTGTAAGTAATCAGCAAAAGTTGGGACACCTGTAGGAATTGTTAGCATCAACTTTCAAGGCTTACTTTACTTCCACTGCTGCAGAACAGCTGTAAGTTTTTAACCCATTACTTGTTCCCTAAAAAGGCCTTCTTGTTTAACTCTGAAATGTTAATTATTTTCCAGTTTTTTGTAACCTAAACTTCTTTTTTTAACCTCTGGCATTTTACCACTTACCTTTGAACCATTTCAGGTTTTTCACTGGACTGAAATTTCAATAAAAACTGGGGAAAAAATAAATATATATATATATATGTAATATACCACAGGTCTGTTGAATGTAACCCCAAGGCTAAAGGGATTTTGCTTTGTGGTCCCTGGGCTTTCCAAAGTTGAGCACCTCTGAATTATATATTTGTTGATAATTTCTGTTGAAATTTTTCCCACTGCCTGTTGCTTGTCCTAAAGCCAGTTCTTGAATCTTCCTGTTCGGATTAGAGCTCTTCCTGGGGTTTAATCTGGAGTTGCCCAGCAGAAGGAACTCACTCGAGGTATATCTTTAAATCCTCTGAGACGGGGCGGTGCTGGACCTATCAGATAGAAGACTTCCTGTGTCGAGACTCTGACCTTGTTTCAGGGATCAGTGGCAGTTCACAGAGTCAGTGGATTCAAATATAAGTTAGAAGCTGTGAGAAAGGCCAGCAGAGTGGAGAGGTGATATGAGAGCCTCAGTTTTCATATAGGAAGTAATGCCCTCTGCTCTGACCTGCACGCTGCTCTGATGGATACTTGTTTCCGGTATGAGTGTGTGTTTTCGGCATGTAGGGGTTTTAGGTTGTTTTTTAAGCTCTACATCAGTTACTGGATGATCTCTGAGGGTCAAACACAATCACACACACACACACACACACACGCGCGCGTGCACGGACACAAACACACATATTTTGACAAATATAGTAGAATAAACATGAATATAAGGTTTATGAACCAAGCATCTTAACAAGTATGCGATACAGTCAAAGTCAAGTCTCAATACCCTTTTGGTAATTTCCTGTATTATTATTTGTATTTGTCAAGGTGTTTTGTGCTCATTAAATCACACATCTATAACAACAATTGATCACAAGTGTATTTAGCAGTTGTTCTAAACTGCTCAGTATTGCACTTAAAGCTATTTGCACATTAACACCATCATTAAATGTAATGCTCATATATATATTGATTTAGTAATCAGAGAACATGGAAATATTTCCATGGAAATGTCTCATATTGTAAAAAAAAATTATAATGAATAAATAAATGTAACAGACCTTCAGGTTCGGGCATGGAAAAGAAGGAGATGGGGAGCAGTGACATGCTTCAGGTAAGGCTTTTATTCTCATGCATTCTGTGCAGCAGATACACTCTTTTTCAGGGTTTTCACTCAGTTCAATAATTCACTTCAAAAATTATTCTTCACAAATGCACAATGCTTCAACAAGTAACATAAACAGTTTGAAGATGCTGCACACTCGTTCTCTCTCTCTTTTCTGGCATGTTGAGCTGTTTAAGGTTCTCCCCACTATCACTGAAATGAGAAACAGCTGTTAGAAATCATGTCAACCAGCTTGACGAGCCACACCACTCCCTCTCTCCAGCAGACAGACACACGACCGCACCCCCATCACCACATACCCCCACTGCCCAACTCGGTCGGGACCTTGCCACTTGGCGAGTAATTTAGAGCTTGAGGTGGGCAATAATACAAGCACTTTATCTCAAAATGTGAATTCCCATATTCAAGAGCCCCTGTCATACAGTGACTTTGATGTTCCTGAGCTCGGAGCAAATTCCCCTGTGTTAATTGACCCAAAGTGTGGAGTTCTGCTCTAAGATCAAGAACATACCGAATTAAATTTTTACTGTTTGAAGGTCCCTCCTCCCAAGCTTCCCGTATGATGTCGAGCACACTGTGCGGCTGATGCCCATACAGCAGCTCGAATAGGGAAAACACTGTGGAGATTTGGGGAACCTCTCACATTGAAAATAACAGGGGCTTTCAAAGGGTACCTCGATTAATGGTAGAGGGTGCAATGGCGCTTTTGGGGTGGCCAGTGGATTCACCATCTGACATTCACGGCACACCACCTACGAATGTGTGTGAATGCCCGGCTCAAAAAAAGAAACAGGCCATTATTAAGTGTTCTTTCCTGGCCTAAATGGCCATCCATTGGATTAAGTTGAGCCACCTTGAAAAGCGTTTGCCTATGGTGAGCCACCTCCCTAAGGACCACCCTGTCTCCAGGGGGCAGGAATGGGACAGAAAGAGGAGGGGCGGAAGCAGGGTTTGGAGGTAGGAGTGAGAGAGAGAGACTCTGGATCACAGCTTCCCAGAAACGCCTCTATGTAGTCCTCAGCCAGCTGGATCGCTTCCTCCAGCAATGTCAGATGGTGGCACTTGACCCACTTGCCCATCCCACAGGGCAGCTGTGCAATGAACTGCTTCAGTACCACCTTGTCCACGATGTCCTGGGTGCCTCGAGGTTCCCCCGCCAGCAACCATTTCTGGCAGGTGTCCCGGAGCTGCTGTGCGAAGGCGAATGACCGGCTGTGTTTGCCCAGCTTCAGGGTGCGGAAGTACTGTCGGCTCTGTGCGGCCAACCCATTGCAGAATGGCTCTCTTCAAGTCTGCGTAACGGAGGAGGTTGGCTGTGGGAAGCTGTTAGGCCACAAGCTGCGCTTCCCTGGAGAGTAGTGGCAACAGTCAAACCACCCACTGGTCAGCTGGCCATTCCCACACCTAGGCTGTCTTCTTGTAGACATTTTTGATGAGGGTGACTGGTTAGACAGCCGGGGTGGTCTCCAGGTCTGCAGCAGCAATCCCCTTGTGACTAATCAGGCTCTGTCCTCCACTTGGGCTTGGACCAGGAGTTGAAAATGCTGCTCTTGATCCAGCCGCAGCTCGACAAGGGCCTGATGCTGGTTCTGCTAGAGGCCGGCAGGGGTCTTGATCACCTCGTCCAGTGTTGAGGACTTCATAATGTCGTGTCTCCTCAGATCCTGGGTTTCGGCACCAGTGCAACAGACCTTCTGGGTCGGGTATGGAAAAGGAGGAGACAGGGAGCAGTGACATGCTGCAGGTAAGGCTATCATTTTGTTGCCCTCTGTGCAGCAGATTCACTCTTTTTCGAGTTTTGCACTCAGTTCAATAATTCACTTTCAAAAATAAACAAACTTCTTCACAAACACTCAATGGCTTCAACATGTAACGTAAACAGTTTGACGTTGCTGCACACTCGTTCTCTCTCTCTTCTGGCATGTTCAGATATTTAAAGGTGTCTCCGCTATCACTGTAATGAGAAACAGGTGTTAGAAATCATGTCAACCAACTTGACGAGCCACACCACTCCCTCTCTCCCACAGACAGACACATGACCACGCCCCCATCACCACAATACATAAATACAGTAATAAATGTAGCCAAGTGGGGAAATTTTGTGTCATTTGGCTCGTCATAAATTGGACGTGGCCCCTTTAAGAGGTTTGTGACACCCGCTTTTCGGCACTCCTGGTGTTACACACATGTGTGCTGGTTATAGACATGATAGCATATGTTGCGCAAGAGAGCTCCCGGTTTTGTTCATCGGTTGATAATTATTTGGGTATATATCACATTTGACACAAAATGTTATTTAATTGCTTTTAATATGTGTTCAGAAGAGTTGTATGTTGAAATTAAGTGTTTGTTATTAATCATTTTGATGAAAATGGATTGCATGTAAGTAATGGGTATGTAAATGTAGAATTAATAATATCTTATTTAATAATTTATAGCCCAGAGTGTATGAAGAACGAAACCTGCAATAATAATAAATAAATAAATGTAATAATAAGAAAATAAATAAAGGAGTAAATGTCTTGATAAAACAAATATAATTCGTTTTTGTATGACTTTTTTCCCTTTATTTATTATTTTCTCTTTTTATTTTACCTCAGTAATAAAATCTTAAATGCAAGTTGCAATCCTGCATTTTACAGGTCAGTTTTGAGTGTTAGGTTGTGCCACAATCTGGTAAACTTTACGGGACAGTAGAGCATCATCCACCTTACAAACATCCCATTTAAATAAAATGCTGTTGACAAATAGCGCTAACTTTGGAATCAATTTGTAAAAAGCCTAATTTTCCTACTGTTCAGATACCAGGCATTTATTCAATTAATATTTTATCATTTAAATGCTCATGGCACAATGCCAAAGTGCATGTTCAAACAAACAGTATTGTACACATGGTACTTTTAGTCATTGTATTTGCTGTTTCAATCATGGGAAGTGAGTTTTCTTCTTAAAATGGTTCTGAAATATATATTTTGTTGTGTGTCAAGAATAAAAAGTACAACAAATATTTATCTCCATAAATATGTCCACCAAAATCACCACTTTTGTTTAGTTATTAATGTCTTTCAGCCTTTCAATGATATTCGAAAATACAGTATATCATTAGATTTTTGTATAATATTGGCTCTGAATTTATTTGTTATTTTTTTCAGAGGAACCACCATTTCAATCTAAAGGCTCAAAGTAGATACAACATGTGAAATATAAGACCTTAAATACAAAATTCAGAGCCAATATTATAGTGGTTGTGGTGTAGTGGGCTAAAGCACATAACTGTTAATCAGAAGGTCACTGGTTTGATCCCCACATTCACCACCATTGTATCCTTGAGTAAGACACTTAACTCCAGGTTGCTCCGGGGGGATTGTCCCTGTAATAAGTGCACTGTAAGTCGCTTTGGATAAAAGCATCTGTCAAATGCATAAATGTAAATGTCAAATAAATATATAATTTAAAACATGCATTTATTTTTTTGGTACTCTTAATAATCAAGACCACTCTATTCTTTACTTAATGAACCAACTCGGTCTAATGACATGTTGTAGTACAAGATAGCATAAGTTGGCAAATACGTATGACTTTGAGTGAACAAACTACTGACTAGAACAAACTAGTTTAAAACTAAACTAAACTAAACTAAATACAAACCCTAAACCAAACCAGGCGTTTCAAATTCATTGGTCATTTGTATTGCATAAGTAAATATTTTGATACCTGTATTGTATAGATTTGAAATTATGTTTATTGATTTGTTGGTCTCTATTGGAACAAAAGTCATACAAGCCATGGTGTACGATAACGTAAAATTTCAACCATGGTGAAGCAATTATTAAGAGTTTAAGAAAAATCTTTAACAATTCTTATACACCAAAATAACAATTCATGGTTATAAAAAGCCGGCATTTGCATTTTTGTCTGGCGCTGTTTTAGTGTGTGGATGACTTTGTCACGGTGTGCGTGTCTTGCATGTGTTCGCAAAAGATAGATTATCCTTCCAGAGACAGTCACTTTAGAAATAAAGTCTTTCCACTGCAGCTCAAATGATTTGATGGAGGCTAGAAGCCCCTGACAGCCTCATTGAAATGGCACAGATGAACAAAGGGGATTTTACATGATGCAACACAGATACACACTCACAACATTATCCTGCTCGCTCCCTTGCTAGCGCACAGAGAGCATCAATCCCTCTTCGAGCTCTTTATCAATTACGTGTGAAGTCTTCCTCCTCATGCATTTATACTTCCTGTTCAAAATACATCTCATTTTTGTGACTGCTGTGCTGATAACCAGGGCTGGGCAGTATGATGGTTCTCTATCCTGTGCAGTGGTGTTCAGATTTTGCTGTACCTTTTACAATATGTCAAGATAGATATACGTGATAAGTGATTTATGTTATGTACACAGCTTACACAGTGTGACAAAGAAACATCAAGAATGCAAAAATATAGAGAGGAATGTGTCCAAAACAAGTCAAGATGAGGAAGAAGTTATGGTAACACTTTACATTAATGTTCCATTTGTTAATGGTTTACAAATGGTGTTTATTAATGACTAATATATCATTTATAAATGTGTTATATATAATTGATATGCCGTTATAACAACTTTAAAAAAAATCAACCATCATGCAAAATGAGCCATTTTATATCACGTTATATATCCTTAATGCATACAAAAATAATTAGTCATACTTACTGTATAACTTTAAATGCCTAATTCATGATTTTTATCGAAATGCTGCAATGCAGGTAGTATGCAATTTTGCGACAATTAGCTTTGTGTTTCTGTTCATGACTGTTTTGTCACTTTTCTTGTCAAAAGAATGCTGCTACTCCGAGTGTTGTCCCAACTCACCCTGTCCTACTTACCTAAAGTTCTCTGCAAAAACACTTTCCAGCTCTTCATGCTAATTCTACATTATGGTTTCTAATGTTCGCAATTCATTAATAAGTTCTTAATATGTGTGTACATAGATGTTATTAAAGTTGCAGTTTGTAACAATTTTCATGTAAATTTCGCCTTTTTTCACCAATGTGTAAACAGCTTGTAAACTAGCTTAAAAAATTAGCCCTTCCTGGACTTCCTAGTTTGCCTATTAAAGCCTGTAGACTGATTTTTATGCGAAGGGAGCGGGTCGCTTTTGGTCGAGCGAAAACTAGAGTGAACATTGGCAGGGCATTTGATTCCCGGAGGGACCTTCATTTTGGGTATCAAAACTGCCCCTGAATTGGCGTTCTTCTTATTGGACAGCTAAGCGTACATAACTGCAAAGCATGTTAAATATAGTGCCATAAGGATTGATCGGTGTCATTTTAGCTAACTTGATCTTGCCTGCACAGTAACTGTCATAAACAATGTTAATCTGTAATTATTCAGCAAGGTAAACTACAATAACACATGATATAGAATCCTCAGAATACTTTATTGTGGTCACACATTATTATACACACAATTTTTTGCATATATATCGGTCAGAGTGCAGGGTCAGCCATGTTACAGTGCCCCTGGAGCAATAGGGTTAAGGGCCTTGCTCAAGGGCCCAACAGTGGCATCTTGGTGGTGCTGGGGCTTGAACCCCCAACCTTCTGGTCAGTAACCCTGAGCCTAAACCACTGAGCCACCACTGCCCCTGATTACACTGCTCTTACACTGATATGCATGCTAGACAATGTTCAAGATAATGCAAAAAGACCCGTTTATTAGTGTAACGTAACTTGGCTATACAGAAAATATATCAAATCAATTATTATAAAACAATAGCACATTGATATATCAAAATGACAGTTGGGATGGAATTGTGTCAACATATTTATAATGTACTGTCTATTTTATAAACGGCTCTGTCATCATCCACCAAATTTAGCTAACAGCTATTGATAAAGCTGGCTAGCTAACTAACGCTGACATAGGCTATCGTATAAATGCAGTCAATGTATCATGCAAAGAAAAGAGATGACTTCAAACTACAGTCTTGCATAATCAGACCTGTATCCACACTTTGTTTTAGCCCTGTTCCAGCACTGGAGAGTCAAATAAGAGTATTTACATCGGAAGCAGAAGCAGAGTAAGAGCAGCAGAGCAGCAGGAGTTTTGGTGTTCGGTATTTTTGCTGCACTGTTCACGCTGAATTAAAGTGATATTGCACTGTTGATGGACGTCATATAGATTAGTTGACATTAAAAAACAGATATTGCCCAGAATAAACATGTATTTGTAGTCTATTATATTTTTATATTAATTGCAGCTTGTAGGAAAACAAAATAAAATTATTAAAAAAAAACAATGACACAAAAAATATTATTTTAATTAAGATCCATAACTCTCTTTTCCTATTATCTGTTGTCCAATGTCTGTTTTTCTTTACCCACTCTAACCTTTTCTTTTTGTTTTTTTTTTTTATTTTTTAAACATGTTTTTTCTTTTCAATTTTTCCCATAAGGCCTCCTGAGTCTTCTCTTTACTGTTGAACATGAAACTGCTGTTGAGCGGGTAGAATTTAATGAAGCTATCAGCTGAGGACATGTGAGGCGTCTATTTCTCAAACTAGAGACTCTGATTCACTTATCCTCTTGTTTATTTGTACATCTGGTCTTCCACATCTCTTTCTGCCCTTGTTAGAGACAGTTGTCCTTTGTCTTTGAAGACACCTTAGTATGAAATCTTCAGTTTTTTGGAATTTCAAGCATTTTATAGAATTCATTTCTCAAAACAATGATTGACTGATGAGTTTATAGAGAAAGCTGTTTCTTTTTCGCCATTTTTGACCTAATATTGACCTTAAGACGTGACAGTCTATTATGGCAAGTGATTTTCTAGTACTGAATTAGCAATTTAGCATGATTACTCAAGGATAAGGTGTTGGAGTGATGACTGCTGTCTAGATTTTATCAAAAATGACTTTTTTCAAATAGTGAACAGTTTTTTACACCAGTAAAGTCCTGACTATACTTTGTGATCAGCTGATTGCCACTTTGGTGTATTAAAGTACCAATTTCTTTCCGAAACAGCAAAATCTGTACATTATTCTAAACTTTTGGCTACCAGTGTGTGTATATGTATATATTATTTCACCAAAGTGGCATTCAACTGATTAAACACACACTGGTGGCTATAAGTTTGGAATAATAAACAGATTTTGCCGTTTCGGAATTGATCACAAAGTATAGTCAGGATATATTAATTTTTTTCATATAAAATCAAATATATTGGTATATGTATATATTGAGAGAGAGAGACCATGAAATATATATATATATATATATATATATATATATATATATATATATATATGTGTGTGTGTGTGTGTGTGTGATGTGTGATGTGTTGCTGGGCAGCTGTGCTACATTTACAGAAATTGGAATCACAGTTAAGAGTCAGCAACCACATGCTGAACTTTGTCTATGTCATTTTTTTCAATTTGGCAGGTTTTAAGTGTTGAAAATGAGTTTGTTCTTGCATAGGAAAGAAAAATCACATATTAATATATTAATTTATCATTCTATAGCTCAATTGTGTCTCATAGAATGTAATGAGATTGAATGAAGAGCAAACTCTTCTGTGATGGCAACAACCAATCAGAATTCAACACTCTGTCCTCACAATTACATCTAAAATACCATGAGGCCTCTGCATTATATTTCCCCTCCATCATGTTCACCTCTTTCGTTCTGGACAATGTTTGAAAGGCCACAAGGACATTATCATCAGACCAGAATCAGAAGCTAATTAAAATAAAAGTCAGACTGTTTCCAAATGCCACCCCCTACATTCATTATGACACACCTTGTATTGTGACGTGGATTATGTTACTGCTGTGGGGACCGTGACAATTGAAAGCACAGGAGGAAAATCAAAGCGTCTTCTTATTCGTTGTACATACTGTATGCTCATTGTTGCTTCCATTGTTGTTTTTTAATTGTTATTTTTTTCTACGATTAAGATGCAAATGCTAGACACCATGAATGGAGCTCACATGTGGCTTATAATAAATAGAACTTTGAGATGTTCGCTAATACTTTATTTGATTTCTTTGTTTATAAAATAGAGCTTTGAACTTGGTACTAAAAAGTAATTATGTTTACTGGAAAGGGACCATTTTATACACTTTTTATCATTTAAAATTTTAAAATTGTATCTATAATATTAGCCAAGGGTTCCTTCAGCAGCATTAGTTTGTAGTTTTAGTTTCAGTCACTGTTGCATGTTTTGTTATATGTGATTTCAGAAATCACGGGGCTGCTCTCTTCTGATTAGACTGCTACAGCTGACATGCTTTTTACCATCTGTCTCATTAAATAATTCACATGAATGAGCCAACAATTGTAAAAATACAACGTTATATTCACAAGCTGGGTTTTGAAAGGCAATATCTTTGGTCTTATGTGAATCATTTAATTTGCTTGCAGTAGGTCTAAAGGTGTTTTTGCCAATGGAAGAAAATGATATTCATTTATTTGGCCTGGAGCCTGTGTGTTCCATTTCTAACACACTTTGAAGTTCTCATGCTGAAAAAAGAAAGTCAGTTACAATCTCTCTAATCTCTCTATAAATTACGAACATTAGTTTTTCTAACTGTGAAGTTGACCTACTTGAGTATCTATATATTAAAACATGCCTTTGGCTGGCAGAAAGATGACTGGAAAAATATCAAAAACATTGCATCATTACAGATTTCTTAAAAGTCAGAAATATGGTTTCTAGTTCTAAAATCTGACTGGATGAGCCAAGTTCAAAGACATTGCAAAAATTACAATTACACAACGTGTACACAACTTTGACCTCACATTATTTCTTTATTTTCACACCTATAATTCTATATTATTACTATTTTCCTCATATTAAAGTAATAGTTAAAGGAATAGTTTTACCAAAACTATAATTCCCATCATTCACTCACACTAATGCGTTTGTGTAAAACACAAGATATTTTCATATATGTATGGTGTGTTTACATCCTTACAATGCAAGTCGACAGGGTCCAACACGTTCAAGCTCCAAACGGATAGCATAAAGTTTAGCATAAAGGTAATCCATTCAACTCTAGTGATTTAATCTATGTCTTCTGAAAAGATACGAGCAGTTTTTGGTGAGAAGCAGACTAAAATGTTAGTGTTTTTTCACTTTAAATCTCGGCATCTGCAGACTCCTTGGCCAGTCATAATTGAATCCTTGATCACACTTCCTTGCACTTGACACATTGCATCATTTACTTTTTAGATGACCATAGTTTTAAACATAATTTGTATATGTATAAAGGATTTTCATAGATTGATATAAAAATAAAGTACCAAAATTAAAAGATATATGCCTGGTAAAACTTTCCAAGTAAGTTTTCAATGAGACCTCCATAACAAAATGAAAATAATAAATAAATATATATTTATTTATTTAAAATTGTATTTTCAATATACTGTAAGTATACCTCAAAGACAAATATGTAGTATCTATCATACTTCCTCATTATTACATCACCGCGACTGGGCGCTGTAATATTCAGAGCACTTAATAGGTGTTATTCACACGTAAATGTGCACCGGCCCTGTGATGATTCTCATCTATCTGAAAGTTGTAAAAGTTTTTGCCACTTTTGGGGATTAGTTTCAGTAAATAGTCACAGGACATCACCTCTCCACTCATGCTGGTCAGAGCATCAATGGCTTTGCCTCAACAGACCCGTTCACTCATTTCGGGGGAAATCACTCTAATTTATGGCACATTCCATTAACTGAATTATCTGCGGCTCTGATGAATTGCTCAGCCATAATAATTACATTTGCATAATGTCTTTTTTCTGGTTCATTTCCACCTTTACATGTGTCCATAATTACTGGAGTACTGCCGTGCCATGAACCTGCCAATATTTCTCCCAGTTAAAACTTTATCTGCTTGATCAGTTTGTTTGGGCTTTGTGTTTTTGTTCATGGTATACAACATATGTGAATTAAAGTACTTATTTTTGACAGGTTGAAGGTCAGGATGAGGTATATACACTGATCAGCCACAAAATGAAAACCACCGACAGGGGAAGTGAACAACATTTATTATCTCGTTACAAAGGAACCTGTGACGGGGTGAGATATATTAGGCAACAAGTGAACAGTCAGTTCTTGAATTTCATGTGTTGGAAGCAGGAAAAATGGGCAAGCGTAAGTATCTGAGTGACTTTGACAAGGGCCAGATTGTGATGGCTTGACAAACGGGCCCGGTTCTACGGGGGTGCTTGAGGGTGCTAAGCACCCTCAAACAAAAGTGAAAGCACCCTCAGATGAAATTTTTAATAGCCCACATGTAAACGAGATTTTACCGACAATAGAAACACAGACGGATTTCACACTCATACATATACACAAAATAAATCCATTAACACGATTTTTCAAATCAGAAATTATTTCATAATGCTTTATGCATTATGTTTAATGCATTTGATTGGTTGTGTGTCCTTTCGCGATCGTGATTCGCATAGGTGAAGCTGTCTCTTTAATTGCCCACTTTGCTTGCGTGTGTGCGTCCCGCTCAGGAAATTCGTTAGCTGACTTTCTGAGACGGGGCTTTAGGTAGCCTAAAAATATGAATAGTCCATTGTTAATGGACATACGAAATTGGCTCAAGCAAGCTCAAACCTCTACATCACAAAAAGACGATATTACACCGCCTGCCGATGACAGCAGCGAACCCCGCCCTACAACCTCACTCTTACCGCATGACACCCACTCAAACACCGGCGATAAATCCCAGCAAGTGCCGCGGCCGATGGCGCCGACGCCGCCGAGTGACCTAGGTGATGAAGAGCCCTTACAGGTGATGTGCTTGTTATACCCAAGTCGATCTTTTAGTGGCAGTGGAAATAATCGTTCATTTAGCAGTTCTTGGTTTAAAAATAGAGATTGGCTCGAATATTCTGTTGAACGCGATGCTGCATTTTGTTATGCGTGTCGTAAATTTGGCTCAGCTGGGACAGATGTTGCCTTCACCACCTCTGGTTACAACAATTGGCGCCATGCCCTCGTTCAAAACAAGGGACTAAAAAGACACGAATCCAGTAAAGAACACATGTCAGCAGTGGTGCTGTGGAAGGAGAGGCTTTCTAGAGTCAAGAAAGGTACTGAGATTTCATCTCTTGTTAATTCACATCAGCTGGAAAGGAACCGCGCTTATCTATCTGCTATTGTGGACATAATCGAATTCATAGCTGTGAACCAGCTGCCTTTTCGTGGATCTGTAGGTGCAGTGGATGCAAGGGGTGAAGAAGGCTGTGGGATTTTTTTAGCTTTGATGGACTATACTCTTAAAAAGGATAAGGAGCTTGCAAAGATTTTCAGCACAATACCATCCAATGCCACATACACCTCAAATAATATCCAGAATGAAATTATTGAAAACATGAGCGAAATTGTAACAGAAGAGATAGTCAAAGAAATCGGAGATGAGTGGTACACATTAAAAGTGGATGGCACCAAAGATCCCACTGGATGTGAAAACATTTCAATTGTGCTGCGTTATGTGGACAAGACTAACTGTGTGAAAGAGAGGCTTGTTTCGATGGCAACGACTCAGCACTTTGATGCCATGTCTCTGACCAAGTTGGTCTTATCACAACTTAAAGATAATGGATTAAGCACTGACAAAATTCTAAGCCAGTGCTATGATGGGGCAAGTGTCATATTTTCAGACTGATAACAACTTTGGGAGCCATTTCCTATGTTTATGTAAGCACCCTCACTATTTTCAGAAGCACCCTCAGTGATTTGGTTCTAGAACCGGGCCTGTTGACAAAGGTCTTGTGGGTTGTTCCCGGTATGCAGTGGTTAGTACCTACCAAAAGTGGTCCAAGGAAGAACAACAAGTAAACGGGTGACAGGGTCATGGGCGCCCAAGTTTCACTGATGCACTTGGGGAACGAAGGCTAGCCCATCTGGTCCAATCCCACAGAAGAGCTACTGTAGCACAAATAGCTGAAAAACATAATGCTGGCCATGATAGAAAGTTGTCAGAACACGCAGTGCATCACAACTTGCTGG
Organism: Xyrauchen texanus; assembly: GCF_025860055.1. Classification (NCBI taxonomy): domain Eukaryota; kingdom Metazoa; phylum Chordata; class Actinopteri; order Cypriniformes; family Catostomidae; genus Xyrauchen; species Xyrauchen texanus. The sequence goes on along the minus strand of NC_068279.1, from coordinate 54,001,984 downwards.
AAGAAGGTGGACTGGTCTGATGAATCAAGTTTTCTTTTAGATCATGTGGTCGACCGGGTGCATGTGCACCATCGAAAGAAGGCAGGCCGGCGGAGGCTGTGTGATGCTCTGGGCAATGTTCTGCTGGGACACTGTGTCCTGGCATTCATGTGGATGTTACTTTGACACGTACCACCTACCTAAAGATTGTTGCAGACCACGTATACCCCCCTATATGGCAACGGTGTTCCCTGATGGCAATGGCCTCTTCCAGCAAGATAATGCGCCCTGCCACACTGCAAAAATGTATCAGGAATAGTTTGAAGAACATGACAAAGAGTTCAAGTTGTTGACTTGGCCTCCACATTCTCCAGATCTCAATCCAACTGAGCATCTATGGGATGTGCTGGACCAACAAGTCCAATCCATGGAGGCCCCACCTCACAATTTACAGGACTTAGAGGATCTGCTGCTAACGTCTTGGTGCCCGATACCACAGGACACTTTCAGAGGTCTAGTGGAGTCCATGGCTGGACAGGCTCAGAGCTATTTAGCAGAATGTCCAGAGTGCTCTTTTCAAACAATGGAAGTGAATGGAGACATGCTCCAAATAAATAAATTAATTAATTTATAAAGTAAAAAAATAAAATAAAATACATCTATTACTACTAATAAAAGGGGCATAAAATATTATTAAGGTAGTTCATATGATTGCCATAGCTCTCAAATTTCATTCAATAAATATATGGTGCATCAAGACGCATCTTATCGGGGTGGATGTCAATGAAGTATAATGCGAAAACACTTGCAGAGACACATGAAGAAATACTTTGTCAAATCTGGTGCAACACGACTTGATGTGCCATATTGAATTGAACATCAATAAGATTTAGGAGCTACAGCAGAGGGGAACTTTTAAATGAATGCACAAATCATATGACCTAATTTTATTATACCTTTAAACTACTTTTATGACCATTTTAGATCCTGACAGCGCCCGTACCCATTCACTTTCATTGTTTGTAAAGAACTTCCATTGTCATGTAAGAAAAGGCAGGTTTGAAATGAAATGAGGGTGAGTAAAGGACGACAGAATTTTCATTTCTTTATTTGATCAGCAACTTTCTTCACTTAGAACTTTTCTGTGATCTCTTCAGATCTAACAGTGATAAGAATGTGGCTGAAGAGAATGTTTTCAGTATGTCTTCACATTGTGTTTAAAGGTTATGGTGAACTTAGCTGTAGTTTATTTTGGGGAGAGTTACAAGAGCACACTGCAGATATGTCTCTGTTGTTTCTTGACATGATTTCGTAATGACGATGTATATCCACTATGTATGTTAAGTCTCAAGAGGTTCCTGTCTGTACTCAAGCCTGTTTGGCCGGGTTGAAAGTCCATTAAGCTCTTCCTATGGGAACTGACCTGGCCGGATCGATAATCTCAGCCTGTCAGTTTTCATCGGTGTGATTTTTCCACATGCAAAAAGGTCTCTGACTTCATTACCCTTTGAGCCACTGAGGAGGAAAGAAGCTCACACAACTGGCCTTCTGGAAATTGCTAATGGCTAGTGCTTCTTAATGTCACTTTAAAAATGGGTTTATTCCATTGTGCAATTAGAGAGTGCAACAGAGACTAGCCACTTTTTCAGTGACCTTCTCAGGTAAATCACATCCTTACAAAATTTGAAGAAAGACCAATCTGGGTCACACTTTATAATAACTACACAAGTATTTATATTAAATTTTTTAAACAGTTGCTTGATCCAAAAATTATTGTTTATACATTAATAGGCTATTTACAAATAGTATGTGTGACAAGGAGGAGGCCGTGGTTGGACCGTTAGGATACAAGCCCAGCACTGAATTGTCCTAATCAGCCGGAAGGGGGATAAAGACGAGCAAGAGTCACAACCTCGAGTGTGTCTTTGTGTTTGTTATTTAAGAACTTTTATGTCATTAAAATCTATTTTTTTTTCTCCCCAATTTGGCATGCCCAATTCCCAATGCACTCTAGGTCCTCGTGGTGGCATAGTGACTTGCCTCAATCAGGGTGGCAGAGGACGAATCTTTTGCCTCTGTGTCTGAGACCGTCAATCCACGCATCTTAACACGTGGCTTGTTGAGCGCATTACTGTGGAGACCTAGCATGTGTGGAGGCTTCACACTATTCTCCATGGCATCCACGCACAACTCGCCACACACCCAACCGAGAGTGTGAAACATTTTATAGCGACCACGAGAAGGTTAACCCAATGTGACTCTTTCCACCCTAGCAACTGGGCCAATTGGTTGCTTAAGAAGCTGGAGTCACTCAGCACGCCCTGGATTCGAACTTGCGTCTCCTGGGGTGGAAGTCAGAGTCTTTACTTGCTGAGTTACCCAGACCCCACATTAAAGTTATGTTGACTGTTCTGCCTCCTCCTTGCCCATCGTGTGAATCCGTTACAGGATGTTATTCGTTTACATTCACTGTAGCAAATTATGTATTATTTTTTAATAAGCTCATTAATAAGCAGTTTGATAATGTTTTTTTTTTTTCCATATTTTGTAAAGAGCTTATTAACCAAACTTAACTATTGTAATACAGTTGCTGCAAACCAGTGGAAAAGAAGTGTTTATGAGAACATTGAGAAGGCATAAATTCATACAGTAGTTCATAAATAAATTAAATATATATTTGAATATGTAATGAACCGGATATACTGTACGTTTATTCTTAATATTTTAAATATTTTATATATATATATATCACATCTAGGTTTTTTATGTTAGAAGTGAGTGTATATCACCTGGAGACAAGTGCTAAAATGCACTGCCCTTTCTTGTAATTTTGATAAAATAAGTTGTACTGACTTCCTCCAAGGGACGACACTTGACACAGCGGCTCAGAGGTGAGGTTCTTTATTCTCTTTTTAATTACAACGTACACACAGCACTTTTAAACAGTCAGTTTTGACCACACACAAACACAGTAAATTGGTATGCCACTCTCTCTCCCATGGAGGCCCTCTGGCTGCCTTTTATGCCGCTCTCCCCGTGCTCACTGAAATTGCGATGGAGCCACTGCAGTGGGGCGTGATCTGAGCAGAGGGTGAAGGCCCGCCCCAGCAGGTAGTAACGGAGGGTGAGGACCGCCCACTTGATGGCCAAACACTCCTTTTCCACGGTGCTGTACTTAGTCTCCCTTAAGGAGAGCTTACGGCTAATGTACAGCACCGGGCGCTCCTCCCCCTCCACCACCTGCGAGAGTACGGCCCCCAGCCCTCTGTCTGAAGTGTCCGTCTGCAAAATAAAAGGGAGAGAGAAGTCAGGTGCATGAAGAAGCGGCCCCCCACAAATCTGCATAAACGCCTGTTGGCACTGCTCCGACCGGGCATCGCCATTGCATACCCATATTTTGCCATGATTAGAGATCGGTTATATAGAGTGACGCAGGACGCTCAAACAAAGGAGGAAGTAACACAATTATTGATTCCACGGAGCCGCCGGGAAATGGTTTTCCAGGCGGCTCACTATAATCCTATGGCCGGTCACCTAGGGGAACGGAAAACACTTCTCTTTCTAATAGCCCGTTTCTATTGGCCGGGCATTGGCGGTGACGTCCGCAGGTGGTGTGCGGCGTGCCGTGAATGTCAGTTGGTAAACCCACCGGCCACCCCAAAAGCACCATTGCGCCCTCTACCATTAATCAAGGTCCCCTTCGAAAGAATTGGGATGGACCTCATTGGGCCATTAGAACGGTCAGCACGCGGACATCGCTTTGTGTTAGTCCTAGTGGATTACGCGACGCGATATCCGGAAGCAGTGCCTCTGAGCAACATCTCCGCACCTAGTGTTGCAGGGGCACTCTTCAAGATAATCTCCCGGGTGGGGATTCCGAAAGAAATCCTCACCGATCAAGGGACGACACTTGACACAGCGGCTCAGAGGTGAGGTTCTTTATTCTCTTTTTAATTACAACGTGCACACAGCACTTTTAAACAGTCAGTTTTGACCACACACAAACACAGTAAATTGGTATGCCACTCTCTCTCCCATGGAGGCCCTCTGGCTGCCTTTTATGCCGCTCTCCCCGTGCTCACTGAAATTAGAGACAGGTGTTAGACATAATCTAGCTCAGGTGTAAGCGCCCTTACCGTTTTCCTCTCCCGGACGGGCGCTTGACCACGCCCCCGCTGCCACAGAAGTATAATGTGATTTCCATCTTTAAAGGTGCAGTTTGTAACATTTTTCATGTAATATTCACCTTCTTTTTGCCAATGTGTGAAAGGCTTGTAATGCAACTTAAAAAATTAGCCCTTCCCAGACTTCCTAGGTTACCTATTAAAGCCTGTAGTCTGATTTTGCCGGGAAAATCCAAAGGATGTGACGTTTATGCACGCTCCCGGTAGCCTTACTTCAGTGCTTCTCTTCCACTATTCAACAGTGACAACAAACTGCAACACTAGGTAACGTTATCTTAGAGATGGAATCCAGCAAACGTCCAGCTCCCAGCACAACACCGACTCCAACACAAACTCTGAGTAAGCCAAACAATGTGATCATGGTCGAGGGAAAACTAGAGTGAAAATCGGCAGGGCATTTGATTCCCGGAGGGACCTTCGTTCAGTTTTGGGTATCAAAATTGACCCTGAAACTGACCCTGAATTGAATCTTATTGGACAGGTAAGCGTACATAACTGCAAAGCATGTGAAATATAGTGCTATAAGGATTGATCATTTTAGCTAACTTGATCTTGCCTGCACAGTAACTGTCATAAACAATGTTAATCTTTAATTATTCAGCAAGGTAAACTACAATAACACATGATATGAGCCAGAGGTGGCACTCCTGGACCACCAAGGTGGATATCGCCTGCCCGAGAGCCCTTCGTTGCCCGGAGGGCGAAGTCAGTTGCCGAGCGCAGCTCCTGCATTAGACCCGGGTCAGGACTACCCCTGTGTAGTTCTCTAAGTGCCTTGGCTTGGTGCACCTGCAGGAGCCTGGATGGAAGCCTCAGGCAGTTCCGTCAGGTGGAGGCGTTTTGCGGGCATAAGTGCACCACGACCGCTTGGTCCACCTGGGAAACCGCTGTGTATCCCCTTGCCGCCCCGCCGTCAAGGGTAGTGAGAGCGGAGGAGCTCACCGCTCGTGTGCGGGCAGTAAAAGGTGCCTGCCACGAGCGCGTGAGCTCCTCATGCACCTCCGGGAAGAAAGGAACGGGGGCGGAGCGTGGCCGTAAGCGGCGCTCTGGCCCCAGGAACCAGTCATCGAGCTGCGAGGTTTCGGGGGGAGGCGGAGGATTCCACTACAGCCCGACACTCAAGGCTGCCTGGGCAAGCATGGCTGTCAGCTCCGCGTCAGATTGCGACTGAGCTGCCGCACCCGAGGGTGGGAGTCCAGCCGAGTCCTCCGCGTCAGACATGACTAACCCGCTCTCCGATGCCACGATCGAGATCTCATTGTCGTCAGGGGCTCCGAACGAGATCGCGGGTCCGCTGTGAAGCGAACCGGCAACCGCGCTCCAGCGCTCGGTTGGAGCATACAAGCGTGACGGGGAGTGGGATGTATATGGGAATATAAATATAGATATATAAACAAAGTTATTCACTCCGTGAGCTCTTTTTCTGCTGCTGAAGTGCCCAGGGGTGTGTGCTCAGCACAACGTAGTGTGCGAGGGGGAGAACCTCTGGAAAGCGCCGTAAAACCAACAGCTTGTAGAGATGAATGAACAGCAGAGGAATTCAGCTCTGTGACTGCTCTCTCAGCTCCGAAGAAGATATCTGATGTGTATTTGCAGCTTTAATCCTTTTATACCCATATGTCCGTGGGAGTGGCATGCAAATTCTACACGCCAATTCTCATTGGCCTTTTCTCAATATCAGAGATGTCTGGGATCCGCAGTAGCATCCCCTAGTGTCAACTCATCAACACAATGTCGAGTGAGTGACAGACTGGGAACCTGATGACCATTAAACCATTCTCAACTATATGTACATAGGTTACTAACGTTAAAAACTCCTTAATAATTTGTCTTATGTGTCCACTTTACATTAATGTACATTTTCATAGGTTAACATTGAATAAGTGTTTTTAATGGAATAGTTCACCCAAAAATAATGTACTCATCCTCATGCCATCCCAGATGCGTATGACTTTCTTTCTTCTGCAAAACACAAATTACGATTTTTAGAAGAATATTTCAGCTCTGTAGGTTCATACAATGCAAGTGAATGGGTGCCAAAATATTGACACTCCAAAAATCTGATAAAAGTAGCACAAAAGTAATCCATATGACTCCAGTGGTTAAATCCATATATTCAGATATGATATGATAGGTCTGGATGAGAAACAGATCAATATTTAAGTCTCCCTGACCAGTAGGGTGCAATATGCATGAAGAATGTGAATAAATAAAAACACATGAAGAAGAATGTAAATGTTAAAGTTAAAGTGGAAACTGGCTGAGCAGGGAGGAGAATTTATAGTATATTAAAAAAATGTAGACTTAAATATTGATCTGTTTCTCATCACATCGCTTCTGGAGAGTTTCAATCACTGTAATCTTATGTGTGATTTTTGGAGCTTCAAAATGTTGGCACCCATCACTTGCATTGTATGGACCAAAAGCTGAGATATTCTTCTAAAAGTCTTAATTTGTGTTCTGGTGAATTTAAATTTGAATTGTCATTGAATTAAAGGACTGCTTGGTATACAGCTTGTTTTCCATACAGATAAGGGATAATTTAAAGTAACAACTCAATTGGTTTCAGTAAAATAAAAAAACGGTCACTTTTGATTTTTCGCATGCACACACAAGCACACACACATTTCTCAATATACACATACAAAACACACTCTGACATCCATACCAACACAATTTTAGCTGCATCATTTATTCCATTGGCCTGCAATGCTCCATAATACAGCAAAAGAAAACAGGAAAAAAGCATGTATTTGCTCCATAGGCAAAACATGAGGAAAATGGTGCCATCTGGTGGAAAATATAAAAGATGATAATTTTCAAGCCAGGACTCTGGAATGCAGGCATAATATCATATAATTCACAATTGTATCCTTTAAGTATGAATAAGTGTACTTATTACGCATTTATATCAACTTAAAATGCTCACTATCCAGCAATATTATGCATGTTGCTATAACTGTATACAAATGAATAATAATGCATTTATTAGACTTTGTCTTTTACAGATGTTCATATGATCACTTAACAACCTCAGAGCTCATGTTAGGTCTGTCTTGAAAGGTTATACATTATCATTATAAATAAATGCAACTTTTATTTCCATCACCCCACTGTTACACTCTAATGTGCTCTATTTGTGAACTACTGAAGTTAGGTCCAGGTAGATATTAAGCATCCTTCCTCATTCAGATGGTATGACTGAAAACTGCAAGAACGCATTTGTGGCACATCTTTGAAAAAGTGATATTTTATATGACTGTGATTTTGTCTACTGGCCTCATTCATTTACTTTGATGACAGCGCTGATTACTCCTGATGGAGCCTTTTCATTAAATGAGTTCCGTTAATGGCCTTTGTGTAATTATCTCTTTCTCGCCAAGCTGGCTCGCTATCTGCATGCCATGGTTTTTGCATTAAGAGATGCCAGTGTTATTTCACCAGCACTTCAAAACACATGAACTGTTAATTTATTGAACCAAATTAGACAGATCACCATGTGACACAAGAAAGTGATACTCTGGGTTGAGATGTTTGTACTGGGAGATGAGATAACAAAAAAGGCGTCAATGAAAAACGCTACGTAGAAAAACACACACTAAAGTGGTCACTTACAATTAGAACTTAAAAATAAAATAAAAAAACATAAAAAATATACCTTTAAAAAAAAAAAAAAAAAACAAGAATGCACATACACAAACACATTTTTTAATCCCTCTCCACTGCCCCTTACTCAGGGTGAGTAAATTATCAGCAAATATTCATTTTTGGGTGAACTATTCCTTTAAGTGACTATCCCTAAAATTAATGACCGCCCCATCACCTAAGATGGAATGTCTGGTGCAAAATTAAAATTGAGTGTCCAATACGCCACACATAAATCTCTGAACCCTCAACCAAAAATCTTGGAGCTTAACACATCCCCAAAAAACATGGGTTGTTACCCCATCTTCTGATTGGCATCATCAGCAGGTGGGTGTGTCTTTAAGATCAAGCCTATACAATCTATAGGGGGTCCAATAGAATCGATGCAAAATCTTAAATTGCATCAGACGCACACTTCAATCTCTAGATGTAGACTTGACATTTTTTAGAATCCTAGCCCACACTCCCTCCTCCAATACCAAATTTAAATCTTTCTCCCATAATCTCTTTGAGAGAATTTGAAGCACCGTCACCCAGACTCTGAATTAACAGGGAGTAATACACTGATTCCTCATGGCCTTTTCCAAAAGGTTATCTCAGAATCAAGAGAATTGCTTTGCTCAGTCATCAGTTTAGAGAGATCTAATGGTTCCACAAAGTTTCTAATATATTCATCAGTAGACAAAGACGTGGAACTATAGAGATCAAGATTATTAAAATCAATGGCCAAGGTAAAAATCACTATCAAGGAGTGAGTCCATCAAAAGATAAAAGTCTGCTCCCAATAGTATATCATGAGAGGTGCCAGTGGCTTGCAACATCCCTTCAAGATCTCTAAAATGCCCTGATCATCAGCATTAGGTGCGTAAAGATTAGCCAAATTCAACCTTTGCCCCTCAATTTCTGCTAAACCAAATATGACTCTTACTAATTTATCTTTAATCTGCTTGAGAAATTTGAATTGTCGGTGTTTACTTATCAATGTATTGACTCCACTGCTCTTACTTGAGGCAGTACTAAAGAAAACATGTCCACCCCATATCTTCCCAACTTTTTCACCTACGGGGAAAGATGCTTTTCTTGAAGAAACACCCTATCATATTTATTACGTTGAAGAAAATAAATAACCTTCCTTCTTTTTATGGGGTGCCCCAACCCATTCACATTCCACGTGGAGAGAGACAATCCACTCATATTAACATTTGACACTTTGACATATCCGAAACAAATTGATTGTGATTTAAAAATAGAATTATAAGGACCACATTCCAACATCAGTGCAAACAACCAACCCATGAACTTCCCCCAGAACCCTGCGCACAACAGGGCCAACTGGCGTCCATCCCTCTGAACTCAAACAGTCTGTGTATGCCTACGAGAGTCCAAGCGACAACTTTGCAGTCTGGTGCTTCTATACAAATTTCTTGAGACAGAATTACACAACAGTAATCTATAAAACAAACTCCAGTCAATAGGCGGAATAAACCTACAAAACTTGTAGATTCATCCACATAACTGTCCTGAAGGTGTGTCATTCATGTTACATGAGTGTGACACATGCTCTAATCACTCTAATGATTTGCAAGAAATATTCCACAAAACAAACTCCAACCAATAGGAGGCATAAGTACAAAGAACATGCAGATTCATCCACTAACTGTCCCAAAGGACTGTTATTCCACAAAACATACTACAGCTGCTAGACAGAACCAACCCAAAAAGAAACAAAAAAGGCACTCAGTTTCCTCAGACGGTCAAGTGAATGTTCAGTGATTCAGGTCCACTCAGCTGCATTGAAGGAATCACACAATGACGTCCTCATTCTATTGACTTTGCTCTATACTATCTATGCTCAATTTTCCGGGAACATCAGTGCAAAAGCGACCTTCTGTTGATGTAAGAGTTTCTTGCATTCCTTGAATCGATCACGTTTCTCTCTTGTCGAATTTGCAAAGTCTGGGAATAAGAAAATGCTGTGGTTCTTCCAAGAAAGCTTTCCTTTACTCCTTGCCTCGCATAACACGAGATCTTTATCAGATGATCTGAGAACTTTAGCCAGAATTGATCGGGCCAGTGGATCTCAGCGGATCTCCGTGCCAGAACCCTGTGAGCTTGCTCGATTTCCAGCTTAGGGCCTGTTATGTTCGGGAAGAGCTCGTCTACGAATTTCACCATACGACGGCTTTCTTTATTCTCAGGAATTCCAACAATTTGGACGTTGTTTCGCCAGCTACGATTCTCTAAGTCTTCCAACTTCTCCAAAACGCAATCCAAGTCTATCTTGGTCGCTAGCGGGATAGCAGCTAATTCCCTCTCTGATGACTCCAGATAATCGATCCGTTTCTCGACGTCCCCCATTCTTGTATCCAACTCAGAGAATCTCGTCTCCATTGCAGTGATCGATTGACGTATTAAAGCAAGATCGTCCAAATCAGCAACAACCATCACCAGCATTACCAACATGCTCCCGCCACACCATCCAAACCGAGTCCCTGGTCTGCGGCCATGTCAGGGGAGTCAGCTTGAGCACGTAAGTATCTTTTAATGTCTCCAGAGCCCTAGGATTTTGAATTCTTTGACATATTGTCTTCATAGAACAGTTATGGAACAGGGTGTATTGAATCTCACCTGTTTATGACACAAAATGTTTTAAAAATGAGCAAAGTGCACAGAGCTCGTAGTTCACACGTCCGACCCTCGCATGATGCCAAACAACTCAACAACTATATAGGCTACTTTAGCATTTGATGCAATGTACTATTTATGTGCATATGTGTTTCTGCCTTGTACTAACATTTAAAGTACCTGAATTTAATTACATATGTAGTTACACTGTTACCCCTACCCCAACTCTTATCCTAAACTCTAACCTCACACCTACCAATACTTCTAAACCTACCAGTACCTCAAAGTAGCAGCGAATGTGAATCTTGGGAGATTTTTGCAGAACAACATTTAGTTACAGAATAAATACATTGTATTGTATGTATTTATTGTTAGTACAAAGTAGTTAAATACATCTAATATAAAGTGGGAACCTATATCTACATTTTTGCACAATTATTTTTACATGGCATATTTTATATGTTGCGGCGGTTTCCTGGTTAAATGGACACTAGAGATGCAAAATAAATATATAAAATGCCCAAAAAGGGGAATGGAAAGTGAGTTGTTTTTATGTTGTTTTTAAATGATTGTAACAGAGATAGTATTCTCAGGTCAAATGGAGGAGTCAGGAGGCAACGAAAACAGTCGACATGAGTACTTTATATCTCTTCAGCTTCGTTCACAAAACTAAAACCAAAAGGGCACACATGACCACGCCCCCATACCCACAATGATATAATACAGTGAAGAGGAATGTATATTTTGTTAAATTTCTATGAAACCTTAACCCTAACCCTAAATGTCAGTAGAGTAAAAATGTAATCTTTGGGGAAAAAATGTATCCTCCAAATCACACTACTCATTGTTTATACAAACACAATCACTTCCTGGTTTTACCATGGGATGAGAACATGGGTCTCCCATGCTGCTAACACAACACACACAGCAGAAGAAGGTTGGCACTCTTTAAACAATCCCAAAATTTCTGATGGGATGTGTCGCTTGTCAGTAACTATGCATAATGGGGCTGATGTCAGGGTTCTGGATCTTTCATAAGCAACATAATACATTTCTGTGTGATAACATTAAAACTGACAACAAAAAATAATAATAGACTTACATCAATGAAGGAACCCGAGCCATACAGCCATGGCTATGCAATATAATATAGCCTTCAGGGTTAGCTCTTTTGATTTGGGCTAGTAACAATCACTAAGCAACTCTCATTCTTAAGAAATGTTAAAACACCTATTTTCATCTGACTAAAGAGATCCTCTAACCATTATAATTCACACACCGCATGTATCACCTATTCTGTGGGAAGAGATTCAGGGCGAAATCTGCATTAGAGCCAATTTAGCTGCAGAGTGTGGCCTCCTGTAGCTTTGTATGATATCTGCATGTGACCCGCAGAGCTGCGACCGGCATACACACTCCATGCAAACATAAATTTTTCATCCAGGAAATTTTTCATTATACTTCTTTTTTCATAATTACAAGAAAGGGCAGTACATTTTAGCCATGTCTCCAGGTGATATACACTCACTTCTAACATGAAAAACTGGGGGTGCGCTGTCCTTTTCTGCATATCGCAGCAGTGTTTTGTGGCCTGTTCTGCATAGAGCGGCGTGAAATTTTTACTTATCGCGGCCCATTCGGCACGTATCGCGGATGACCCACCGGCCCGCATGATACTCCCGCTGGCAAGTCTGCCCCTGATTGGCCCCAAAGTGCATCGGCCCTGATAACAGCCCTGTAATAAAATGCCTAAATTCCCTTTGACCAAACAATCATGCTCAAATTTTTAAAGCACAATGTTTATTCCCAACAACCTCAGTTCTGTAATTGATCATGTGAGTTACAAGTACTAAAAATCTTAATTTTAAGGATTTTTAAGCCAAAGAAGTTCATGGGACTCACAATTATTAATTAACTTTATGTATCACTCTGAGTTCACCTTGTAGTTTATATTTTGTTTCCTCACACTTTCATGAAAATATGTAAAGTTAAAGATCAATTTCTGGGTAGAAGCAAATTAATTTAGTACTTTATGGTTGTTGAGGCAACAGTGCTGGAATGACCCAGCAATTCATCTATACAAATATATAAAGATGGAAAACATCTAGAGAGATTAAATGTTCTAATCGAGAGGTGAGGTTAAAACCTAAGACAAAGCATGCGGTAGGTCTAGTTGTTTTTCACTTTTTCCTCCTTTCTGAAGAAGGATTATTTTTTGATTATACAAATTATAAAGAGATAAGAAGATCCCAAAACTACAGGCAAGAAAAGATGTTGTGAAAATAGGTCAGACCAAGACTGTAATAACTGTTAGGAAGCTGAAAGTGTTTCCTGATTACAGTATTATCTGTGTTCTCATTGACAGCCGCTCTGTGCTGCTTTTATGGATTGACTTGGCACAGTGTTGATGGATGTGGATTGTAACAAAGCAGGCGGCAGCAGGCCAGTATCTGTCTGTGGCCCCGAAGGAACACATGCCATTGTTTTGTTGGCAGGATGCTGAAATAAATCACTCACAAATTTGATAAAATATCATTCAAGCTTTTTAGGCATATTTACCCTATGACAGTTATTGAATTTAGAGTGATGAGATCAGGGGTGCGTTTCCTGAACAACGACGTAACTCACTGCTGTCAATAATGACGTTACGCAGGGGTGGAGTAATAACTTCTGGGAAAATTAAATTATAAAACTCATTTACTTGTACACCATAAAGAAGTTTATTTTGAGAAATCTGCTGAAGACATGAAATCGGCTTGCACTGTGTAATGCTACAGATACATTGAGCTGCAATAGATGTGCTTCCCTCTAATCAGACTTCGGAGTTTCCCCAAAGCACCCGAGCACTTATGCACATGCACACTCTTCAGATGGATGTGTTCTACTCAGAAGAGATCATCCCTATGCCCTATTCCTTTCAAAGACTTTACCATCCACTATGAGAGCAGTTGAGGGGTAAAAGATGTGGGGCTCCAAAAAAACACTCATTTGGAAATCACTTTTAAGCCATTTTTCAAAAACAATTATTTGAAGATATCTATTCTGATTGTTCTACCTTTGAAGTGCCCTTCGGAGGCTGATTTATCCCACTTGGAATGCAGCCAAAAACACCACTTTTGCATTGAAAATACAGAATCCTTGTTCTCCAACAGAAACTGTTTGTGATAAAGCGCGTTCTCTTAACAGCCTTTAAGCGCTTAAACGGCTGCATTTGCATTTGCTCTCTCTGCAAATCCAGCAGCCACATCACCCCGTAGCCCTAGACCGGTTGCCCACTAAAGCTAAGCGGGGTTGAGCCTGGTCAGTACCTGGATGGGACACCCCCTGGGGAAAATTCAGGTTGCTGCTCAAAGATGTGTTAGTGAGGCCAGAAGGGGGTGCTCAACCTGCAGTCTGTGTTGGTCCTAACACCACAGTATAGTGACTGTAAAAAGGCACTGTCCTTCGGATGAGATGTTAAACCAAGGTCCTGACTCTCTGTGGTCATTAATAATCCCAGGATACTTCTCGTAAAGACTGTAACCCTGGTGTCCTGGCTAAATTTCCCCCATTGGCCTCCTGATAATCCCCTTTGATGAATTGGCTACATAACTATGCTCTCCTCTCCACCAACATCTGGTGTGTACTGTTGCTAAGCATAATGGAACTCTATGGCTGTCATAACATCATCCATGTGGATGCTGCACACTGGTGTTGGTTGAAGAGTGTCCCCTGGTCACTATATGAAGCACTTTGAGAGTAGCGTCAGAAAAGTGCCATATAAATAGAACGTTAATTAATTCATTCAATCCCCCCAAAAAGTATTTTGTTTAATGCATGTAAATGTGATCAATATCTTGACTGAATGAAAGATATACAGTATAGGGAATAAAATATAAAGAAGCCTCAGCGAAGTGAAATTATGTCCTTACAGCAATCTAACAAGGAACTCTGCCTGTAACCACAGGTAAAGAGCTGTAGTTCCAAACACACAACTTTGCGATGCTGTTTGCAAAGTTTCATGGGAACTACAGTTTTGGAAAATACCAAATCATTGGTAGCAATAGAACTTACAACCATAGTTGGCTAACAATGTTTTTGGGATATGCACCCCTGGAAGGCCAATGCAATCACTGTTAATACTAGCCATTATTTATGTGTCACTTGATCAATATGACCTACATTCTCTATGATTTAACGGAGCGTGAATCCAAATCCTGACGAGATCCATATTTTCCATGTGTATGAAAGGAATGCGTCACTAGAAATATGCCTGGCCCTTAACGAGGATGCAGTTAATGCACAAAAGAAAGTAAGTCCATATTCTTCCATATTCTTCTTAATAAATCACAAAGAGTCCTAAAAATAGGCTTCCTTATTTTGCAAATGTTTTATTTATTTATTTAATGGGGTAAACTGTCACCTAGACATACAGTATTTACTTGAGATTGACCCATGGAAATATTTACATTTAGAGAGGAACAAGATGAACTATCATAATTTATCATGAATTATCTTTTAACCTTTATTGTCTGTTAGTGAATTAAGCTACAGAAATAAAATCAACCCATCCGTTAATCGCTATCTTTTTACAGTACAGCATAAGCATTAGCAAGTATTGTTTGCTGTGTCCTTACTTTCCATATTGAAGGACTTTTACCAAAGGGAATGCTGGTGGAGCATTCACATTTTCATTACCACAACTGATTACACACACAATGAACATTTAAAAAAAACAGGACCTTTTTTCACTTATGTTCTTTTTCAAGGTTTTCAGAGATGAGTTTGGTCCTGATCTAGACAGAAATGCCCATTTGAAAGTGGACCATTGGTAGAAAAAAAAAGGAACCAGGGATGTATTTTATAATGTTTTTTGAATAAGATGTTTCGAAACATTTGTTTGTGGGTCATTCTCAGGAAAACGTGCCATTTGTGCTAGAAAATATTGTACCAGTCATATTTTTCCACTTCAGGCTGAAAGTACTAGTTCCATAACAACGACTGACATTGGTAAAGACTGACACCAGTAAAGGAAGTCTAAGAAAAGTGTTTGTTTTTATGAATTTATTAAATGTAAAGTTCAAAGAACTATTGGCTCTAGTCTCTCACTCATTCTAAGTCAAGTAGCATTTCTGCTTACTTTTGCCTGCAAGAGTTTATCTCAGGGTATGCACAAAAAGTTTTTTTTTTCAGAAACCATTTGTTTCTGAGACTGAGAGAAGTATTTTTACATTATCTTTAGTATCTGTACAGTAACTATGGCTAAAGCATTTCTAAAAGACTAGAGGCCATTCAGACCAATGCATTGCAACGAATCCAGAAAACACACATACATCTCTGAGATGTATTTTTCTGATCTTTTCACCTGGAAAGCATCTAACATCTGCTAAACATCTTAAAAAGATCAGATTTACAATCATTCTTAATTATAAATGTCTCAAAGACATTTTCTTAATGTCTTATTGACATCCAAGACACACTTATTGACATACGTCTTATAGACGGATTGCAGATGAACAAATATATACGTCTTCCAGATGTAAACACAAACATCCAATTGACATCTGGGTGTTGTGCATGTGCTATCAGCCAATAGAATATAACACAGGTGTCTCGAGTTATATTTTTACCAGATGATGTTCTTGACAATATCACTTTTAAAGTTTGTGGCGATCCTGCACGAGACCCCAAAAACATAGCGATACGTAATGCAATGGTCAAAAACATCTGTTTAGCATGTTTACATAGAAAAAATATCTAGGTTACTGTTGTAACCCCCGTTCCCTGATGGAGGGAATGAGACGTTGTGTCGATGTAGTGACACTAGGACACACTGGGTGTCTCTCTTGAGAGCCTCGGTTGCCTCTGAACTTGAGAAAAGGCCAATGAAAAATTTGAGAACAGAATTTGCATGTCCCTCCCCTGGACATACAGGTACAAAGGAGGGTGCAATATGGCTGTTAATTCAGGTTTTGCACTGAGGAGCCGAGAATAAGTTTCAGCCGTTACAGCGTTTGGTACAGTGTGGTGGCAAGAGGGACACAGTGTCTTGTTCCCTCCATCAGGGAACAGGGATTACAACAGTAACCTAGACCTTCCCCTTCTGTTGTGTCAGTGTAGTGACACTAGGGGGACAATGAATCGTGTTACGTGAACTGCTGATGCTGCAGTGCGTGCCAAAGGAGCAGACCATATCAGGCTGCATGTAACCTTCCCCAATGCCCCATAAGACGTCATATACATTTTAGGTTCCCCGCATCCCTGAGGGGGGGAACAAGTGACGTGACAAGCATGAGAGCAGGCCATGTCAGCCGTGGCCTTTTCTCTGTACGTTTTCTCTCCATAGATTGTTAGATGTGGCTGGGGCCATCTAACGCTATCACACGCATCGGGGAAGGTGTTCTTTTCCAATCCTATTCTTTTAGGGGGAAAAGACCCCGCGGAGACCACATCCTGCCCAGGCTGGGAAGGTCAACATGTGGCAAATACATCACATGGGCTTACAAGCCACACATGGAAGTGGCGCGGTGGTAGGTCCTGCCTAGTGAGGGAGGAGCTGTACAAACACAGCGGCCAGAGGCAGTGGGGAATGCCCAAGGAAGATGCGGGTCCACTGAGAGGGGGACCATACTGCGGAAAATATGACACAGGGGTTACCGTAATATCCGACACATGTGGAGCACCAATTCGAGTACAAAGTAATTAGTACCCGTAGTGGGTCTGGCCAGGAATTCCTCCGCTGAATTCACGAGCCAGAGGGCTAGTAAGGATGGACTTCTAGGGAGCACGAGTTTTGTGGGCTCGCCTGGGAGTAAGAACGCACGTGTTCAACTCAGAGGAGGAGAAAGGCACTATGGTCAGCCTGGTCAGCTGTTCCGTATTACTGAGTTCTATTGGCTCGGACCTGACAAAACACGGGATGAGACTGACTGAACCGGGAGATTATAGAATATCGCAAAGGTATTAGGTGTAGCCCTGCTCGCCGCTCTGCAGATGTCTGCTAGAGAGGTGCCATTGGCCAGTGCCCACAAGGATGCCACATTCCTCGTAGAGTGCGCTTGAACCCGCAAGGGTCAGCCTTGGTCTGACAGGCCAATGCAATGGTGTCGACGACCCAGTGGGCAACCTCTGTTTGGAGACAGCGTTCCCTTTCCGCTGTCCGCCAAAGCAAACAAAGAGCTGCTTGGAATGCCTAAAGCTCCGTGTGCGGTCCAAATAGTTGTACAAATTACGCATCGGACACAGCAACAATAAGGCTGGGTCTGTCTCCTCCCGGGGCAGTGCTTGCAGGTTCACTTCCTGGTCCCTGAAGGGGGTTGTAGTAACCTTGGGCAAGTAGCCTGGTAGGGGTCTTAGGATGACATGAGCATCTGCAGGACCGAAATCCAGGCAAGTGTCACTGACAGAAAACGCTTGCAGGTCCCCAACCCTCTTGATGGAAGCGAGCGCAATCTGGAGGGCCATCTTCAGGGAGAGGGCTTTTAGCTCAACGGAAGGGAGCTATTTGAAGGCCTGCAAGGATCACGGAGAGATCCCATGAAACGGCAAAATCCCTGTTCTCTGAAACGGCAAACTGAATCACGTAGTCGAGTCGGATGATCCTGGCCAGCCTGCACTGCGGGTTGGAAAGCGTAAGCAATGCGTCCAATCTCCGAGCGGGGGGCACTAGGGAGTCGATCACGTTTGACGTACCTGGTGGGGCTTTGCAGCGGAGAGGAGCAGGTAATATTATGTTTGGGAGCAAATTTGCATACCGAGACAGTTATGCTGAGGGAAAACACAAAGCACTTACCTTGCTCCACGTAGAAAGTGACTGAGTAGGAGGTCCTGTGGAGGCATCCTCTAGACTCATCAGAACCGGCCCACCGGGTATCGGCCAGGGGACCGTGTCCATGGTGCCATGACTGTAGGTGTTTGGCGCCAGACCGACGTGAGAATTCCGTGTTTGGACACCGGTTAGGTGAATCAAGGAGTGAGGAAGCTGCTCCTTTGGGTACCACAGCCCGGTCAGACCGGGGGATGGAAAGGTCTAGAGGCCAGCTCTGTAGCAGTTCCTGCAGCACATCAGGATCAGGACTACCCAAGTGCAGTTCTACCCAAGTGCAGTTCTGGTCCAGGCCAACACCCACGGAGGCCCGGGTAAGCATGCCGGACATCTGCTCGTCGGCCTCAGACTGGTCGAACAGACCCGAAGTTGGCAGCCCAGTTGAGTTCTCAGTGTCAGATGCCGCAACGCTCTCAGATGCAGTGGCAATATAGTCATCCAGCTCGGGGGGTCCGAAGGAGACATCATACTGGCCGCAGAGCGAGCCAGTCTCGCATCGGACCTGGACAGGAGCAAACGAGCATGCTGGGGGGCGGGTGATTCATGGGGATTTACCCGGCGAAACTGCACCTGCTGCATTCCCCAGATCCCCATATCTCAGATTCCCCAGATCTCAATCCCGTCGGAAGAAGCCACGGGAGCGGCTGAAGTGGCTTTCTCTCAGAGGAAGGAAAGCTGCGACTGCAACACTGCCATGGTCATTTTCTTGCAATAAACACTGCAGCGTCCATGACCGTCAGAAGCGGAGAGATATCTGCCACATCCAGGAACTATACAAAGGCAGAAAGGCATCTTTAAAAAGCTGCATCATTAAAAAGACATTCAATGCCAATGTGTACTATTTTAGAGAAAATAATCTTTTAGAGGTTATTTGCTCTTTTAGAAGTGCAGTCGAAGCGCCCAGGGGCGTAGACTGCACTGGTGTGCAGAGAAGAGACAAGCCGCTGGTAACGCGGCGTAAGATCCAACAGCAAAGCTCTGTAGCGGTGAGTGGAACAGTAGTGGAAACGTCAGCTTGATGAACACACAACCACTCAGCTCCGAAGAAAAAATCTGAATGAACAGCGATATTGCACCCTACCCGTATGTCCGGGGGAGGGACATGCAAATTCTGTTCGCCAATTTTTCATTGGCCCTTTCTCAAGTTCAGAGGCAACTGAGGCTTTCTAGAGAGACCCCCGGTGTGTCTTAGTGTCACTACATCGACACAAGTGAGTGACAGAAGGGGAACAACTGAAAATCAGCATGGATGGATGGAAAAACGCATTTGCTGAGAACAGCACCTTAACAAGACACAGTTTTTTCCGTTTTCTAAAACGTCACAATGCTGTTTTAATGAATGAGAAACTGCTGTAAATTATTCAGTGAGATAGCAGTTCGAACTAATCGGACTGAATAGCCAATCGATACGGACCTTTTTGCCAATTCACTGGAAAGAACCTACTCGACATTGTGAACTGAGAATCTCTAGTTCTGATTCTACAAAGCAGACTGAAATGCAGGACAAATGTAAAGATCTCTGATATTGTCAGTCAAAAATGTCTGCCAAATAAGTCAAAACTTTCACTGTATATTTTTAGAAAAGGGACTCGACAGAACTCGGGGTTAAGTCAGAGTCCACACTTGTTCAATTTCCAGTCAAGACTGAGTCAAATTGCTCACGAGTCCATGACAAGACCAAGACCATTAAAGAACTGTACTGCCAACTTTGATCAGACTATTAACATAAAATAAACTGCAGAGGCATTTTCTGAGTACAAACCAATGATATGTAGGTGAATATATATATATATATATATATATATATATATATATATATATATATATATATATATATATATATATATATGATTTGCTTTGACTTGACTTGTTGGTCTAGTGGTAATATTTTCCCTTTAGTAAGAGGAGCTCTGGGTTCGAATCAGTGCTTATATAACTGTATAACAAACCAAGAGTGCGTCTGTACATTAGTCAATGTATATCATTAACAGGGAAAGGATTGTAAGTTGTGCAAATAAAGTGCATGTTTGTGTTAACTCAACGTCACTGAGCACAGCCACAATGAGCACTTATCATATCATTAAAGTTAGCAAATTCCAACACTGGATCGCCACTCATTATAACACACACACAAACTAAATATGTTAGGGCATTTCTTTTTCCTTTAAATTTTTGTGAAATGTTAACAGTGGACAGTCAATACATCTATTACTCTATATAAGGACATAAGTGGCAGTATACAGTGGATAAGTTGCCGCCATACTTTACAGCATTTGTGCGATTGTCATGTCATGTTATAAGTGCCTTTTCAGTTGTATATGCTAGTAACATGTAGTCTTACAAATGTTGCTTACATCAAAAGCATTTCTTCAGTTTTTCTCAATCTGTGAGCAATTGTCAGGTCATTTTAGCCATTTACTTGCTCACTTATCACACTGGTAGAAGTGCTGTCACTGGAAGCTTTCCCTGGGAACCGAGAACTCCTGCTTCTCTCAGATTTTCTCGAATTGAATAAATCACTGGGGGAATACACACTACAGAGCATCCAAACTGTTTTTTTCTATTTCAACCTCTCCTCTTCCTTCAGAGTGGACCAGCGGAAGAGAGCAGAGGTAGATATAAACAAAGAAAAAGAAAGAAAGGGAAAACTGGGTGGTTTGTGAGAGTTGCTACCTATTGTTCATGGAGTCTTGCCTCCCTGTGGAGTCATTGAACACATATGCAGCAGGGGATTCGGAAGGACCATTATATTGCTTCCCTACTGAATCTTAATTTCCCTTTGGAATAGTGGGGATGTGGAGCCTTCTGTACCTTCACATTGTAACTGGCTTTTACTTTAGATATTGAACCCTCGTTTGTCAAGCTATAAACTACTCATAATTTAACCTAGTTTAACTACAGTCAAGCTACCCTTTTGCATAAGAAATTAGTTTTGTTTGCCTAAAATATGCCATTACTTCAACACAAAATGCAAAACTTCTCATAGCAAATTCTCAGTGGTTGCTTATGAGCTTAACATTTACATAAATAAATGCATAAATATTTATCTAATGCTCCATTACAGTCTTTACTTTGATTTTATTCTGCTTTGTTTAAGCTGCATCCTGGTGTTTTTACAGCAACAACAAGAATAATAATAGTAATGATCCCTATAATAGACTGTTACGGTACCCTGTTTCTTTTCCTGGCCTCTAACACATTATGGGAACAGGGATATTCACTGCCCCCTTGATAGGGATCTTCTTCTAACCTCCACATCTGTCACCTTACAGGGGAGAGCTCATCATAACCCACCATGTCCCTCACTGTCAGTCCAATCTTCTCTTTATCATACCTCTCATCCTCTTATGAGTGGTCGAAAGCTGCCATACAGAAAGGCAGCTCAACATGTGCTTTTCCAAATTGTAACTGACTTAGATCCTGATGATCTTTCATTCTGAATTATGGTCTACCATTGGTTCTTATTCCTTATTGCTCAGCGAGTAGTCAAGCAACTAATTGGCATTGTTCTGTCCCCTCCCAATTTGCCACATGGGGCCAATTGCTGTGTAATAGACATAGCAGTGTACACAAGACTTAAGCCCAAACAAACAATTCAGCCCTGTTCCCTATCTCACATGAGTTCTTGTTGTGCCCTTGGGGTTCCAGAGGATCCTCTGTTACGGTTTGGTGGATTATCAATCCACTGACATCTACAGTAGCTCTAAAACTCGATACACTACTATTGTGTGTGTCCTATTTCTAAAGACACTGTTAACCCACTGTTGTGCTGATAATGAGGTGATGAGATAAGATGTGAGTCAAGGATAAACAAAGGACACTGGGCTTCAGATGACTGCTGTGTATCGAGACAACAATGAGTAAACGGAATTGCTTTTAAACAGAGATGGTTACAGTCACTTTTCAGAGTCATGCAGATCACAATTGAGTTTATCTGTGACTGCTTGAAAAAGCTGAAAAATTGACATTTAGTTATGGATGAAATGTTTTTGAAGTAAAGATGACAGGAACAAATTCTCACATTTCTGTGAAAGTGTTGGGTTTATGAAATGATAAGTTAGACTTTGGTAATCTTGAGTTCCTATCATCTTGAGTTCTGTAGTATTGGGTTCCCTGTGTTTTTAATGCTTTCACTTAGTTCAATAATTCATTCTCAAAATACACATAAACTTAGTCACAATATTCATTAGATCAAAACACTCAACATAAACACATGCCAGTGCTGCACACTCGTTCTCTCACTGTCTTCTCTGGTGTGTTTGGCTGCTTTTAAGGGCACTCTCCACCATCACTGTAATGAGAAACAGCTATTAGAAATCATGCCACCCAACTTAACGAGTCACTCTACTCCCTCTCTCAAACAAACAGACACACGACTACGCCCCATCCCCAAATACCCCCATTGCCCGACTCAGGCTGGGGCAACATTCAGCCTGCTGACTCAAATAAAATGCAGTTACCATCCAGTCAGAAGTGCAAATATTAATATATTATAGAAATAGATGCTGGTAATGTGCAGTTTTTAATGAAGTAGATACAAAATGTAACATATCTATGCAATTTATAACTAATACATGTGTATAATATGCTTTAAAAATGACTGTCAACTAACCTTGTATTTGCGTCCATTAAAATAAAAAGTCTAATAAAAAAGACAGGAAGTGCCCACATGCAGTTTCTCCCATTCAAAATTTTAGGTGGTTCATGGTCAGTAAAATGTTGAGGTTTTGAAGGGTGTATGTTGTTCAGGAGGCATCATAGAGTCACCTAAATGTGATTTTGAGTCATGAATTTTATCCTGGAGTTATAAAATTTTGTCCATCATACACCTATTTGCCCATTATAAAAATTGTAAGTAGGATGGCCCACAGGCAATTTATTTGCATTGCCTGCAATTGTAACTTGGTGGAAATCTGTTTTTTAATGTGTGGGATACAGGAATTCACTGAATGTCATATTTAGGTGACTGTATGACACCACCTGAACAACATACATCATTCAAAACCTCAAAATTCACAAACCACCTAAAATTTGATATGGGATAAATTGTATGTGGGATCTGCATATCTCAGCTCTTAGTTTAGCTTGGAAGTTGAAACTGGTACTGCTGAGCTCAACCTGCCCTAACTATGGTGTGAAGTTCAAGAGGATTGGAGAAAGTCAAACATTATGCGCAAAAAATCTCCTTTCGGTTTTTCGGACTAAATGTTTTAAATTCTCTGATCCTCTCAAAATTCAGAACATAGAGAGAAGAGGCTCGAATAAGCACAGGAGTACATGTTTTACATGTCTAAGTTGTCCCCGTCTGTAATTGAGTAATTGAGATCCCACTTACAATCTGTGCCATTCAAAATATTAGGTGGTTCGTGGGCAGTTTATTTTTGAGGTTTTGAAAGGTGTATGTTGTTCATAGGGAGTCATAGAGTTACCTAAATGTATTTTTGTGTCATAAATTGATCATGGACCTTGTCACATATTGAAAATGGAATCATCCCTGATACCAGGGATGTACGTGATAATATTCCTGAAACCACTTGTTCAGGACACAACATACTAAATTTAACATATCTATGCAATTTATAACTCATCAATGTGTATAATTTGCTTAAGCAAATGCTCCATGACTGTCCATAAACCATGTATTTGCATCCATTAAATAAGCTGCAGATGGTACCTTCCATTTGGACTTGAGGAAAAGTGCCATACTTTTTATTTATATGACTTTATTATCATTAATATTAAAAATTATCAATAAACATAATGATTAGGACACACCTATAAATGCATGTTTGTAACTTTCAACTCTTCATTTGAGTTTTGCACTGCCTCCCCAGCCATAGCATTACACGTCACACACCGAGGCATTATTTCACAGGACCTATTAGCACACATTTCCCTTAACAAATTCTTAAAGTCAGGCCAATTCATCTCCAAATTCAGCAGATGGGTGAAGCAGGATTTAATCGCATCCTCCACTCTATGTTTTCTCCCCCTGAATAGTATCTAAATGATTTCCACTGGATACATGTGAATATCCCCATGTACACACCGCACCTTCACCTGACTATTTGTGCCCAATGCCCCATCTTGTAACAAGCGTTGGTGGATGGATGTTTGGGAACAGCCAGAATCTACCAAAGCTTGATATGTATCCCCCTGGGTACTTACTGGTATCCGATATGCCCCAGCTCAATCGGGGTGGACTGTGGAGTGTCGGTAATCTGGACCAGAGTGCCCACCTCCATTACTGGACAATGGTCCTAGAAATGTCCTGGATCCCAGCAGCTCCAACAGACCTGCACAGGCCCCCCTACTACACCAGTGGGACCAGGCTTGCCAACCTGGGAGGGATAGTGGAGAGACAGAGTTAGCAGAAGACACAGGCGGGGGGGACCCCTCTAACCGGGGAAGAATCCTGGCACTGGACCTCCCAGTTTCTTGGGGGCAGGGATGGGATGGAAAGAGAGCGGGCCGTGTTTTCTTTCAATCTCATATTTACCTCTATTTTTATTTCCCTATGGCACTGATTATTAAGATAAATCAGTTTGTTCTTTGCTGCTCTAGATATCCATCTCATTCACTCTGTATCATGCATAGAGTGTTTTTGTTGATGCCAGAAAGAGAGATTTGTGGGATTGTGCAGTTGTTTGGATGTATGAGTGTGGCAGGGCGGAGGGCGGGGCCGGGTCGTGATCCTACGCACCCGGTCCTGTATTAGGCTAATCAAGCCTCCGAGGTATAAAGGTCGACTGCAGGGTGTCATGCAGGAGAGAGAGATCGTTAGCGGACATGTCCGTCATGTGTGTGTGTTTGTGTCTTCTTTTAAGTTTGCTATTAAACTGTTATTTATATTGAAAAGCCGGTTCTCGCCTCCTCCTTTCCATTGAATAACTTTACAATGGGTCAATAGCACAGAGGCCAAGTTCAGACTTTGTGGGTCTCTGAAATGGGGGAGAGAAAGAACATGCATCAGTTTACACTTTGAACTAGGACACATCGTACTTGATGATAAAAACAAGACAGCTCTATGTCAACTGCTCCACTCCAACTGTGAGCCATGTAATTATGTTTTTGTGCTGATCTGGTTATTGTGTCATGGGGAAGTGACAAGCTACAAATGTTTTCAACATCAATATTTTTTAATATTTGCACAGTAAACCTTTTATACAGGTAACTACACAAAAAGAGTAAAAGGTTCATTGTTCTTTGTAGAATTTTAGTATGATCAATAAGGGTCTGTTTGCTTGAACGAATTGTTCAATCTTGGCTTTCTCGAATGATCATGCAATTGGACATTTAGAACAGTGGTCAAATAAACACAACAATCCCATTTTAAACACAGACGTCTGAATGGTTGTTGAAAGGTAACCGATTGCATTTATAAGCAACCAATCAATAAACTGTTCCACCATGGGCAGGATGGAAACAGAGAGAAAAAAAATCACAGATGAACGATCTGTGTCTGAGGAGCAGAGACTTGCTTGCTCTTAAGTATTTCATCTCTGATTCCCTCTGAAGTGCATGCAGTGGCAGTTACTTCTCAGTCACGGAAAGTTGGGAATCTTAAGTGGAATCTGCCCTGCCTCAATTTGTTTGGTTAACCGCGGCTGGATTAGCCATGAGCACAGTCAAAGACACCAGAGGGAATACTGAGCATTACCACATCTTTATGACCCTTTGCTCTCAGTCTTGCACATTTGTGATTCATCACATAAAACTCCCACTGAAGAGCAAAACATTTAAGTGAGTTAACTGAAATATGTTGCAACTGAGCTTCTGCAATGTTGCAAGTGAACCCCAATAACCAGGTTTACAGAATACATATTCCATTAGATTACTCAAGGTTAGTAATGTATTCTATATACTTTGGATTACTTATTGGATGTAACTGTATTCTAATTACCAATTATTTAAATTGTAACTGTAGTGGAATACAGTTACTTATATTTTATATTTTAAATATGTAATTCCATTACATGTATTCCTTTAATCCCCAACCATGCCAATAACCTCTGGAGGTAAATAAGTGGTATACTTTTGGTGTGAAAAGAAATGGTTCTACTTTAGCTAACTCATTGTTTACTAATCTTTATTAAATTAATTCTCAGCAAGGTAACTTCCCCAAGTTAAGTTGCAACCTCTCTTCCTTGACACTCAGTGTTGGTGCACAACTCTCTTTTGGATTGCCAAATACTTAAGGACTGATTCAGAATGAATATAGATATATTTGCATTTTCACAATAGTCGTATAGGCCTCAGTGAGAGATTAGTCAAATTAGAGTACAACAGAAGTATCAACACTGACAAAGAAAGCTCAAATTGAATTAAGAGGTTTTGTCCTCGATTGCCTTTGTTGTGGATCCATGCTGGAGAAACACAATGTGACTCAAAGACAGATAAAGGAATACATGCAGTTAACAGCAAAACTAAACATTATTTTGTTTTAAGTCAGAAAGAGGTGTAATCTTAGGCCAAGAGTTTCATTGATTTTGATTTAGAATCAAATTATTCACCACTGCAGAGATGATTACTGTGATTTTGCAAAGTAGGACATGTTCCTGGATCAACTTCCTTTTTTTGTCCTGGATATGTTGCACTTTGAATGAGAAATTAGAATTGGGAAAACAATAGTTAAAAGAATTGTTCCCCAAAACATTTATAATTCTCTCATCCTTTTATTTTGATCTGTATTTTGATTTTCGCTCCATAGAGTTCAGTGCACTGGGCAACGTTTACTTACATCATGTGAACATAAGTGTTGCTCTAGAACTTTTAGAACAAACTAGCAGAAATGCAACACATCTATATAGTTGTGGACACAAACTTTTGGCCCTTGTCTATTTGGTCCAAAGTTCTTATATATGACAAACAGCAGGTGACTCTGACTGTACATATAGAGGAGGATTATTTTGGTTTCATAGATGCTGTGGGTTTTATGCACTGATCTTGTAAATTGTGAACAGTATTCACAGATGAGTGTGACACTCGGATTAAACTATTATTAAACAAGCAGATGCTAATTGGACAGAATGGAACTCACTGGTGAAACTCAGCAAAAAAGAAAATCCACAACAGGGACCGTGGTCTCATCCATCTGTAAAGTGCTCCGTCAGGGGGCCTCGGTATAGTATGGGGCGGAAATCGCCCCTGTCCAGAGCCATTATGCCTCCACAGAGAGAGCGGCCCTCTACATATCTCAAGTTAATTGAAGTTGTGATACAGCACCGGCCGTAGGGAGTAGCTGGACCTTGGTAATGGAGGTGGGAGATAAATTGTTTGCGACATTTTGAGGCATCTCAGCCCACTCCATCTCTTTGTTGCACCTCCTCCCACTCCTACAATGGACAATAAAAGGGGGGTAGTTTATTTTTATGTGTTATGCCTCCTCTGTGGTGCAAATGGGCCAGAACATGGTAATATGGGTCAGCGGTATCCCCTAAGGTGCTCTGATTTTCTGCTGGGTGGAAATAAAACACAAACATTGGAAACATTGCAGAGTTTCTGTTTGTCTTCCCTTATATCAGTTCAGTTATTTTCAAACAGCGGGCTGAAGATGTGTATATAAATCATGCTGTCACCTCACGTGAACTCCAGAACAGTCTCTACCCTCTTTATATATGTGAAAATGCTGTGTTCACACTGTACCCTTCCGAATTAACTGAATAAACAAGCTGCCAAGTTTGGACTATTGACGTCAAATCTGGTCCATTTTGAAGCTTATTCTGGCCAATAACTGTCTCTAAGATGGGATGGGATGTCTAGAAAACTCATTCCACAAACTCTTTCCTTTCAAGTGAAATTCTAAACTAAATTCTGAATATCGTCTCAAAAAAAGATTTGATGCCACTTACCTGACAAACTTTGTCATATCCATTGATTATTCTTCCTTAAAAAAGCTCTAGTTGTGTCAACACAGTAACTGGTAAACTTGTTTTCCATGTAACATGGTTTCTTGGCCGACTAATGCACCCTGGCATCAGGAAATTTTGTAAAAGCAGTAGTGGTGAACCTGCAGCAAACCTTTGGCGAGAATGAAGAGTTTTCCGCAAAGCTCATTTGTATGTGAAAATAATGAGTTTCAAATTTGCGGCAAGTTTACTGAAACTATAATTTTTTTGTATGAGATGTTATGTGCTTCATTACACGTATCACTGTAGTTCAAAGGTGCATTGTCCAGTGTGTGCCACCAAAGGCAAGTTCATTTTTTAAGGTTAATGCTCTATTGAGTGTTAAATCAATAAAACCTACATACCTTGGGCAACTATGGCTCAGGTGGTTGAGTGGGTCAGCTGCTAATTGCAGTGTTGGCGGTTCGATTCCTGGCCCACATGATTCCACATGCCGAAGTGTCCTTGGGCAAGACACTGAACCCCAAGTTGCTCCCAATGGCAGGCTAGCACCTTGCATGGCAGCACTGCCGCCATTGGTGTATGAATGTGTGTGTGTGAATGGGCGACTGGGACGCAGTGTAAAGTGCTTTGGTAACCTCTAAGGTTAAAAGAAAGTGTTTAAAATAGTTTTTTCTGAAACCCCAATATGGTGGACAGAATCCCAACAAAGTTACTTAAATATGTAGTAATGAAATGACTTTGCCCCTGACAGATCTGTTCTTTCAAATCTGGCAATGTTGGGCATTTATTATACTTTTCCAAACTGCTTTGACCCTGATAATTGCCACTTGCAGCTACATTTCTTTCTAAAATCTGCACATGAGAGCAATCTCTGCTTTCTTACAGCATGCGTGTTCATGTTAAGAAAAAGATGGGATGTGGAGATATTGGACAGTGGAGGACAGTAAAGGGGAGTGTAAACAGGATAATGAACCGGACAGATAGACAGGACAAATGAAGAGATTGGGCATAACTCATATGCCCTTAATGTTCTTTAAAGGACAAAATGTTTACTGAGTAAATCATCTCACACCATTTATGGTAATTTATCTTTTCTATACAAAAATAGATATTCATGACTACAGCATTTTATTTTCGTGTAGTAAATCACACGTTGCCCTCTAAAGCTTTTCAGCAGAGGTGTGTAGTCTGTGTCTCAAGGGTTTGTGTGTATGTGTGTTTGTTTCAGTGTTAAACCCAGATCAGGAGAGCGTCGAGGCCCTGATGCAGCGGTTTAAAGAGAGTTTCCGCACCACTAACACCAGTATGGAGATAACACACTTCCAGAATGTTACACACGGCTCCTCCGGCCGGAAGAGAGGGCAAGCTCACAACAGAGGTTTGATATGCATGAATCCATATACACACATGTATATACAGTACACATAAACACAGAAAATCTCCTCATGTTGGAGCTGTGGTACAGCGGTGTGTGTCTCTGACATGTTGAGCCTTGGTGCTCATTTGGGTAAAATGAGTCTGAGTATGGCAACATGTCCTGATCTTATTCTGACCACTCTCTCCCCCTATAAATTGCTGTTACTCTTTGCTATGAGTGTCAAATAAAGAGTAAAGCTAAAAAATGAATTGTGTGTGTATTTATATATATATATATATATATATATATACACATACACTGGCAGATAAATGTTTAGAATAATGTAGAGATTTTGCTGTTTTGGAAGGAAATTGTTACGTAAACATAGTGACATTCTATCTATATATCTATATATATATCAAGTCAAGTCAAGTGGTTTTTATTGTCGTTTCAACCATATACAGTTAGTACAGTACACAGCTAAATGAGACAACGTTCCTCCAGGACAATGGTGCTACATAAAAACAACAAAGGACCAACACAGGACCACATGAGACAACACAACGAAATAAAATACCTATATATACCTATATAAAGTGCACGTGCAAACATGTGCAAAGTACGGGACAGTACAACAAATTACTGACAATGAACAGGACAATAGACAGTGCAGCGCCGACCAGTACTCAGTAGTGCAAAAAGATGACAGTTTCTAAAAACGTAAACATAACATACTATGAGATATTGTTCTATGCACACAGCAGTTATTGAGGTAGCAGACAGTTATAAAGTGACTGTAATTAAAGTGCAACTCAGGACACGTGTGTGTGTGTGTCAAACCAGTCTCTGAGTATTGAGGAGTCTGATGGCTTGGGGGAAGAAGCTGTTACACAGTCTGGCCGTGAGGGCCCGAATGCTTCGGTACCTCTTGCCAGACGGCAGGAGGGTAAAGAGTTTGTGTGAGGGGTGTGTGGGGTCATCCACAATGCTGGTTGATTTGCGGATACAGTGTTTTTTGTAAATGTCTTTGATGGAGGGAAGAGAGACCCCAATGATCTTCTCAGCTGTCCTCACTATCCTCTGCAGGGCTTTGCGGTCCGAAACGGTGCAAGTCCCAAACCAGGCAGTGATGCAGCTGCTCAGGATGCTCTCAATAGTCCCTCTATAGAATGTAATGAGGATGGGGGGTGGGAGATGTGCTTTCCTCAGCCTTCGAAGAAAGTAGAGATGCTGCTGGGCTTTCTTGGTGATAGAGCTGGTGTTGAGGGACCAGGTGAGGTTCTCCGCCAGGTGAACACCAAGGAATTTGGTGCTCTTGACGATCTCCACAGAGGAGCCGTCGATGTTCAGCGGAGTGTGTTCACCTTGTGCTCTCCTAAAGTCAACAACCATCTCTTTTGTTTTGTCGACATTCAGGGACAGGTTGTTGGCTCTACACCAGTTCGTCAGCCGCTGCACCTCCTCTCTGTATACTGACTCGTCGTTCTTGCTGATGAGACCCACCATGGTCGTGTCATCGGCGAACTTGACGATGTGGTTGGAGCTGTGCATTGCTGCACAGTCGTGAGTCAGCAGAGTGAACAGCAGTGGACTGCGCACACAGCCCTGGGGGGCCCCAGTGCTCAGTGTGGTGGTGGTGGAGATGCTGTTCCCGATCCGGACTGACTGAGGTCTCCCAGTCAGGAAGTCCAGGATCCAGTTGCAGAGGGAGGTGTCCAGGCCCAGCAGGTTCAGCTTTCCAATCAGATGCTGGGGAATGATTGTGTTGAATGCTGAGCTGAAATCTATGAACAGCATTCGAACATATGAGTCCTTATTGTCTAGGTGGGTGAGGGCCAGATGGTCAGAGACAGAGCACCTGGTCAATGGGAGGAGGGGTGGTCTTCCTCGCCACCACGTCGTTCTGCACTTCAAACCGAGCGTAGAAGTCATTCAGCGCATCTGGAAGGGAGGCATCTTTGTCACAGGCAACTGATGTTGTCCTGTAGTTGGTGATGGCCTGGATGCCCTGCCACATGCGCCGCATGTCACAGCTGTCCTGGAAGTGACTGTGGATTCTCTGGGCGTGTGCGCACTTTGCCTCTCTGATTGCCCGTGACAGTTTGGCCCTAGCTGTTCTTAGGGCTGCCTTATCGCCTGCTCTGAAGGCGGAGTCTCGGGACCTCAGCAGCGTCGCACCTCCGCGAGTCATCCACGGCTTCTGGTTGGGCGTGTGGTGATGGTCTTGGAGAAAGTGACATCATCAATGCACTTGCTGATGTAGCTGGTCACTGATGCTGTGTATTCCTCCAAGTTGGTAGAATCGCCATATGTTGCAGCGTCCCTGAACATGTGCCAGTCAGTACACTCAAAACAGTCCTGAAGAGCAGAGATGGCTCCTGCTGGCCAGGTTTTCACCTGCTTCTGAAGCGGTTTTGTGCGTCTGACGAGCGGTCTGTATGCTGGAATTAACATAACAGAGATGTGGTCTGAGTAGCCAAGGTGGGGGCGGGGCTCCGCCCGTTACGCGCCTGGGATGTTTGTGTAAACAAGATCAAGCGCGTTCGCCCCTCTCGTTGCAAAGTCCACATACTGATGGAATTTAGGGAGCACTGTCTTGAGATTTGCATGGTTGAAATCTCCGGCGACAATAAACAGTCCGTCGGGGTGAGCGTTCTGCAGTTCAGCTCATAGCCCCATACAGTTCACAGAGCGCTTCCTTAGCGTTAGCTGGGGAATGTAAACTCGGTTATGTAAACAGTGGTGAATTCCGTGGTAGATAAAAAGGTCTGCATCTAACAGTCACAAGCTCCAACAGCGATGAACAGTAACTAGAGACTAGCATAGAGTTCTTGCACCATTCCGTGTTGATGTAAACACACAAGCCACCACCGCAAGTCTTACCGCAGAGAGCTGTATTTCTGTCGGCACGAAACGAGGCGAGCCCGTCTAGCTGAATGGCGGCATCCGGAACTCTGTCGCTGAGCCACGTCTCCGTGAAAACAAAGACGCAGCAATCTCTAAACTCATATATATTCTTATCTTTACTAATTGCTACAAATTGTAATACTTTACATTAATGTTCCCTTTGTTAAGGCTTAACAAAGGGGTTTATTAATGACTAATAAGTAATTTACAAATACATCATAAATCGTTGATAGGGTGAAATTCATGCAACGCTTGCCAAATAGTGAGCATAAGTATTGAGCTTAATATATACACTCTGTATTAATCAAAAACCTAAAATTCCCTAATTTTCCTGCAGGAAATATTATTATGGTGAGATTACAAAGAGGGATTATGTATGTTTTTATTTAAGACTGTAATGTCTTGACTCACTTGTGTTGTCACTTTCATTGTCATGTTGATGTCAAATGCTTTTTGGAGTGCTGTCCCAATTTAACTAGTCCTCTGCAAAATCACGTTTCATGTCTTCATGCTCATTCACTGCGGATATCATCTAATAAAGCCTGACCATTAACGATACTCAACTTTATGTACAGGTTTCTGCTTAATAAATGTTTCTTATGTGTCCACTATACATTACATATGTTACTAATGTTGATTAAGTGTTATTAAGCATTTATAACATGATTATAAATAACACGAATTATTTATTTAAAAAAATACAGTTTTTCCCGTCATCTGTATTTGAAAGGACAAAAACTACTTTTGAATTGTCATTGAATTAAAGGACTGCTCGGTCATACATCTTGTTTTCCAAACAGATGAGGAATAGATTGAAATAATAATTCAAGTGATTTCAGTTAAATAACAATAATAATAATAATAATAATAATAATAATAATAATAATAATAATAAAACGAACTTCTCACCATATGGCAGTGATGGACAGGTATGCAGTCTCACTTTCTAGTAAAAAATGAATTTTTAGGGTTAGGGTTTCAGACCCTAGATTTTGGGGTTAGGGATTCCTAATAGAAAGTATTCCAAAAATTCTGATGTTTTATAAATTGTTAATTATTATCTCACTTAAAGCCTTGGATTTAAATAGATCATAACATCACAACCGCTCAGTTGGTAGAGCGGGTCGGCCACTAATCGCAGGGTTGGTGGTTTGAATCCTGGCCCACACGACTCCACATGCCGAAGTGTCCTTGGGCAAGACACTGAACCCCAAGTTGCTCCCAATGGCAGACTAGCACCTTACATAGCAGCTCTGCTGCCATTGGTGTATTAATGTGTGTGTGTGTGTGTGTGTGTGTGTGTGTGTGTATGGGTGAATGAGACGCAGTGTAAAGCGCTTTGAATACAGTTAAGGCTTAAAAAGGCGCTATATAAGTGCAAACCATTTACCATTTATAACATAAGTATTGCATGAAAGGTTCCCTTTTTATTAATGCTTTTATAACTGTATATCAATGATCCATAATGCATTTGTAAATTACTTAATAGTCATTGGTTAACCTCTTCAAAAAACCATAAATAAACGGAGTTACAGGAAAAAAATCACTCTCTACATAGAAATAGTCAGGGTCACATGGTACTGCGCCATTCTGACCATAACAAATCACAAAGTGAATAAAAGTAAACAAAGTGATATTTCCAGATTGTGAGATTATTTTCAAGAAATCAAAAAGCATTGGGGTTAATCTACCAAAATCAAAATTCATACTATAATTCAAAGCAACATTCTTATGTGTGGTGAAATCTAGCAGAACATAAAAACATCCTTCCCATTATACCCTCTGCTGAGACGCAATTTACCACTATGACTCTCCTCCCTGAAATTAAACCAGCGTGTTCAGAGGAATGAATGATTCGTCTGCCGCCACAGCTCTAAAAGAAAGAGTTTTGAAAGTAATCCATATTAGCCTTAATTTTTCAACTCTTCACCGCAGCTCGCACAAACACACTTGCTGGCTTGATATAAAATCTTTTTCAAGACCTTTAATTACTGCCCACAAAAAGAGCTTTCTCAGCATAAAACTAGTTTTTTTCTCTCTCTCTGCATCCATTAAGGATAACAAACACGCTAATGGGACGGGCTCGGCCGCCGAACTGGAACTCAATTAAGCCGAGAGGAAATGCAAGTTCATCAGGCCACTGCAAGCTGATTAGGCTTTTTGACAAATAAAAAGGAACCAAATGAATCAAATGTGATGTCAAATATTACATGAGATAGGGCATCAGTATGGTACGTTAAGACTATTGCGCCTGACGCAGCATTTTGTGGCGTGAATTGCTCGTTTTCTACCCTTGCTTCTGCTTTCCTGACAATTCCCACAACGCATTTGCATGGATTTACATGCGGGGTAGTCTCTTAAGAAGATTAAGACTCAGAAAGGTTGAGGGAGGGGAGCTGCTTGTGCCCGTTTCACGGCGAGAAAAAATGTCCTCAGCTGGTGAGAAAGTTCTTGAAGCTTGTGTAAAGGGTTTAAGAATCTCTTCTCCCAAATGAACATATTGTCATCTTTATCTCACCCTCTTGTTTTTCCAAACTTCCATGGAACAGAGGAGTCAATTCAAGTCCATTTGTTTTTAAAGCACTTTTCCAACCTGGTCTCACAGAATGAACGTTACTCTATATACATCTTTGCAATCTGACTTGCACGTGAAGCTTTCAATGTTTCGCTATAGTTTACTGGTGAAATGAACACTAGGGGGTGCTCCAACAACTGTGTGCTTTAATCATTGCCACACAAATCACGAGTACAATTGCTATTTTTCACTCCATTTCACACGTTTATTTTAATGCATGATTTGAAAAACGAACACTTGTATTACAAACCCACCTACATATACACACTTATTCCAATGTGATTAACTTGGTAGTTCACTTGATAGAGTGTTGGAATTTGGGCTTGAGTCCAGCCAATGATGCATGAAAGTGGCATAGAAACAACACAAATATATGTGGTTGCTTCAGTTTATATGTGTTTTCTTTTTTTTCAAATTTGCATTTTAAAACACTATTGGTTAAGGGTTAGGGATGTACCCGTAGCCGAATACCTTATTCGGAAAGGCATGGATAATATCTTCAAAGCGAATATCGGATTCATCCGAATAATCTAAAAAAAATATTTGTATGACTGACTATCTAAAAAGCACAAGGATAAAGTGACAGAACCAAAATCACAATGCATTTATTAATCTGCACAGCCAATATTTCTAAAGTGTACCTTATGAATGAAAATGCGCACGTTGTGTTTTCAGATCTGATGTGGACGGTCTATGACATCATATACACGTTCCACTTCTTGAAATGTCAATGTTAATGTATCACACGATTCACACATGATTCTTGTGTATTTATTTATAGCCTAATCCTGAGCGCAATGTTGAATTCCTGACCTGACAGGATTTAACATTGGAGCTCGTCATTGCGTCTTTTAAAGATGACCACATTTATATTCACATCAGCGATTTAGGAGACTTTATTCCGAAAATGTAGAAATGCTACATAGAATATCCATCTATTCAGAATATCCCTCCTTATGTAAAATGAATAAACTGAAACATGCTCTGTCTTTTTTCTTCTTCTTCTTCTTCTTTAAACTGTGCTAAATTAAAAAATGTTAAGTGTTCTTGAGCGCTGGTAAGGCACTAGATATTTGTTAACATTAGATTTTTTAAGTAATCCAATGTTGTGGCAGGGCAGAGGGCGGGGCCGGGGCGTGATCCTACACACCCGGTCCCGTATTAGGCTAATCAAGCCTCCCGAGAGGGATAAAGGTCGACTGCAGAGGATCATGCGGGAGAGAGATCATTTACGGACATGTCCATCGTGTGTGTTTATGTGTTCTTTTAATTGTATCATTAAACTATTATTTATATTGAAAAGCTGGTTCTCGCCTCCTCCTTTCCATTGATTCCTTTACACTGGTGCCGGTAACCCGGCAAGGAGGAGGGATACGCCGTAGTAGAGTTCTCGCCACTACCGTCCACCCCAACGGAGCAGCCGCGGCCATCTGCCGGGGGACGAGGAGCCCAGCCGCCTGAAAGAGGACGATGGCTGCCGACCGCGAGGGGAGAAGGGGCTCCTAACCAACCGCCTGGAGCGGTCAGGGCCGCTGCCAGGGGCACAAGAGTAGCCTACCGGCCGCTGAAACGCAGCGGTGTTTAAGACCGCTGACCGCGAGCGGGGAGGGGCTCACTGCCAACCGCCTGGAGCGGGAGAACCTCTGCTAGGGGCGGGGGAGACCCCTTCTGTTCCCCAAGAACGTGGCAGGGCGTTCTGTCCGCCAGGGGCTGGAGGTCTGGCTCTGATCCGCCCGGAGCGGCGCGGCTGTCATCCGATAGAGGGTGGAGGAGTAGCAGAGGAACAAGCTGCGGCGTATCGGAGAACTGGCGAGTAAGAGTTTTTTTTTTTTCATCTCTCTCTCTCTCTCTCACTGCCGCTCTACATTGGCCTTTTCCCTCTCTTTTAAATTTTACAGTGTTTTTTTGGGGGGTACTACACTGTTACAGGAAGGATCATGCGGGAGAGAGGGATCGTTTACGGACATGTCCGTCGTGTGTGTTTATGTTGTCTTTTAAGTTTATCATTAAACTATTATTTATATTGAAAAACCGGTTCTCGCCTCCTCCTTTCAATTGATTCCTTTACAAATGTATTTAGAATTCAATTTTACAGCATGTAATCTGTAGTGGAGTACATTTCAAAAGTAAGCCTCCCAACCCTGCACACGACTTCAACAGACTTGGAGTATATTGTATG
The DNA here is from genome assembly GCF_025860055.1 of Xyrauchen texanus. Classification (NCBI taxonomy): domain Eukaryota; kingdom Metazoa; phylum Chordata; class Actinopteri; order Cypriniformes; family Catostomidae; genus Xyrauchen; species Xyrauchen texanus. The sequence goes on along the minus strand of NC_068279.1, from coordinate 53,964,878 downwards.
ATTCATAGACTATGTTTTTGGATTAAGAAGTTTTCATTATCCATTTTGGACTGAATGGAAAGGAGCACCATGATCACTTTCTTTACATCTCCTTTTGTGTGCCATATGGGTTTGGAAGATTAGGGTGAGTAAATATTGTCAGAATTGTTATTTTTGGGAAACTTACCCTTTTAGAACTGGGCCGTTAGAGTTTAATTTCCTCATTGCAGTAAGCTTCGTTAAGTTCAAAGTGAGAAGGTTCCTGGAGTCAATTAATTTCTCCATCACGGATCTGTAAAACCATTCAATCAAAGTTATCTTCCAAAACAAGACAAGACAGCAAGGGAATTCTCCTCTGGTGTCAGTATGGTAAGCGTCTTGGCAGGCACGGGCATGAAGCATCTCTTTGACAGTGATTACCTAAGTTAATGTGACCTGTGCCACCACAGGGCAGCTGCCGTGGGACGTGACAGAGAGTGCCATCTGTGTCCAGAGCTGAGAGGTCTGACTCAGGCCCTAATACTCCTGACACTAATTATTCACGGCCTCTCTGATGGACTGTAGAAAGGAATCGTGGGTTAGTTGGCTGCGGACACAAGGATGTTACTTGAGTTAGGCCTCTCAATATTTGATGTCATTTTAGATTGATTAGATTTGATAGGAAATGGCTTTGAAACAAATTAGTGTTATTTGGAGGGCTGTTGCTACTATAAACGGACTCACACAGATATATTCTTCCTCTGTCATTAAAGAAATTCAGTTAAATGTAACCCTAAGGGTTAGGGGTTAACCTTAACCCACAATCACATGTAAACTGAACCAATCTGAGCTGTGTTACCCAAAAGCATGTTTAGCTTATAGATCATAGAAACCATTGGCACCAATGTTTTCTACGATTGACTTAAGGAATAAAAATCTGTCATTATAACAGGTTTACAACGTGAGAAAAACTATTGGTAATCTTTAATGGATTAGTTTTTGGAGTAACTTATGCAACACTGCTCATGATCAACTGACATGGGACATTTTTGAATGTACACATATAAATGAGATATGAGACCTATTTAGGAGTATAAATGAGATTAAAGACTTACAGCAGCCTTTTTTATGAGCTTGACAGAGCCCCTGGTCATTACTATATACTTTCACATTCACATTCAATGGAAGAAGCAAAGTCATTGAGATTTGGAGCATGAGGATGTGTAAAAGATGAAAAGAATGTTCATTTTGTGAGCTGTTCAAGCTTTGATCAGAGAATAAATTGCTCTAGTTTGTCAAATTGCTTTTGCTCTTTAATTTGATGTTTGAAGTAATTTTAACTCAATCACTTGACTCTCAGCTCATCTGCATACACCTTTGTGAGCTGTCTCTCTCTCTCTTTGAGCTGTAATGTGGTCTGATGCCATCTGATACAGTAGATTATACAGTCTTCTTGTTCTGTGCTAATTGGAGGAGTTTGCAGCTTCTACATGAGCGTATCAGTGTGTATGTTTGTAAGTTCTACACCTACATCGAGAGGAGAAGTGAGAACGATGATGTGTGAATGAAGAATGAGGTTCTTTCAGGCAGATATCAGTCTTTTGTTTCTGACAATAGTTTGTGATTACGGCATTGACTGGCAGACAGTGGCCTGCCGTATGACCACGAGTTCTTGGCTAATTTACAGCGGTGTGTTTGTGTTGAAGTGCAAGAGTTTTTCTTTTTATGCCTGAAGAGAGTGAAAGGGATTTTTTCTGCAATGGCTGAAGCTTCTCAAATGGTTTTTGCCTGTATGCGTTCTGCATTTGTCCATTCTCCTTATTAATCTTTTCCTGCATTCCTGAAGCATGGGCCGGAACGCATTTAAAAAAGCACAAATTTGACCAGCACCAACATTTTGTTTGCAACATGTATTATTACAGAAAAAGTGTCTAGAATTATGGACAGGTGGATGAGGGGTTGTTTGAAATGTTTTTGATGCAGGGTGTAAAACCAAATTTGTGTATTTGTGGATTGTATTAAGCACTTTCATTGCATTGCTTCAATTTCAGATGCTACAAACCCACGTGACTAGATATTAAATCAAATATTTAAAATCTGACCGCTTAGACCACTCTTTAAATAATAAGGAAATCACACATTAGTTATTGATTTTGGCTATAGAGTAATCATGTTATCAATACAAATGTAAATATAATTTGATTACACATATTGAAGTGGTTTAAATCCTTTTTGATTTGAAATAATTTTATGTCCCGAGTTTGTTCAAATAGTCCACCAAAATTATTTGGAAAGAAGTTTTTCAACTGCAATTAGATTCTTAAAAACAAATGGATTCCTTTTATTAACAACTTTAACTGCAAAACAAACATTAAATAACAATAATCAAAATAATTCCACACACATTATAAATGTAATCCAATTATAAATAATGATTTTGTGTAATATTATTATGCATTCTTGATTACATGTAATCCGTTACTACCCAGCACTGTTAATATGAAACATAAAATCTTAACTTAAAGACTAAAAAAAACATACAAATATAATAAGTCTTTATTTATGTCACAAATGAATGCACCAAAAAAAAGATAATTGATATATACTGTATATATATATATATATATAGATATATGCATATTATGTCAAAATAATGGTGCTAGTCTGAGTGCTGTCCCAACATAACAAGTCCTAGTTACCTAAAGTCCTCTACAAAAACCCTTTCCAGCTCTTCGTGCTCATTTAGACTACTTTATGTTCATAAACTCCTTAAATATGCCTGTTGTTATTACCACATTTTTGCTTTTGTAACTGGATAAATAGTAATTAATGAACCCCTTTATAATTCCTTTATATGCCTGTCATTAATATTATATTATAATCTGATTAGGGTTATTTTATCTAACCTGATTATTTATTGTAATGCACTACAAATTTTACTGTTTAAATAAGAGAATTTTAAGTGAATATATACATGACATAAAGGGCACATTTGTGTCTCATTCAAATGAACTCTGACGAATCTCTGACCCGCATAATAGACTGAGCTCCTGAAGAGCGCATGAACATTAACTGCTTCTGAAGCACTCTGTGCACATTCACACCAAACTCCCACACACATATATGTGTATATATATATATATATATATATACACACACACTGCCGGTCAAAAGTTTTGAAACAATTGCACTGTTGAAATGTATCTAATGATCTTAAATGTGTATGCTTAAATGTTTGAAATCAGTTTTGTAGACCAAAATATAATTGTGCCAACATATTAATTTATTGTCGAACCTCAGATTGAAGAGGAACAATGCGGTTTTCGTCCTGGCCGTGGAACGACGGACCAGATCTTTACTCTCGCAAGGATCCTGGAGGGGGCCTGGGAGTATGCCCATCCGGTCTACATGTGTTTTGTGGATCTGGAGAAGGCGTATGACCGGGTCCCCCGGGAGAGACTGTGGGAGGTGCTGCGGGAGTACGGGGTGGGGGGTCCCTTCTTAGGGCTGATCCAATCCCTGTACGTCCAAAGCAAGGGCTGTGTCCGGGTCCTCGGCACAAAGTCGAAGTTCATTCCATGTGGGGTTGGTCTCCGCCAAGGCTGCGCTTTGTCACCAATCCTGTTTGTGATATTCATGGACAGGATATCGAGGCGTAGTCGGGTGGGGAAGGTGTGCGGTTCGGTGGGCTGGGGATCTCATCGCTGCTTTTTGCAGATGATGTTGTCTTCATGTCATCATCGGTCCGTGACCTTCAGCCCTCACTGGATCGCTTGGCAGTCGAGTGTGAAGCAGCTGGGATGAGGATTAGCACCTCTAAATCTGAGGCCATGGTTCTCAGCAGGAAACCGATGGAGTGCGTACTCCAGGTAGGGAATGAGGTTTTGCCCCAAGTGAAGGAGTTCAAGTACCTCGGGGTCTTGTTCACGAGTGAGGGGACAATGGAGCGGGAGGTTGGCCGGAGCAGGGGCGGTATTGCACTCGCTCTATCGCACTGTTGTCACGAAAAGAGAGCTGAGCCGAAAGGCAAAGCTCTCGATCTACCGGTCAATTTTTGTTCCTACCCTCACCTATGGTCATGAAGGTTGGGTCATGACCGAAAGAACTAGGTCGCGAGTACAAGCGGCCGAAATGGGCTTCCTCAGAAGGGTGGCGGGCTTCTCCCTTAGAGATAGGGTGAGGAGCTCAGTAATCCGTGAGGAGCTCGGAGTAGAGCAGCTGCTCCTTTGCGTTGAAAGGAGTCAGTTGAGGTGGTTTGGGCATCTGGTAAGGATGCCCCTGGCCGCCTCCCTAGGGAGGTGTTTCAGGCACGTCCAGCTGGGAGGAGGCCTCGGGAAGACCCAGGACTAGGTGGAGAGATTACATCTCCACACTGGCCTGGGAACGCCTCGGGTCAGCCCAGTCAGAGCTGGTTAATGTGGCTCGGGATAGGGAAGTTTGGGGCCCCCTGCTGGAGCAGCTGCCCCCGCGACCCGACTTCGGATAAGCGGTTGAAGATGGATGGATGGATATTAATTTATTTAATTACAAATCTAAACATTAATTGAAAAAATACGTTTTTGAAATTGATGACTTGGACCGAATAATAAAGAAAAGCAGCCAATAAGAGCCCAACATAGATGGGAACTCCTTCAATACTGTTTAAAAGCATCCCAGGGTGATTCCTCAAGAAGATGCTTGAGAAAATGTCAAGAGTTCATGTCTGGAAATTCTAGCATCTACTTTGAAGATGCTCAAATATAACACAGTTTTGATTTATTTTGGATTTTGTTTAGTGACAACATAATTCCCATATTTCCATATATGTTATTCCATAGTTTTGATGACTTTACTATTATTCTAAAAATGTGAATAAAACTTTTTTAAAACTTTTAGATTGGTAAGTTTTTCAAAACTATATGATATATATATATATATATATATATATATATATATATATATATATATATATATATATATATATATATTATTTTTGTGAGGATTTTGATAGTGATCGCAAAGTGCTTCTGTTTCACTAACATTTAACTTTCGTGTTATGGCAAATATTCTTGGTCGTTTCTGGCACATGCAGTTTAAATGACACACAGGGATACAGAGGAGGAGATTCCCACATACTCTATTTTTGTGGTGATGAGCGAATGAAGAAACATATTTTCAAATACACACAGAATCTCAAAGGTCTTCCTTCATTTGAATTGGTGGGTTTTAACATAGAGCTTTAAAATAATGTGTAAAAGTGAAGAATTTAGGACAGCAATGGTTTATTATTGCATAATATAATATATCATCCATTTTCCATTTCCCTTTTGATTTATACATAATAGCACCTAATAACATTTTTTTTATAGTTTTTAATGTAGTAATAATAGTTTTCCTAAAAATGTATGTCCACATATGTGGACAGAGGGACTAAGTTGTTAAATGTTTAAATAATACCAAACTATAGCAAGTTAGATTTTTTTTCATCAAATAGTTTATTCCAGGAGTGTTGGTTATTCATGTTTTTGAGATGTTAAAGACATTACAGCTGATTTTCTATAAAGCTGAATAAATAATTCTAATTAAAAGTAATGGCTAGCATTATCAAATCACTGCCAATGTTAAAAATCATTTTGCATTATACAGTTGTGAATCTGTGTACTGACTATCATTGTCCCATGTGTGTCAAACATGTGGAGTGGTCCAAACATCATCTGCAGCTTAAAACTGAACTTTTGGTCAGATTTTAGCTATAGGATACACCTTTGCTCCCTTGCTCCATGTTTAGTAAATGACTGAACATCCAGTGACTTTTGTTGGTGTTGCGCCAGTAATAGCGCTTACTTGTAATCAACGTCATTCTGTTATCACATGACGCTGTGCACCAGAAGATTAACCCTTAAATGACAGTTTAGTATCTTGCGAACAGTATTCAGTCAGTTTTAATTCATTTAAATTATGCGTTTCATATAGGGAAGCCAAAATACAATGTCCACAAATGTGGACGCAGGGTCACACAAGGATAATATAATATATAATATAATATAATTGCACGTTCCATCATTACCAACATACAGTAGTTCCAATGAACATTCACAACCAGCATTGCAAAGTTGTGTGTTTGGAATTGCAGCTCTCCACTTGTGGTTAGAAGCATTGTTCCTATTTACTTTTGGTATCAATGTCTTTTGACTTTGCTAAGGCTTCTATATCTTTCATTCCATATATATTTTCATTCATTTCATTCTAAACACACACGCACACACACACACACACACACACACACACACACACACACACACACACACACACACAATTGATTTTATATGCATTTTGTAGCACAGTAATGCACACTTCTTTTTCAATAAAAGTGAAGAAATCCGGTACGCTGTATGCATGTGTGCATTTGTGTTTGTGCAAGCTGGTGCATACACACACAAGCCCACACTGTACAGATTGCATATGTATGTACAAACAGCCATGAGTGATGACACAACGTGCCTCAGCAGGTTTATAATTAGTGTCACTCTGGCCTCGGTGGTCCGGTTGGACCAAGATGAGCTGGAATAAACAACACCCACCAGTTACAAACACATCTAAATGAATCAGTACATACATCTCACTCAATTAAGAAGAGGTGGAGCAAAACCTGCCTTTATTTTGTGTGCAATATCAGTCTGTTCCTCCTCAGTACACTTATTAGATGTGTTTGCTAAGGCAAGCATCACTTTTACTATTGCTCATACACAAGGCTTTAGTCATTTATCCCCTAAAAAGGTTTGTGTATCCTGGTAAACTCAAACATTTAAGGGGATGAAGGGAGAAGAATGAGTGAGAGGGACAGATTTCTGTAAAAGTGATTGAAAAGGTGGTCCCAGCAAATACTGAGGTCATGTGACTTTGTATACAATTCTGGAATCAACCTACCTTTTTTTTATAATTATTATTATTTTTTTATTCAAAACTGTCCTTTTAATGTTATTTTTATGAGTTAGACAAGTTGGAAAAAAAGAAACGTATTATTTGGGCCCTTAATGTTATAAAACCATAGCAATTAATTACATTTAGTAATATTTATGTTCTTTTTTAAGGGTTAACATGCCCCTAAACTTAATTGAGTGGCTTAAGGTGGGGTTTATTTTTTCAATGGGTCAGAAATGTGATTTGTACCTGGCAGACGATAAGAACAGGTGAAAAATCCCATAGTCTTACAGTAAAGAAAAATCATGCAACTCAATTAAAGAAACAGTTCACCCAAAAATGAACATTTCTAATAATTTACTCACCCTCATGTCATCCCAGATGAGAATGACTTTCTTTCTCCTGCAGAACATAAATTAAGATTTGTAGAAGAAAATTTCTGCTCTGTTGGTCCACACAATGCAAGTAAATGTGTGCTGAAATTTTGATGCTCCAAAAAGCACAAAAAAAATATTATTCACCAGTTCATTTACATCATCGCATAATGACTTCACAGTACATAGAATACATGCACAAACACATTCAATAAAGCCATATGTAAGCGCATATTGCTGATTATTACATTTTATTGATTTAAGATATAATAATAAGGGAGTTTATTGTCATCTGTGTTTTATTTAGTGATCTTACAACATATACTACATTAAAGTTTTGCACCTAAAGCACCCAATACTGACACTGATATACAAATGTGGATGTTCTACACAAGTCTAAAGCATATAAACTATTAAACTAGTCTTAATCAAGTCACCCTTTTTTACAGAAACCATGATCCAGCTCATCACAACTTCAGATATAATCTGCAGGCACAATACTCTATAGTAAAATTTGTTTACATCTCTCGACTGAAACGTTTCGCCCCCCGCAATCAAGTCCTCAGTTCACACATTATGATCAGCAGTTCTCAGTATTATTATAACGAGGCAGACGAGGAGTGAGATCTGGATGCAGCTTTAATGGAAAAACACAAGGTGAACAGGGTAACTCTGTGAATAACAAAAAGATACAGGGAACAAATAAAACATCCACGATGGGAAAACCAAAATATAAACAAGCGAAAACATCCACGAAGGGCACGGACAGGAACACATTCTAGAACATACATTACATTTAACAACTGACAATGAATGAACAAACAACAGGGCTTAAATACACAAGGATAATGATTAAATTAAACATAGGTGAGAACAATGAAACTGGCAGTGATGAGGGCAGGGAATTATGGGAAGTGTAGTCCGGGACAGATGGCAAGTGAGAAACACAGGGCAGACAACAGGGAACGTGACAATTATATCTGAAAGACACGAATCTCAGTTGAGTGTACTGGTGACACTGCTCACAAATTTTAAGCAATCTACGATGGTTGAACCAGACATCAGACCTAGCTAATCAACATGTGAATAACATGCAACATTACAAACAATGTTAGCCTTTAGAAAAATCACTGTCACAAAATCTATTAAATATTAAACACTAAGAGGAAGCAACACATGTTAACTGTTAGGTTGGTCCCGTAGTTAATGGTTAGCTATCACAATTCAGTAGTATTAAACCTCACTATTTAAAAACAAACAGAAAATAATCATTCGGTACTGGAAAAATAATGACTATAATAATGATAAAAGAGCAATGTCAACTTTTGGGGTCACTCACCTTGATACCGTGTGCATCCTACCCGTAATTCCGATTCCATGGTGTGGTCCTCTGCAAGTCTGGGACAGTCGTGGTACATGCGCTTGATTCAAATGTAAAATGGAGAGTGAGCGCAAGAAAACGAAGCGGAAACCTTTTTTAAAATACTATAATTTGCATAAAAAATATTTTGTTGTAAATATTGCTGTAACATTTACGGCAACCATATATTATGCTCCTAGAATTCATAGCAAAATACAATACTATAGTCAATTATGAAATACAACATCTTATTGTAGATTTTTACTGTAAAATTTACAGCAATCGTTTAAAGTGCATCGTAAAAGTAATCCATTCAACTCCAGTGGTTTAATACATGTCTAGGTGTGGGTAAGAAACAGATCAATATTTAGGTCCTTTTTTTGGCTAGAAATTCTTCTCCCTGCCCAGTAGGGTGCAATATGCATAAAGAATGTAGAATGTGAAAGTGAAAGATAAAGTAGAGATTGACTTAGCAGGGAGGAGAATTTATAATAAAACTTACTTAAATATTGATCTGTTTTCTCACCCACATTATCACTTCAGAATATATTGATTTAACCACTGGAGTCTTATGAATTACTTTTATGCTGATCTGTGTGATTTTTGGAGCTTCAAACTTTCTGGCACCCATTCACTTGCATTGTATGGACTAAAACAGCTGAGAAATTCTTCTAAAAAAATTTATTTGAGTTCAGCAGATGAAAGAAAGTCATACACATTTTGGATGGCATGAGGGTGAGTAAATGATTAGAGAATTTGTATTTTTGGGTAAACTATTCATTTAAACATTGAAAACTGCCTCCTCAAGAAGCATTACGACTGATGTGATGCACAGTATCGTCAAATGCCTGATGCACCAATGTAAAGGGATTTCAATGGAAAGGAGGCGGCGAGAACCGAAAATAATAGTTTTAATGAGAAACTTAAACAAACAACACAAACACACACATGATGGTCAGCTGACCGTAAAGGATCTCTCTCTCATCGCACCACCTTCCGCAGTCGGCCTTTATCCCTCTCAAAGGCTTAATTAGCCTGATAAGGGACCGTTTGTGTATAATCATGACCCGGCCCCGCCCTCCGCCCTGTCATAGTGCTTTTTAATTAAGAACTCGATGGTTCTATCAGATGGTAAAAAATGACTCTTTACATAACTGCATTTCCCCCATTCTGTTCCAGTTTCATTTTATTTTCATTTTTCCCTTTCACATGTATGAGTGATTTGTGTGTATGTTTTTGTTTAGATTGATTACATTTAGATTCAGATGTGTTTGTATTTTACTCATAATTCTCTTATTAAAGCTAATTCCCTACAGTGGAAATTGTGAGCTGATACAACGAGACATCGTTGTATTACGATTTTAATGGTGGAGAATTTTATTTAGACAAATAATCAAGTTATTTGTCATTTATCTAAATTATAACGGTTGTAAAACGCAACTGATTCCATTATACATTTCCTTACAAAGTAATGTAGAAATAGGACTGTTTAATGTAATTCCTTGCTCACACATACTGTTTCCCTTACAATTAATGGTAATGTACACGACACTTTAACCCGTGCAGTGTACATTTATCATACCAAATTCGCTACATATGTTGGTGTAAGAATCTGGGCACTTTAACTGATTACTGTTTGTCTGTGCATTGTGGAACACGCTGATGTTCATATGCATCGATGAAACTGTTTTCATTAGTGTTGACCCAGATCACAAATCAATGGTGTTGATTGCTATTGCGACGAAAGTTCATGGGAAGTCCTAAAGAGACCCTTCCGGGGCAATTTACCATGCATGCGCAAACTGCCGACACCATATTGTAAACACAGTACAGCTAAGCTAATAGCATAACACAACACCGATAAACTAACCAGTTAGCAAACTTTCATTGAAACCCCTTAATACTACATTGACCATTCAATAAATTAGAAATATGTATATTGGAGGGAGCTGGTCATCTGAATAATCTGAAGGATTCATGAATTTCGGCCTAACCCTTTAGAGATCTTCTGCACATCATCAACACAAGGAACACACAATCGTAATAAAATGAGTTTTATTTGCAAAAAGATAAACAAGAATAATTAACAAAAACTGCAAAATGGTACTAATATGCTAAAAGATAAAACAAATGAGTAGGTAAGTAAAAGTGTGTAAGTTGGAAAGATGGTGGTTGGATTGGATGTAGCAATGGTAAAGATAAATGGCTATTTCTTATCTATATAAACCTACCTAAATTAAACAAATAACAATAAAAAGATAATTTGCTTGACATTTGGTACACAGGTTATGCAGTCTAAGCAACATTAAATAATCATAAATTGATAATATACACTAATGCCAAGTTTTGATAGTGATATATTTATGTTCTGCTTGATGGATCGATAAGTTCGGTGATGGCGACATCTTCCACTAGGGCTCAGGGCCATGTTACAGTGGGGAAGGAGCTGGATTCTGTTTCAACAGCCTTGGGAACGAAGTAGCTGAGGAATACTGATCTCCTGGAATCACCAAGTGGGGTCTTGCAATCTGGAACACGCAAATATACTGCCATTATGTTGGTGCAAGATTCATTATCTGGAACACGCAGATGCATGAAACTTGAAGAGAAGGTTTGCTCGCCAGAGCTAAACCTTGTCGCTGTTGTTATCTCCCTGTTATAGGGATTCCTACCTCGCTTTTGCAATAGTAGTAGATTTCTACTGGCTCTCGAATGGAGACTAAGAACATTGGATGCCCTGTCATTCTCTCTCTCTCTCTCTCTCTCTCTCTCTCTCTCTCTCTCTCTCTCTGTGAAGCGGAGACTTAGCATGTTGAATGGTCATTCAGTGTCTCTCTGGAGTGACTCAGAAAGTTGGATCTGTCATTGACTTTGATGTTACATATTCTGTTATTGCCTCTTGTCTCGCCTATTTCTCGTGGAGTTGGACCATTTCATAGAAGTGTTATCCTGTTAATGACCCTATGGATGGGGACTCAGGACCCAGAATAAAAGTGTACCTTCGTGATGAGGAGATTTCAGTTTGGCGCCTTCCTGTTTCGGTGTTCTGATTGGGTGTTAAGATAAGACGTGGAACACAAAATGTGTTGATGCATGAGTGATTTCTTAGCAACATCTCAAACCCCCCATCCAAAGGTTTGGCTAAGACCAGAGTTGATCTAAGGATGGTCCTTAGCTCAACTCTGGTCTTAGCCAAACCTTTGGATGGGGGGTTTGAGATGTTGCTAAGTAACCACTCATGAATCAATAAGAAGTCCTTTCCAAGGTGTTGTAAGGTCGAGGGCCTTCTTTTTAGAAGACTCTGGTAGTTGTCTGAGCAGCTTATCTGATGGTCGCACTTGCCATTTGTTTGTGTTGGTCCTGCCATGATATAATAAAAATGTATTCACTCTTCTTTGCCTTGACAGTTAGAGAGGGGCTCTGCCATAAACTAGCTCCTGGAATGTCATCTGGTACGATCAACACCACATTCAGAAAACTGGCATGCTTCCACATTCGTTTTCGTCCACTCTTGTGCATGGAAAAACCTTTGATATGGCTTTGTCTTCTTGCTGTCTAGGGTTCACAACAAAGTGGTTCAGTTTCAGGGTGAGGTTGGTTCAGGGGATCTAAAATATTGATATATATGCAAGTCATGTATTTATAAGTGTAATACGAACACTTCATAAAAAATAAAAAAAATAACATTGCTATTAAACACAAGTATGATATCCAAAGTTTGTCAAATTTACAGCATAATGGCATCTTCCGAACTTAGGTCAGAACGGAATGCCAGAGATGTTTTTATTATGCTGGCAAAAAATCACTACGATGACGTCTCCCTTATGAGACCACCATGAGAGTATCATATATTTTTTTCAGTACATTTAGCGGAGTGCATTTGATGTTCCATCCATTTGGAGAATATAAGACAAGAGCAACAGGAGCCATTAATATGTCTGTTTCCCTGAATGAACCATTAATCAAAGTTTGAGGCTGTGAATAAAGCTGATGAGTGCTACAGAAACCAGGGGACGCAGACTCGACCGTAAACCTCACACCTGTTAGTGAAGTCCTGCTGCAAATAGCTCAGCAATGTTCTTCCGTGATTCCAGGACATAAAATGTGTCAGGCTTATTTGTAATCCAATAAAATTACTTCGACCATGGTGCAAGGTTGTTGTTTTTATTGCAAGTCTTTGTCTCAATTTAATCTGAAGATTATGTTCTCATTTTGATGTATCATTACAGAAAAAATTTGAAATTGAATAGTCAGTTTGCATTGCAGGTGCATTGCAGGTGCTTCAGAATGCATGATGACATCATCTACTGTAAATGTGTTGACTTATAGACTTGTGTGGATGGAACAGGATGTCCATTTTAATCATCACAGATGAAAATTATATTGCACAGAGGTTTCTCATTTAGACTTAATGGAGATGTTAGTTTAATTTCCTTTAGATCAACTATAACTAGACTCAAATGAGTGATTGTTGACCTACAGGTAAACACTTCACGTGAATGTTCATTTTGTTAAGGGTTTATAAAGGGGTTAATTGATGACTAAGTAATTTACCAAAAAAGTTAAACATTTTAAAATTTTTATATGTTGTTTCAAGTGAGGTAAAATAGATCAATATTTGCCAGGTATTGCATGATAGTCACCCTTTTTATACATGTTGTTATAATCACATATCCATGATTTTTAATGAATTTTTTAAACGAGTTATTAGTTATTAACAAGCCTCTTTATAAACCCTTAATCACTTTTGAAACTCTAACTCTAGCATGAGGAGGAGATTCTCCCGAGGTTTCTTTCTCATCTACTTAACATATTTGATTGGGTGTTGGTAGCATTATAGTGGGGTTGGAAGAAGGGCCTCCAGGCCTACATCACGTGAATATTCACTAAGTCAGACAAATCTCACTGTGAATTTGGTGACAGTAGGTTGATAGTTATTCACTACTTATCGAACTTCACTGCCCCCACTGCTTGAAGTGTGTGGCAGGGCAGAGGGCGGGGCTGGGTTTTGATGCTACACACCCGGCCCCTAATCAGGCTAATTAGCCATCGAGAGAGATAAAGGCCGACCGAAGATGGCAGTGTGACAGAGAGAGAGAGATTTATGGACAGATGTCCGACATCTTTGTGTGGTTGTCTTTCTAATTAAAATATTATTTATATTGTCAAGCCGGTTCTCACCTCCTCCTTCCCGGGTTTCGGCACCAGTTTAAAGGGATTAATGGAAAGGAGGTGGTGAGAACCGGCTTGAAAATATAAATAATATTTGAATTAGAAACTTAAACAAAAAGACAACCACACAAGTGTCGGACAGCTGTCCGTAATTCTTTCTCTCTCAAGGGCTAATTAGCCTGATTAGGGGCCGGGTGTGTAGGATCACGACCCGGCCCGCCCTCCGCCCTGCCACAATTTGCTTATGGAAAGGTGTGCGCTCCAATTTCTGTCTGAAATAAACACAGAGTGGCGCAAAAAGGCAGTTTTAAAATGAGCTGTTTTTAGTTTGAATTATTCAAAACAGTACAACAGGAATGCAAATTATATTAACCATCAACCATGCGCCCTAACCTTAACCCTAAACCAAACCATCCATAGAGTACAAATTTAAATTTAAAGGGAAAATACAGCTTCATACAACAAATCATGGTCATCATTTATTATGTGCGTGGAATTACTTCCTGGTTTCAACAGGGACCAGCAGAGGTGGATAGAGTAGCCAAAAACATAATTACTAAGTATATGTAAAAGTACTAACATAAATAATTACTTGAGTAAGAGTAAGAAAGTATCCAATTTAAAGAGCACTACATAATACATATTGAACATGTACTACAGCACTATTATTATTATTATTAATGTAAATTCTGTTATCATTCACAATCATGTTGTTCCAAATCCATATGGCTTACTTTCTACCATGCAACACAATAAGGAGATATTAGACAGAATGTTTGCCTGAGTCCCTATTTACTTTCAGTGAATGTTTATTTATATATATTGAAAGTGAATGGTGACCGAGACTGTCAGTCCCTAACATTCTGTCTAACATATACTGTATTGTGTTCCACATAATACAAAGCCTCACACTGGTTTGTAACAACATGAGGGTTGATAAATGATGACAGAATATTACATTTTGGCTGAGCTATCACTTTAAAGAGATAGTTTACCCAAAAATTTAAATTCTCTCATCATTTACTCACCCTCATGCCATCCCAGATGAGTATGACTTCCTTTCTTCTGCAGAACACAAATTAAGATTTTTAAAAGAATATTTGAGCTCTGTATGCCAAATTGTAATGGTCCAAAAAGCACATAAAGGCAGTATAAAAGTAATCCATAAGACTCTAGTGGTTAAATCCATGTCTTCAGAAGTGATATGATAGGTGTGGGTGAGAAACAGATCAATATTTGTCATTTTTTGCTTTCTAATGTTTCTCATTCACACCTATCGCATCGCTTCTGAAGATACTGATTTAACCACTAGAGTCTTATGGATTATTTTTATACTGACTTGTGTTTGTTTGTTTAGCTTTAAAATGTTGCCTTGCCACCCATTCACTTGCATTGTATGGACCTACAGTGCTGATAAATAAACTCTTCTAAAAATCTTCATTTGAGTTCAGCAGAAGAAAGAAAGTCATACACATCTGGGGTGGCAAGAGGGTGAGTAAATAATGAGAATTGTAATTATTGGGTGAATTATCCCTTTAAGGGCTCTTGTCAGATCTGGATGAATTTGTCAATAAAAGAGAGGTTTGGAAACAGTTCTAGTAATTATTACAGTGAAAACGTGAAAATGGCCCACAAGGATATTATATATAATGCTGAAATATAATGCCATCTTTCGCTATATCATAGTTTTTAACGTCCTGTGTGGATTATTATTTCAGTGTAGTTACAGTTTTCAGTGTAATAAGTATTTAGATCGTTAGTTATGTACAGCAGTACCACCACTCTCTAAATGCAGAGAACACAGCCTACGTAGGGCACCAGCTCTGGTCATGGAACACTCACTGTGTCTGAAACCACCCCCTATCCACTATATAGTGCACTAAATCGAGTTTTCGCTATTTTGTAGGAGTGTCTGAATTCTGAGTGAGCCACTCGTTCCCTACCTTTGTTCACTCATTCTTATCCACAATGCACTCTAATTTCAAGTGTACATTTCAAGTACACTCGATGACGGTTAATTTCCCACAATCCATCCCGGGGAAGACGTACGAGCTTGGAATTTACTGCTTCCTTCACTCCAGCAATGTTTTATTTAATGCTGAATGTGGTAAATTACTTTTTGACAAATCATTACTTGATTAAAATAACATAATAACATATAGAGAATATTATAAAACATACAGATATATTATAAAATCTTTATTTGATCAAATGTGTTTTCTCTTTATATTAACACACACACACATTATATATTAAAAATGACAAACAGAATGAAGATTTATTGTAATAATATATTATTTAATAAGAATAACAAGTAAGGCCCAAGTATTTAAAAATTTCATATGTGACATTTCTGCACCAGCCCCAGAGCTCCGACACTCTCATCTGAATTCACTCATTTCGTTCACTTACTACTGAGATATAGTGCACTAACTGTCATTCACTATATAGGAAATAGTGAATGAGTGAACGATAGTGGACATAGCCACTCTCGTCGCCACGATCGCCTCACACCCGTACATCTCGCACACGTGCACCCCGCGCACCTCGCGGTGCACGTGCAGAAATGCTGTCTGTTCGTGCTCCAGTTGTCGATCACACGAATGGCAGTGATTTACACTCAGTTTGGATGTTTACATGGATTTATACAGTTAATCTGCCTGAAGTAGCTGCAATAGTTTCCAGTACCCCCGCAAGGGGACGGAGTAAATGCACAAATACTGCTTATGACATAAGGGACAAAGCACACTGATATATTGCTGCACTGATTTAAAAATGTACACTTAAAAACCAATGTCATAAGAGCCAGTTGAAGAATCACCCTGAAAATGACCATATCATTACACAGAAAAGCAAGCATTAGAATTTGAGCCAAAACTTACCTTAGCGTGCTGCCTTAAATTGGAGCCTTTAATTTAATCTTGAAATATCAGCTTGTCTTGGTGTTAAATGAAGGCATTGCATGACGAAACTATTATTTTTTCTCTGTGTGGAGCGAAGAAAGTGTTTCACTTTGAAGAGTTTGATTCTGCTGCACTGATGACTTGAGTGACAGTCTCATCACTCAAGTTGGAGCGCCTCATCGCGCGCAGCTGTGAACATCCGCTCTCGTAAAAGTCCCATTCAATAATCTCTCAATAAATAACACATTTTATCAAATTAAAGCCAGTAATATAACGCCAGTAAGGCCAAAAAATTACTCAAGTAAATGTAACAGAGTAAATGTAACGAGTTACTACACACCTCTGGGGACCAGAACCGTTTTTTCTGAGGCGACTGGTGTAACATACCACAGGAAAAGGTAAACACTCTTGATTTGATGCAAAAATGTCTGATGGAAGATGGCGCTTGTCAGTAACTCAGCAGAAGGGGGTCGATGTCAGGATACCGGAACAACTTGTACACTGTACTCCCGAACAGTATACTAACTGATAAACATTATCGGTGTAGCAATCAAAACCTGTTATTTAGCTGACCCAATAATAAACTTCTGTGATTTCTTAACGAGTAATGATGTTTTAATTTGAATTTAATTTTATGTAGCCTAGTGGGCTGTGCTCATGACATGTGGTGCTAATGCATCGCGGGTGACACAATTTCGAATCAAGGTTCGTGAGGTCCTTTCCCGATTCCATTCACACTCTTCTTCCCTGTCATATCCTGTCTCCTCTCCACTAATTCTGTCATTAAAAGCCTACAAAAGAACAGAAAATATATTTTTTTAAATTACAGTTTAATTAAAAAACGTATTAGAGGTACTTAAATATTCTTTGGTAATCAGTTACAACAAACGTTTTGAGTATTCTCAACTTATCAGGTTTTACAGTGTGGCGACATGTTGATTTCCCATATGATTCTGTTGCCAAAGTTGTATTATTTTATGTATGTCCTCCTCTGAGGTCCTTTTGCAAGTGACTGGTACACAGTTTATTTCTCCAGTAGCGATTTTGCAGAAATCTCTTGGGACACATTCTGAAATCCTCCACCATCTTCCTCAACACATGTTACTAAAGTGATGAGAGCTGAGAATTATATTAAAGACCCAGGATATATGAATGTACCCTTCCAGACTTGCACTGTTATTCCAATTCTTATAGTTTCAAAGTGCACATCAATGAATGGGAGTGGCTTTGGGGTGGGCAAAGTCGTTTTAGCTGCGAGTTGTTTATCCAGTCTGAGATACCATTGCTCCTTTCTATTCTGAAGCTGAAGAGTTATCGTGAATCTATGAATTTTCCCACTCCTCCTTTGAGCATCTGTCTGGCCACTGTCCAAGGTGCTGAACACAACCCAGAGCAACTGACATTTACTGTAGCCTATTACAATGAGAATCTTCACACTCTGATCACATAGACTCATTTTCAGAGCTGAGCAGGTGTGATGGGGACGCATGTACCCTTAGAGAGCGATGACAAGGACTCACAGTGTTTTGAAGAAGGTGTGAAGGGCACCGACAGATGAGAGTTCACTAGACCAGCAGCAGTCTCTCTCCACATCTGGATGAAGATCACCTGTGGATTACAGATGCTGTATGGAATAATTAGTAATAAATGTTAAGCACAGAGAATAGAATAAGGTATGTGAAGGAGGGCAGAGAGAAAATTAGATAAAGATACTTTGTCAAGACAAATTTTGAATGTTGGCTAGGTTGTTGGAAGGTTAATTTGATGCCTAAGTGGATTTAGTCTGAGTCTTTGGGCAGTTTGATGGGATGCAGGCCTTGCTGGGTGGGTGATGGACAGTTACTAGGGGGTACTGGGTGGTTGCAAGTGCATTTTGTCTTGTTACTAGAGCATTTCTAGGCGGTTGCTAAGGTGTTTTAGGAAGTTTAAAGGGGGTTCTGACTGGTTGCTAGGCAGATGGTTTCTAGGATAAGATGTTAGGGGTTCTAGGTAATTGCCAGGGTTTTTCTCTGCTGTTATGGCTGGTTGCTATGGAGTTTGTTTTTTTTTGCTTGGCCATGATAGGTTGTTTAAAAGGAGTTCTAGCTAAATACAAGGCCAGTCGTAGATGGTTTCTAGGGTAAACTAAGTGGTTTTTAGAGCATTTGTAGTGTGTTCTAGGTGGTTGGCAGAGTGTTGCTTTGCTGTTCTGGCTGGTTGCTTGGTGGTTGCTAGGGAATTCTGTCTTGTTGCTAGAGCATTGGTAGGCAGGTACAAAGGTGTTTAAGATCATTTCAAAGCCGTTCTGGCTGGATTCTAGGCTAGTAAGTGCAGAGGTATGCTAAGGTGTTCTGTTTTGTTGCTAGGGCATGACAGGTGTTTCTGGTGAGTTCTGAATGGTTGTTAGGCCATTGGTGGGCTGGTTGTATGGTAATCTAGATGTTATCTAGAGCATTTGCTTGAGTGTTGCCATGCTGTTCTGGGCTGCGTTTCCCAAAAGCATCCCAAGTTTAAGTTGATCGTAAAGACCATTGGCGCCAATAGTTTCTACCATCTACATAGGCTTACGATGCTTTTAGGAAATGTAGCCTGGGCTGGTTGCTAGGTTGGTGATAGGATATTCTGGGTGATTGCTAGGAGATATTGTCTTCTTGCTTGGAGGTTGCTAATATGTTTTAGGTAGTTTCAAGGAATTTCTGGCCGGTTGGCCATTAGCAGGTGGTTTCTATGGTAATCTAGGTTGTTGCTAAGATATTTGTAGGCTGTTCTAGGTGGCTGTCAGAGCATTGCTATGCCATTGATTGTTCTTGGACATTGCTAGGCAATTTCTTGGGCATTATTGTTAGTTTTTATTGGGTACTGGATGGTTACTAGGCCATTGGTGGGCAGGATCTAGAGTAATCTAGGTTGCTGCTAAGACATCTGTAGATGCTCTAGGTGTCAGTTGACAGTATAATGCGTGTTTATTAGATGGACCAGCCTATTTTTTTTATGTGTGTTTATTTCCTTCATTTGACCTTAAGAAGCATGATTTCTGTTATTGGTGTTGTCATATTTTTACTGCTAATTTGAATGTTATTTAATCATAAATGTTTTATACTGTCATAAATGTTTTGGAGATTTCAGTCTAAATTCAAGTATAGGTGCTTTTAAGCTTTTAAGCTGCTTGTTTCCATAAATCATAGTTGCTCGGGAGCATTCCCAAGATGGCCCCCGATTGGACTGATTGGTGTCCAGATGGTTTCTAAGGCAATTTTAGGGTGTTCTAGGTGGTTGCTATGGCGCTATTATGCTGTTATAGCTAGTTGGTTGGCTAGTTGGTTGGTGCTAGGGTGTTCTGGGTTGCTAGGGCATTGCTAGGTGACTAATAGATTAAATACCTTTAACTTTGAAGTCAACATAATGATCACACATACTATATTTGCTTTAAACTTAAGCTTAACATTGTATGGCTTTAACTTAACATTTTTTTACTCTTTATTGTAAATGAAGGCTTTACATTTCAAGGTTATACACTTCAAGATTTAAACAAATAAATTACTACTAAAATGTTTTGTAGGATAAACACGCTTGGAGAACAACTTCGGCTGTTTAATGGTTATTTTGAAGTTGGTTCAAATGAAGAATCAACTCTCTAGGAGTTATGAGGCAATGCGTCATTTTATCCAGAATTACAAATGACTTAGGCTTTTACCGTCCAATAGAAGCCAGTGGTGTGTTTTCATTTTCAGCTGCACCGTTCAGTCTCTGCCTGCCAAGAATCAACCGCTCCCCCTGCCAACTTCTGGGGTCAATGAGCTGCTGCATGCTGGAAAACCATCACAACTGTGTAATGCTCTTACAATGGAAGTCAAAGGGTTGAGACATTCTGGTGATTTTGAAAGCAGAAATGTGTAACTTGTGAGGAAAATGTACTGTAGCAAAATGACAACAAAGGCCAGTGTCATAGGCTCAATTGCCAAGAAGCATATATACTGTACTTATAAACGATATGTCATGAATGCACCGTAATTGCTTTGGATAAAAATGTCTGCCAAATGCATAAATTACAATTATATACTGAAATGAAATTATGTACTGAGTAAAATCTATTTTCCAGAGTATCCGAGTAATCTTACACATGGCTCATTTGTCAGAACATATGTCTCGCTCTCTGTGGTGAACACTAGCCGTCTATCCATGTGGTTATTAATATGAGACTGCAAAGGTATCTCGACGGACAGAGCTGTTTGTTGGCTCACTTCACGAGTGATGTGGACTGTAGAAGAGTGATTGTGTGTTTCACTCCTTTGAATGAAGTGAGATTCTCTTGTTTTTCTGAGCTTTGCGAATGCTCAGCAGTGGAGGTTTAGTGAAGAAGACTAGCTCTTAAAGTTATGAGATGTCAAAGAGTTTTGACATATAGGCTCTAGTACACACTGAGCAACATGTTCAAACACCAGTAGTGGTGAGGCTATACATTTCCAAGTGAGTAGACATCTGTGTGCCAATGTCACCCATGTCTAAATCCACCACTGGCCACACATGTGTTTCTGTTTTTTTTTTTTTTTTTTTTATCATGGTGTTGCTTTTAAACTGAGCTAATAGTATTTTATATCCCATTATCCCACACCTAAACCTTACCCTCACACAAACCTATCTGCATTTATTCATTTCCATTACAGTAGAATAACGCTAAATATCTTCTATCGTCTCAGATGTTCAAGTGGTTAAAAACTGGTCTTGTGCTCTATCTGCCTTTCATCTGAAATATTGAGGAGTCACAATCTGTCTTTTCTCAAAGGTGCTGTAAGAGATTGTTTTATGGAATAGCATGCAGATAATGCCTGACAGATACCAAATAAGAAATAGGTGTTTTGATAAATCACACCTGTCTCTGTGACAGCAAGAGACACTGTAAACAGCACAAACAACTCCATTGCCATTGTTTAGCCAATGACATATCTTTGGAGGACAGGATTTTGGAGAAATGCCATATGGTTGAAAGGATGGCAACGTGTTTGTGGTGATGTGGGCATTGCCGAGCGAAGTCTTTCTGAAGTCTGGGATAAGGAGAACGGTAAGTATTGACACCTGTGGGAAATTATCTCTAACAGCTGTTCTGTGTTTCAGTGAGATCTGAAGGGGGATAAATGGGTGTCCAGACTGCCGTAGGGGAGAGAGAGACACATGTAGCAGAGTGTTTGTGTATGTGCTGAAAAGCTAATTGTGTGTGTTAAACTGTGAAAGTAAAAGCTTACGTGGATTGTTTATAAGGCATCTGCTGAACTAGGATCTATCACGGTGTTTAATTCAGTGGCTTAGTTTGGTAGTCTGTTTTTCTCCTAAACTTCAAATAGCTGAGACAGGTGATAAATCCAGTCTCTCTCATCCCATTCCAGTCTCTCTCATCCCATTCATGGCAAAAACACTTGAAAGGGCAGTTTTCAATCAGATCTCCGCCTATCTCTCACAGAACAAGCTGCTGGATGACAGTCAGTCGGGCTTCAAAAGTGGACACTCCAATGAGACTGCCCTGCTGTCTGTCATCGAGTCGCTGAGACTGGCGAGAGCTGAATCGAGATCATCCGTTCTGATTTTGCTGGACCTTTCTGCTGCCTTTGACACAGTCAACCATCAGATCCTACTCTCCACCCTCTCTAAACTGGGTATCACTGGAACTGTGCTTGACTGGTTCAACTCTTATCTCTCAGAAAGGTCCTTTGAGGTAGCATGGAGAGGGAAGTATCCAAGCCACACCAGTTACTTACTGGGGTACCTCAGGGATCAGTGCTTGGGCCACTTCTCTTCTCCATATACACAACATCACTGGGACCCATCATCCAGTCACATGGTTTCTCTTACCACTGCTACGCTGATGACACGCAACTCTACTTGTCTTTCCAGCCCAACGACACCACAGTGACCGTTCGAATCGCTGCCTGTCTGGCAGACATCTCGGCCTGGATGAAGGAACACCACCTTCAACTCAACCCTGCCAAGACAGAACTCCTTGTCTTTCCAGCCAACCCTGCTGTTGAACACAACATCACCGTGCAGCTGGGTCCAACTACAGTTTCGCCTTCCAAAACGGTCAGAAATCTAGGGGTAACCATTGATGATGAGCTAAATTTCACAGACCACATTTCAAAAACTGCAAGATCTTGTAGATTTACACTCTACAATATCAGGAAGATAAGACCCTTCCTCTCTGTACATGCCACACAACTGCTCGTTCAGTCCCTTGTCATAACTAGACTGGACTACTGTAACGCTCTCATTGCAGGCCTTCCTGCATGTGCTATTAGACCTCTCCAAATGATCCAGAATGCAGCAGCACGTCTGGTCTTTAATGAACCTAAGAGAGCACACGTTACACCACTCTTTGTCTCTCTCCACTGGCTGCCGGTTCATGCCCGTTTTAAATTCAAGGCCCTGATGCTGGCATATAAAACAGTCACTGGGTCTGCTCCAGCATACCTTAAAACATTTATGCAGAGCTACGTTCCCACCAGAAGCCTGCGGTCGGCTAAGGAACGTCGCTTTGTCGTACCAAAACAAAGAGGCACCAAAACACTTTCCCGGACTTTCAGTTTCATCATACCACGGTGGTGGAATGACCTTCCCAACTCAATCCGGGAAGCTAACACACTCCCTATCTTCAAAAAACGGCTAAAAACACATCTTTTCCAAAAGCACTTAACCGGTCAATAAAAAAAATAAATAAATAAAATAAAAAAATATATATATATTTACATTTCTTGTTGCACTTAAATCTGTTTTGTATACTAGGACTATTCTGATGATAGTGAAACTTTGTAATATGGCACTTTTTGTACCACTGTCTCCCTAAGATGATTCGCTGATGTTCTTCCTCTTTTGTAAGTCGCTTTGGATAAAAGCGTCTGCCAAATGAATAAATGTAAATGTAAATGTAAAAAATACAAGAACTATTTACTCAATTTTAGCAATAAATGTAACCAGTTTTATTTCTGTTTTTATTCTGTTTCTGGTTCATTAATCATAATAATGAGGACACTTTTTTAACTGTCAGGAAATACGGAAGAAAAATAGAAAAAATAATATTAAGACTGCATTGTTATTATTGTTGTTGCTATTATTATTATTATTCTCACAAGACCCCGCGTCCACATGTGTTGACATTCATTTTCATATCCAAAAGCTAGAAAATTTTGCTTTCAGAGGCTGTATATGGAGTTACGATGAAAATAAGGTGCATTTTAAACTGTTCTGAGACCAGTGAAGACAGACAGCACACTGGAGGTTAAGGCATTCACTAAATAGGGAGCATCCTATGTCTTTTTCTTCCCTCCCATCCCTTGTTCACCTTTGGTTGAGTGAACGCTGTGCGTGTGTGTCTACCGCTGCTCACCGGGTATCTCTCCTTCTTTGCTATCGCTGGATTCCTTCTCTGTGTCATTCTCCCCTGGATTATCTAGTGGATTACCGCATCTCCTCCTGGTGTCTGCCGAACTTTCCTGCTCTGTCGCTGGAGCGTTGTTGCTTTGCTGCTGTTGTATCAATCCGTGGATTAATGCTACAAACTTTCCTACAAACTTGCTCTTCCAGTTCTGTTTGCCACTGCCCGGCACGCCTGCTCTTCCCCTGCATGAGCTCTCTTCCACGCTCCCCTCACATGACTGCTACAGTGGTGAGTGTGTCTCTACCCACTTGCCTCGTTGTTGTCCCCAGTCTGTACAGTGGTTGGCTGCCTCCTGTCTCGTCATCATGTCAGAACTTTTAACATTGAGCATACATTTAGGTGGCCAATCACAAACAAAACGGCTCTAATAAACGATATCATTGTGGATAAAAAATGTGACTTGTTTTGTCTCTCAGAGACCTGGCAACAACCCAGTGACTGCATTAATTTAAACATGCTGACCCCCCCTGGCTACTGCTACTTATCTAAACCCAGATCTGTAGGGAGAGGGGGTGGGTTGGCTGTAGTGCACCGCTCAGATCTAACTGTTAAAGAACTTGGGCCATTTGAAGTGACATCTTTTGAATATATTGCTGTGAAGGTTGTTTCTACCTTACCCCTTTTACTATTGCTAATCTACCGCTCCCCTAAACCATCTGTAAATTTTCTGTCTGAATTGAATGAACTTCTCACTGTTATTTCATCTCATTGTTCTGCTATGATTATGTTAGGGGATTTTAACATTCATGTGGATACTAATTGCTCTTACACCTCTGAGATTAACTCTGTATTGAACTGTTTTAGTTTGACACAGCATGTTGACTTTCCTACTCACACTCATGGCCACACTTTGGATCTGCTTTGCTCTTCTGGTCTAAATTACATCTCTGTCTCTGGTTCCATCTCTGGTGTCTCCGACCATAAGCTCATTGAATGCAGTTTTCATATGAACACTCCTCCTCCCTCCTCAGAGGAAACAGCTATTACATGTCGTAACATCGGGTCAATAGACCACAGCATGTTTGCTGCCTCTATACAGGCCTCGCCACTGTTTGGCCTTGACGAGCTCTCGTCTGTGGATGACTTGGTTGCTATGTACAATGGCACCCTGACCAGCCTGCTTGATAGCTTAGCCCCAGCTAGGACTAGGCTTGTACCAGCAAACCATACATGCCCCTGGTTAACCCCTGAGCTCAGGAAACTTAAGGCCGCTGGCCGCCGTCTTGAACGGCTATATAAGAAAAATGGCCTTACAATTCACTCCACGCTTTACACTGAACATACTCAGACATATAGGGATGCCCTCAATGCTGCCCGCTCAAACAATTACTCATCACTCATAACCTCCTCCATATCCAGGCCTAAAACCCTGTTCAGGACCTTGGACAAACTACTCAAACCCCCTGTCACTGCCTGTCCTAAGACCCCTGAGCAGTGTCAGGCCTTCTTACACTTCTTTGATGACAAAATTAGCCAAATTTATCACTGCTTCAACCCCAATGCAATCTCTCTCTCTTCTTCTCCTCCCTCTCTGGGCTTTCCCATTTCACCGCTATAGACTCCCTCACTATCACTGACATTATAAATAAGTCCAACTCCTCATCGTGTCAGCTTGACCCTGCCCCCACCCTTCTACATAAAGCTTGCATCACATCCTTATCTGAACCCATTGCATTGATTGTAAACACCTGCCTCAACTCTGGTGTTGTGCCTGCTGCCCTCAAGACTGCTGCAGTCACACCCATTCTCAAAAAACCTGACTGTGACCCAACATCACTATTAAACTACCGCCCTATCTCCAATCCAACCTCCCCTTCCTGGCCAAGGTACTGGAAAGAGTGGTGGCCTCACAACTACACACCTTTCTTAATCACCATGACCTGTATGAGCCTTTTCAATCTGGCTTCCGTTCATGTCACAGTACAGAGACTGCCCTTCTACGCATAGTTAACGATCTTCTCTTGTCCGCTGACTCTGGTTCACTTAACATTCTCATCCTCCTTGACCTTAGTGCTGCTTTCGATACCATCAACCACAATGTTCTAATCACCCGTCTGTCTGCTATTGGTGTTTCTGGCACAGCCCTGAATTGGTTCCTGTCATACCTCTCCAACAGAAGGCAGTTTGTAACACTTGGTTCACATCAGTCTTCCAAGTCCCCTGTCACCCATGGTGTCCCCCAGGGTTCTGTACTTGGGCCCCTCCTCTTTCTCGTTTACATCCTCCCTATTGGCCCGATTATATGCAGCCACAGTCTAAACTTCCAGTTATGCAGATGATATCCAACTCTACTTTTCCATTCCCTCTCCCTCTGATCCACCACCATGCTCCCTCACTGACTGCCTCTCTGACTTAAAATTATGGATGCAAAACAACTTTCTCAAATTTAATACAGATAAAACCGAAATTCTGCTGATTGGCCCTAAAAGCATCCTCTCCAAATCTCACAGTCTCACTCTCAACATTGATGGTTCACCTATCCACCCTACACCCTACTTGTTAAAAACCTTGGCATTTTGCTTTACTCCACCCTTAGCTTTGATATCAAATCCCTCACTAAGACTTCTTTCACCTCCGTAACATTGCTCGCCTCCAACCCTTTCTCTCTGCTAGTGATGCACAGATTTTGGTAAACTCCTTCATTATGTCCCGTCTTGACTACTGCAACGCACTTTTCCTTGGTCTCCCTGTTAAATCACTTCAAAGGCTACAATATATTCAAAACTCGGCAGCCAGGCTGCTCACCCATACCAGACGATCAGCACACATCACACCCATTCTCCACCAACTCCACTGGTTACCAGTTCTGTCCCGTATAAAATACAAAGTACTACTACTCACCTTCAAAGCCCTCCACAACCTTGCTCCCCTACATCCGTGACCTCCTGACCCCGTACACTCCTTCCCGCTCACTGAGATCCTCTGATCAAAATCTCTTGGCTATCCCCCGCTCCAGACTCTCCACCCTGGGTGGCAGGTCCTTCAGTGCCTTGGCCCCCAAACTCTGGAACCGCCTCCCACAACCTCTTTGTGACTGTGCTTCTCATCCCTTCTTTAAAGCACATCTCAAAACCTTTTTGTTTAATGATCATTTCTCCACAACAAACTCATAGCTTCATACAGATAACATGTCTTTGTTGTATTGTTTTGGTTTGTTTGCAGTTGTGTTTCATTGCCTTTCCACTATGTAAAGCGACCTTGGGTTTGTGAAAGGCGCTATATAAAATAAAATTATTATATTATTATTATTATTTCTATGCAACTGAGTGCATTCACTTCTAACATATGGTCAAAAGATTCAGGCTGCAGATGATGTTTGGACCACTCAACATTTTTGGCAGACATGGGACAATGATAATCATATAGATTCACAATTGTATAATGCTGCATTTTATTTTAACATGGTTGGTAGTGATTTGATGATGCTGGCCATTACTTTTAATCAGAAATATTTATTCAGTTTAATAGAAAATCAGCTGTAATGTCTATAACATCTCAAAAACACGACAACATAATAACAACAGTAACAACATAAAAAAAAACAGTATAAATGTTTATATATATATAAAAATAATAATTCTATAGCATGAAATTACTTCACAACTTAGTCCCGCTGTTATGAGAAAACGATTTGCTCTAGAATTATTTTATGTTATTTGAATTTTTTGCTTGTTTATTTGTTGCAACGTTGGAAATGGAAAATGCACACAACAGTCATGCTGAGGTATTAGAAAGTTATCCTCTTTGACCCAGTAATAATAATAATCATAATAAAAAGTGAAGGTTAATACCCATTTAATGTTACCTTACTCTTACTCTGTTTGAATGTGGGCAACACATCACTGCATGACGTGGAGTTCCAATAATAACAAAATAATCCAACTCAAATCTCTTCTAGATGGCAACTACAAGTTCAGTGTTGAGTTCATAAATAGTCAGTGTTTAATTCACACTGACAGCAAGTGATTTAGTAAGTGCCTTATGCACTGATCTGAAGAAAAGAGCACACTTGAATTTTATTGGTTGCATTTTTGAGAACTGCAGGTGAAAACCAGGTGAATTTTGCTCTGGGATTTTCTACTTGCTCACAGTTATTGCACTGGTGGCTTCATCTGTACATTTGTTTGTGTGTGTTTACACTATTACAGATATTTTTCAGAGCCAATCGTCAACACACATATGGATGTTGGGATCAGGGTTGTGTGTTCAGACTCAATCTTGTAGCTACACGTCGTTCCATCCTCCAGCAAACACAGACTTGTGAAACTGAAATTGACTTCATTTTCACATCAATTCATTTTCATACTTTCTCTCTGAACAAACTCAGAGTCCAATATCTCTACTACTAGCACTCTAATGTTATGACAAACTTATACAGGATGCTGTTTTTGGTCTTAGCAAAAGATTTTAAATCTCAAGATCCCAATATGTTAATCAAACTGGAATGTGTTATCCTGTGCACAATAATAGTTTAGCTTCAGAAAAAGGTATTAATAACAGGATTTTTTTTTAAACAAATTTCTGGAAAAAGAAATACTAAATGTCAGTAGTTCTTGGTTGTGCACAAATAACCGTCAAATTGCTAGGGTGTTGTGGGAGCATACTCTGTTGTTTCTATGTGGTTGCTAGGGTGTTCATCTGTCTTGGTTCTGCATGGATTTTGCCCATTATTATTCTTATTAGTATAATAATAATAATTTATTATGAATTATTTATATTTTTTTTCATAGGGGTTTTATGAAATCCTTAAAGGAATATTCCGGTTCAATCCAAGTTAAAGTCAAACTACTCCCTCCTTTTCTTAAAAAACTTACAATGGAAGTGAATTGGACGTTAAAAAAAACTCACAAGTATAGCCACAAGACAGAAATAACATGCGTGTGTAACGCAGTACAATAGAAAGGAGGAGGCGAGAACCGGCTTGACGACATAAATAATATTTTAATGATTAACTTAAACCAAAGACAAACACACACACGACGGACATGTTCGTAAACGATCTCTCTCTCCCGCACAATCCTCCGCAGTCATTCTTTATCCCTCTCGGAGGCTTGATTAGCCTGATAAGGGAAAGGGTGTGTCCACCCTGCCACATTCCTCCCACGTTCTCTCAGGCTGGAGACCCCCCGGCATGACGTACACCCCCCCCCCTTTCACTGGGGAGGGGCGTGCCTTTCGTCCCGTCTGCCGTCAGGTCATCCCCATCTACCTGGATGAGGGAGGGGACAAGGGGAGGGGAAACAGAAATAATAAAAATGGGGGGATACTACCTGTAACAGTGTAGTACCCCCAAAAAACACTGCAAAATTTAAACGATAGGGAAAAGACCAACGCGGAGGGGCAGTGAGAGATAAAAAAAAACTCTTACTCGCCAGTTCTCCCATACACCATAGTTTGTTCCTCGGCCACTTCTCTACCCTCTAACAGACGTCAGCCACGCCTTTCCGGGTGGATCGGAGGCAGTCCTCCAGCCCCTGGTGGACGGAACGACCCGCCGCAATCTCGGGGAACAGAAGGGGTCTCCCCCGCCCCTGGCAGCGGTTCTCCTGCTCCAGGCGGTCGGCAGCAAGCCCCTCCTCGCTCGCGATCTGCGGTCTCAGACCCCGCCATGTTTCAGCGGCCGGTAGGGGACTCATCCGCCTCTGGCAGCGACCCTGACCGCTGCAGGCGGTCAGTTAGGAGCCCCTTCTCCCCTCGCGGTCAGTGGCCGTTCCTCCGCTTCTCATCCCCCGGCAGATGGCCGCGGCTGCTCTGTTGGGGTGGACGGTAGTGGCGAGAACTCTACTACGGCGTATCCTTCCTCCTTTCCGGCACCAGTGTAACGCAGTACATTGGAAAGGAGGAGGCGAGAACTGGCTTTACGACGTACATAATATTTTAATGATTAACTTAAACAAAAGACAAACACACACACGACGGACATGTCCGTAAACGATCTCTCTCTCCCGCACCATCCTCCGCAGTCGGCCATTATTCCTCTCGGAGGCTTGATTAGCCTGATAAGGGACTGGGTGTGTAGAATCACAACCCGGTCCCACACTCCGCCCTGCCACACCGTGTTATGATGATTTTAGTGTGATTAAATCACTTACTAACCTTTTATGTGTAAAGTTATAGCCAATTGTACAACTATGTTACCATGACGATGTAATGTCAACAAAAATGACCTCAAATAATACACACTTTTTAATAGAAGAATTCATGTAAGTGCGTTTATAAAATTATAAGCTTCACATTTCTGCCTTTAAACCCTCCAAAAACTGGACCTATTGACTTTCATTGTAAGTGCCTCTCTGGAACACACATTAATCTTTGCTTAATACCATTTTTTGTCAAAGAAATTAAATGTGCAGTGCTTTGAAATGT
Source organism: Xyrauchen texanus (assembly GCF_025860055.1). Lineage (NCBI taxonomy): Eukaryota > Metazoa > Chordata > Actinopteri > Cypriniformes > Catostomidae > Xyrauchen > Xyrauchen texanus. Next base: position 53,934,443 of record NC_068279.1, on the reverse strand, counting down.
GTGAAGAGTCCATCTGAATTGACCCTGTGTGGTCTTTGGTCTGAACGGCTTATGTTCTCATGTGTGTTTTGAATGTTTGATCCTGTGGATAAGTCAACTTCATCTCTTAATTATTCAAGGATAAAATCTATTTCATCTGTCTTTCTGTGCGTCTTTGCCTGTCTGTCCACTGCCGCTCTCTTTTTGCCTTTCTGAACGACAAAGAGCATTGTTAATAACTTTTTTTGTTTTATTCCATTGAGTCTAGCCAACTCAGTAATACTCAATAGCATTCCAGAAGGAGCATTTTAGCAAGATAGAGGCTGGAACAACCACAGACAGAGTAAAGATGTTACTTGAGCTTTGACAGCAGGAGGGAATATGCAGCCATGTGCCTATACAGCTGTTCCTCCAGGGAGCCCAGATGTAAAGAAGACAGGATAATGCCTCAATGACATTTCACTCTCCAATCAAAAGAGCACTTTTCTTCAATTTCAATAGGTGTACGTCTGTCTCTTTTCTTTCCATTCCATCCAATTAAGCCATTAAATAATTATAGTCTTTGTCAATCACGCTTCCATTTTGAAGAGACCAAAAACAGTTGTCTCCAGGAAGAAATTATGTGGGTTTTTTTGCATTTAAGACAAGCTTTCAGGATATATATGGATGTTGCAGCGTGAAGCATTTACGTGTTTCCATTGATCATGGTATAAATATTGGGGGGTTGGTACTTGCTTGTTTTGATTATTGTTGACTGATTATCATCTCCCCTGGAATCTACACCCTTGGTGGCAACCAACCCCCTCTCTAAGTGTCCGGCCCACCCAGTGAGTTGCATATTAGAGCTGGAGTTGGGCCTACTTTCAATGTGAAAATATGCATTAAGGACGATGGAAGCAGTTTATTCGTTTACGATGCCATGTTTTGATCATTTGTGCACGTTACGAGTGTGCGATAGCTTGATGTGACTTGCCCATTGAAAGTTCCAACCTTGGCACACAATTCTTCGAAAACGTAATCCTTGACATTCAGATCAGTTGAATGACACTTTGGTGAATAAAAGTACCAATTTCTTTCCATAAGAGCAAAATGTGTACATTATTCCAAATTTTGGCCACCAGTGTGTATAAATATATATATACAGTATATATACTCACCTGGAAGTGATGTAGCTGGTTTTGTGAAGTCTGTCTGTAATGCCTAGGGGGAAATTCTTTTTTTCTTTCTTTTTTGTCCCTCTGCTGTTCCACATTTATTTGACGGATTGTGTGATTGCTCTATACAATGGTTAAAAAAAGGCCTCTCAAGTGCCCTACAACTCCATAAAGCTCTGTGAAGTGTTCGCTTCCAGCATGCAATGCAATCACGCAAAACCACTCTTTTAATTTCAGACTCTCAATAATCTTGCAGACCTCCAATGAAAACCAACTACAGGAAACTTCTGAAGCGATTTCTGTCTCAGCTTCATCACTCATGCTAATTTTGTTTTCCAAAACACAATTTGTTTGCTGAATAAACAGTGAGATTTGAAAGGCAACCAAAGCAGTTGTTCGTTCACTATTCATTTACGCTAACCTCTCATGAAGGTAGCTTTCTTATTTATCCATACTTCTCTTTTCATCTTCATTTCTATTGCCTTGTCTCTCTTTTCTTTGGTGTCTTAGACTGTGAATGCAGTCGCTTTGATCTTGGGTTTCAAGTAGATTTGCTAATACACAGTTAAACTGACTGGCCTGCTTTGTGAAATTAGTATGGATATTTCTGGTAATTGCTTTTATCACTGCAGGACTGTCATTATTAGCATACAGTTGTGTTTTTAGTCCTTGAGACGCTGGTAGACAGCAGTTTATTCTTCAGAACTCAACCATATCATGACATGGGCATGAAATAGTTGCTCTGTTCTTTTATTATATCAGCTTAACTGTGATTTTTCAAACATTTTTTGATTATGAAATGCTGTGTTGAGCAAAGTGCAAGTGGATATACATGAACTCTAAACCTAACCATTAATATAATAGGCAAATCATTGTTGTGTACCATGGAAGAAAGAAAACATCAGAGTATGAAACAAGATGAGGGAAGTGTAATACAGATTATTGACATACGTACATCAGTCATTTGTATTGCATAAGTAAATATGGAATGAGTAACCAAATTTGTTCAGTGATGTTTCCTTTCTTAAAATAAAAGAATGTATGTGAATAAAAGGTTTACCTTTTCGTACAAGCAAAAAAATTATTTTGCCATCTTGTTCAAATTGTTACAAGTTTTCATGATGGCCATTCCAGTCTTTATACAGTATTATTACTGAGTTTCAACCGTATTATAACCATACTCAAGCCAGTCAAGGATGTAATATGCACGGTCAGGTCAGGAAGCAAAAATATGTCTATTTCTTTTAGCTAGCGATTATTATTGTAATTACAAATACATACATCACAATCAGGGCTGGACTGGTAATCTGGCATACCGGCATTTTCTCGGTGGGCCAACGCACGTTGGGGCCATTCAGGGGCGGAATGGCCATCGGGAGAACTGAGCGGGCTGGTGGGTCGGCCGTGAAATGTGTTGAATCGGCCGCGATAAGCTAAAATGAGCCGTCGCGTTATGCAGAACGGCCCACAAAACGGCGCCGCGATATGTAGAAAAGGCAGCAAACACCCACCCCCCAACTTTTGGCTGACCAACCCATGTTATTTCTTCCTCTGTATTTTTGCACTATATTAATTTTGTATGTTAAGAATTAGCCAACATATTTGGAAATATGTGAATGAGAGAGAGAAAAAAAAACATAACATGGAAAATTAATGCAGTGTAGAGATCAGACAGTTGTGTAATTATTGAAACATCTCATTACTCAAATTAATTGATTAACTCACCTATTGTCTTAACAAACTGCACAATCCTTTTGTCCTTTGGTTAATTTTTGACCCATATTAAAAAACCATTAAAAATGCATGAATTCTTGATTATTTTGCAACACCACTAAAGATAGGGTGACGGGACAGCCCCTCCCAACAAAAATGAAATTGACGTATCTTTGCCTAGGCCCAGATCAATGCGAAGTAGAGGGTGCATCCGCATCAGTAACTGTTGTCACCTTGTACTTTTCCCTGACAATTTTTCTGAGTTCACTTGCCTATCAAGAGTTTATTGTAAAATGAAGAGCAGTCCAGTCCAAAATTAAGACCTACAAAACCATTGCCTTCCTGACTGTTATGCTAAGTCGAGATTTATCCAGTGTCCATGCTGCATTCATTAATGAGAACACGCTCCCCGGGCAGGCATAAAACAAACCCCATGACCTTGGCTAAGACTCTTAAGTTGATGGTCTTGCTCTCCAGCTCACGAAAAACATCTGTCCATCTCTCAGACACAGCCGTCTTGTTAATGTTCCACTCAGTGATGCGACGAGTGACAATGTTGTTCACAAAAGCCCACTCATCAAAGAGCGTAGTTTCCTCAATCAATCTGAGAGCAGGGATTCTGGAGTAGAAGTGTTCGAGACTGCTCTGAAAGTCTTTTCACTCTGGGATGTCTCTCAGTACGGCACACTCAAGTTTTTCTTGTGGCTCCAATTTTGGAGGTAATCCACCAATGCTGAATAAAAGTTTCTTACTGCACAAAAGAAATCATCCGCTCACATGTCACCAGCTTCAACCAGGGCATCCAACAGTTTTTTAATGTCAGAGGGTATGAGTGATTCCTCCAGCCTGGCCAGCAAAACTTTTCTCAGGTCATGAATGTGCAAAGCTATGGACGTGCGCAACAGAATGATGAAGCAAAAAGTCCTTCACTTGCGAGCACCTTGTCAGATTCAGAACTTTGCTTCACCAAAAATCGATAACACTTGGTGTGGCACACTTAATTTTAGCAGCAGCCACATGCTTTTTTGTATTTTGTATCGGTGCGTCCTCCATGGGCGATGGAAAAGTGAACTCCACAAATCTCACACCTCACTTTACTAGGCTCTGGGGAAACAGGGGAAAATACAGGACAAAACACGATATTTCAGAATAAGTCGGGACACTAGAAATAGTCTTTAAATACGTGACTGTCCCAGGAAATATGGGATGTCTGGCCACCCTAAGTAAAGAACCCCTTAAAGGAATAATTCATCCAAAATTTAAAATTCTCTCGTCATTATCATGAATATCACCCCCTACTGTTCAGGGAGAAGAATTTCTAGCAAAAAAATAACATTAAATATTGATGTTTCTCACCCACACCTAACCTATCGTGTCTGAAGATAGGGATTTAACCTCTTGAGTCATATAGATTACTTTTATGATGCCTTCATGTGATTTTTGGGGTGTCAAATATTGGCACTCATTCACACGCATTGTGAGGACCTGCGGAGCTGAGATATTCTTCTAAAAATCTTAGTTTGTGTGCAGAAGATGAATAAAAAAAGTCATACACATCTGGGATGCATGAGGGTGAGTAAATTATTGGAGAATTTTCATTTTTGGGTGAACTATCCTTTTAATGAGAATCTGTTTTGTTGTGGTCCCGCAGTGTGTAATGATTTGGAAAAAAATTACAGTCTGAATATTAATGAATTAACATAATTTTAAAATAGTAATAATAATAATTAAAAAACAATTAAGTTTGAAAAAAATCTGCAAATGATGTCTTAATGTTATGTTTATTTCAATCACTTTGGGCATTTCATATTATCTCAATAGTACAACAATTTCTGATTTATTCTGCTTGTGGAAAATGAGTTCCTATTTTAATAAATGTCTATAACACAAATTAATCTCTATTGCCTTTCCAGCAGTTAAAATGGGCCCACTTTGCACATTCATTGTAACAAATCCATTTCTTCCAACTGATGTCGAACAATTTGTTGCACTGTCACAGGGGTTTGTGAATGTGCTGTTATAGTTATTTATGCCATCTAATCATTTTGGAGAAAATTAAATTCAATGGGCTTTTTACCATTGGAGGGCCTATAGCCCCATTGTGCCTTTTCATAAAAAAATAGAAATAATAATAAAAGAAACTAAAACAATCTTAGTAATCCAAATTACTACATATTACCTGTTCAAAACTGCATGTGGGCACAAACCTGTTTTAGAGAAAAGAATGCAATATCCAGTGAAACATGGGGAAGCTATGTTTCTATATTCCTGTATTAAAACATATGAATTCAGATATCAATTCTACAATGCCACCATAATTTGCAGGTAAGATAATCTCAAGGCAATGCCATACAAGAGTTTTCTCACTGAAACCCTCCTCCACATCAGCACCAAATGTCTATAGATCTGCTTTAGTGGGGTAGAATGTATGTATGTATAATTATGCAGAAGCAGCAGCATATCTCACATGCTTGACTCAGCATGTCTGTATGTTCTTAGCAGTAACAAATCGAGTGCTCTTGGCCAATTTGAAAATTGAGTACTCTTAGCCAATTTGAGCACAGTTCGAGACATTTTTGAGCTCTTTTAGGGTAATGACTCAGACAGACTGATGGAAATGAGGTGAAGATTTATTAACAGTTCAAATGTATTAACAGTTCATATCCAAAGCATGTGACAAGATCAGGATCCAAACAGTCGGCAGTCACAACCAGCAAAAGAAAAGAGTCATACAGTCCAAAACAACAGGCAAAATCTAAAATCAACCACAAGTGAATCATTTTGAATAACTTTACTTTTCAGACAACAATTGGCGTGTTACCTTGTATATTTCTTCTCTACCAGCAAAAACAGTTCCAAAAGCATCCAGTACAACTTGATCTCTGTACTGCTTCTTGTTTCTAGTGGTGTTTCATCTGTAAACAAATCAGTGATTTGAATGAATCACAAGTAAACGTATCATTCTTGTTCACCACTGAAACAATGCAAGTTAAATATACTTCAAATATGAAAACATACTCAATATTTTTTAACGAATCAATTGAGTCAGTGGGTCTGTTCCAAAACCTACATAGACAGCTGCCTACTAAGGTGAGGGAGCGATATGGAACACTCCACATACGCGACAGGTGATGTGAGAGGAATGACACAGTGTTCTAAAAGCATAAATATATATATATATATATATATATATACAGTATGTTGCTTCATCCGCCATCTTTTCTTATTATTTCCCCACTACCTTAGAATTTGGCTAAAACTTGATATCTTAGGAGGCAGCTAAATTAATGTACCTACCTTTTGGAACAGCCTTTGCATTGGGGGTGCACCCATGATGCCTTAAAATGCTGCTTCCAGTGGCAGTTCACTAGGATTTGGAACATACCCAGTGACAAAAAAGAACAGGCTGAGATCCAATGTCTGTCTGAGGTCCAAGCACATGTCTCTGATTGCTCTCTATTTAATCTCATTCCTGTCTAGGTGAAAGCATTGATATATTAAAGAGATCTCATTTGTGATTTTCTCTTTCCTATGGGATGAGAGCATTATGCACTCAGTTGCTTACCTCAGCCAACTGACCATCTAAATCTGAATAACTAAACCTAATTACTAATTGTTATTAAGCACAAGGCCTCAGTCTTCCATCACATTCGCTGAAACAAATGTCAAATCTCCTCTTGTAGAATTAAAACTGTTACTCTTGTATTGCCGAGTGCCTGAAAGTTAATGTCCAGCTTCCTAAGTGTCCAGATGGCATCACTACGGAACAGTGAGCTGTTATTGTACACAGTGAAGACAGGACAGCTTACATTTACAGTCTGAACATATACTGTGTGTCTATGTCTGACAAATCACACTGTGGTATGGCTGTCACTGCATACTTTAAGCACAGATGAGTAATGAATAATTGGTTCACTAACCATGGATAACCCTAACCATAACATTTTTCTTCCATATGTTCTCTATGTACCCCTAAGTCAACCCCATACTGCCTAATTACTGACAGGTGCCATCTCGCATCAGACATTTGTGCATCAGTTTAACTGTGATCACCTTTCTCTTTCTTGCAACCTCTGAGACACAGGTGTTGTACTTCATGGGAACCAGGAAGTAATTGGGCTAGCAATGCCTTTGAAAAGCCCACCTAGAAATCCCACCAGCCCACCTAGAAAACCCTAGCAGCCAGTCACATAGCAACATTCTAAAAATAGCATAGCAACACCCTGGAAACCACCTACAACTCTATCTATAGCATTTAGTATTGTGGTGATTAGATTTGCACATGCAAGCACCCCTGCTGAAAAGACCAGCATTGCTCTTCACCATCTTATTTTAGTGTATCTCAGCAATGGATGCTGGTGTGTTGGTGAACTCCACTAGCCTTTTAAACTAGGGTTTGCTGGTAAAGAAGGATGACTATGAAGGTCCACCTGCTAGACTAGCACTAAACCAGTACTAACAAGCAAAACCAGCCTATACTCACATCATCGTCAGAAAATGTAAACATTTTATTTTATGGATGACACACCAGAGACACATGAAATAAAGTTGATCTTTTTCAATAAATCTCACTATCTCTCTCTGTTTGTCTGTTTCTCTCGGTCTCTGAATAAAGTTGGAGGCGTGTTTGGTCGTCAGGGAGATTCTGGTTCAAAAATGGATGATGACACTCAGCTGAAGTTTTACACAGAGCACAGGGGCCGTCGCCGTAGCAAAGGTAACATTCACTTCATTTGCACACTTTACATATGTCATTTTACACATGGGGCAGATAAAACATGTTACACTACCTCAACTCCCATAAGAAATGAAGATCACTCCTGCCAATGAAGATGATGATGCTGATCAGGTTGACCCCCCTAATCAAAGCTTGAACGCCCCCGAAAGGACATTAAAACAAGATGTTGTGGAGGGGTCATATTACATTCGAAGAATGTACTCGGAATTTGACACTTTAATTGTAAATATGTACATTTCTATAGCTCTGCTTGATTTTAAGTAGTAATCGGGGGCACCCCTAAAATGCGCTATACCATTGACATAAAAGCTTATGTTTTGCCTGTCAATCAGACAAACTTGGAAGTTGTGTTATTTAATATAGCAACAATAATCGGCTGTGGGCGTGTTTTCTCAGAATCATCATTGGCCGGTAGACAACAAAATACTGTAGTGCCATAGGTGGAGCATGTGTAAAGCTGACCGATGCTTAGCCTTCCCCTGGCCATTTAACTGTCTCAGTTCCCCACTTCATTATTTATTTATTTCCAGATGAATCTCTTTGACTGGGATTATGTTATATAATTTGTCTGTCATTATATAACTTAATTGTGAACATAGTTATTTGATTTAGTATTATAGAATTTTATAAAAATCGTATGACAGCTGGAACATGTTTATCTTCTTACCCAGGTAAGGTGTCATCTTGTTTGTTACCTCAGCATAAACTGCTGTTGTTCCCCCTGAGCATTTTGACACTTCAATACAGGACATTTTGAGCATTTTGAGTGCTTAAATATGGGACAAGAGGTGACCCGTATGGGACATCAGAATTTCCCCCAACAGACATTTTTGAATAAATTCAAATTTGTTTACCTTTTCCTGTGGCACTAATGGTCACACATTGAGTAACAAACCTCAGCGGCATGGGTTGTGGTCCCATGTAAAGCATAAAATAATGGTCTTCATCATCCAGAGGTTTAATTTTCGCTATAACATTTTTTTTTACTCCATTGTTGGTTGAGTTTAGTGTTGGGGTTTGGGTTTGGAAGTAGAGTTAATAAAACATGTGTTGTTGTTAAATGTATTACATACAACTAAAAATATAGCTCACTTTTGGCACCACATTATGGTAATTTTTTTAATTAGAGTTCACACCTTTCCAAATGTCCAACAACACTTCCAGCTTCGCCCACTGGGGCAGTGATTTGAATTTCGGTAAGAAAAAACTTTCGACTTAGTATCACCAAATTCCCAGAACTTTCAGTCTGTTTAGTTAGTTCCTTCGCAACACTCAATATTGTTTAAATTAGATATGCTTGTGTGATTGTTCTGTACACTGCACTTCCGAAACCTTCATAATGCGTCATGTGATGAAAGTCATAAATGTTGCACAATGTATACTTGCACTTTACCTTAACAAATAGATTTGTTTTTATTATGTTTTTTAATTGTGAAACATGTAATTGAATAACACAGGATTTGGTTTACCTTGGGTTTAGAATAACCCGGTGTTAATGATTTCAAGTGTGAAAAATTCTCTTGAGTGTTTATTGTAGCAGAATGGTCCAAAATGTGCTTCCAGTTTGACTGGTAAACACCTTGACTCCCGAAAGTTGCGTAAAGCCACACAATAAGATAGTTTGTCAGAATGAGAATGCTCTAGCCATTTGTACATACAATATGCATCAGATTTTTATTGAACACTAGACTGTAGACTGTGGACAGACTACATTCGAGCATTCCAGACATACTGACCATAAGTTTGGCCTTAGACACCCTGAGCTTTTATTCAAAACAAATGTTTGCTGCAATCTTCCTCTTTTCTAATAACTTAATTATCTGGAACAGTGAAATATCAGACAAAAAATAAGAAGAAGAAAAAAAACTTTGGACACAGGGATAACCATTCTTCTAAAAGAGTTCCCTCGGAAAATAAATAAATGCCATGATATGTGGATTTGGCTCTGAATAATTGAAGTCACATTGGAATCATTATTCAGTCCACTGAATGTCCACTGCACTTTTAATCAGATTACAACTCAGTCATGCTGCTGCATTTACAGTACAACGCTGTCCGCGGCTCATTGTGATGTGATTTCTCTTTGCAGTGGCACCCAAGCTGCTTATATGTTTATACACAAATAAAGTGGAAGAACTGATGGATATTCTTCCACTTGTTCTGAAATGAGAAATACAGCAGCATTCAGGGACACTGTGAAAACAAATCCATGATTAAACAAATTGCACAGCACTTTACAGGCCTTCTGTTGGCAAATGTGCTTCTGCCTTTGTTTACTCTTAAAAAAAAAGATGAAGAGCAGAAAGAAGCTTCTGCACACATCAAAGAGACACAACTATGAAAGATTACAATCCTAGATTTTAATTAATTAATTTAAAAAATGTTTGTCCATGTGTTGGTTGCAATGGTATAAATATAATTCCAAAATTTTGGAGCTGTGTTTGTGGTTGTAATTTTCTTTTGCAAAAAAATAAATAAATCTAATATATTACCTAATGTTGAGATATATACGGTACAGAAGTTTATAACGTTGATTTGTGAGAAAAATGTCCTGGTTACTTTTGTAACCTCCTTTCCCTGGTGAGGGAACAAGATGTTGTGTCGATGTATTGACACTAGGGGTCGCACTTGGGAGCTTCAAACACCTCTGATCTTTGAGAAAAGGCCAATGGGAATTGGCGAGTGGAATTTACATGCCACTCCCCCGGACATATGGGTATAAAAGGAGCTGGCTCGAAACCACTTATTTAGGTTTTGTGCTGAGGAGCCGTGACAAGGTTTCATTGGGTAGTTCATTGTTGTGGCAGGAGGGACACAACATCTCTTTCCCTCCATCAGGAAACGGAGGTTACAAAAGTAACCAGGATGTTCCCTATCTGTCACTCACTTGATATTGTGTCAATGTGCTGTCCGTCCGGACCAACACCTACTTGCCCTGGATCAACGGCCGAAGCCTCCGCAGGGTGAAAACAACTACAAGCAACTCGAGGCAGTTGATGTGCCAATGTAATCACCACCTTGTCTAGGGACACATGGTGCCCCAGCCACGCTTAGAGTAGTCTGTCGTAACCACGACATACCTGGACACTTGCAATAAGGGGACCCTGCCTGCAGAAATGCAATGTCCATCCAAGGGCTGAACAAAAGGTGGCAGATCAGCATGATGACCTCGCAATGTGTGCCATGGCACCATGCCCATCTCGGAACTTGAGTCTGAAGCCAGTGCTGAAGCTGTCTCATATTCATCAACCGAGCGGCTTGACTGCAGCCGAGGATGCCATATGCCCCAGGAGCCTCTGAAGTTGCTTCAGTGGGACCACCGTTCTTCGCCTGAACAACTTTAGGCAGTTCAGCACCAACTGTGTGAGCTCACTCATGAGGTCAACATAGAGTCTAACTACCACCCCATCCAAAATACTGGGGAGAGCTTGCTCTTTTTCCCAGTTGACCCGAAGCCCCAATTGGCTGAGGCCCACCAGGTCCCTGTGTGCACACAACAAGTCTCGAGAGTGAGCTAGAATCAGCCAGCCATCAAGATTTTTAAGGATGCGGATGCCCACTTTCCTTAGTGGGGCAAGGGCTGCCTCTGCAACTTTCGTGAAGATGTGAGGCGACAGGGACAGATGAAAGGGGAGGACCTTGTACTGGTAACCGCAGAAAGGGTCTGTGCCGATGTAAAACCAAGACGTGGAAATACGCATCCTTCAGGTCTACTGCCACTAACCAATCTTGATGCCAGATGCTTGCTAAAATGCGTTTCAGTGTCAGCATTTTGAATGTGAGCCTGTGCAAGGCCCGGTTCAGTACTTGGATGTCCAAGATTGGCCCCGGCCCACCGCCTTTCTTGGGTACGATGAGGTAGGGGCTGAAGAACCCCTCCTTCATCTCGGCTGGAGGGACTGGATCTACCACATCCTTCTGCAGAAGTGTCGCGATCTCCGCACACAGGGCGGCAGCATTCTTGCCCTTCACTGAGGTAAAACTGATGCTGCTGAACCCAGGCGGATGCCTGGTGAACCGAATCGCATAGTCGAGATGGACGGTCCTGGTCAGCCATTGCACTGGGTTGGGCACAAGCAACGCCTCCAAGCTCCGGGCAACAATCGTGTCAGACGTACTGGCGGTTGGGGACTCACAGCAGGGTAGAGATGAAGACACAACGTTGAGGGGGCTTGAACCCCAAACTCGTGGCCGTGCTGAGTCCAGGGACATCAACCGTACCTTGTGAGTCTCCCTCATCTCACCAGGTTGATCCATAGGTGGTGCTCCTGAACCACCAGGGTGGACATTGCCTGCCCGAGAGACCGTTCCTTGACCTTCATCGGTCACCGAGCGCCGATCCTGCATCAATCACGAGTCAGAACTACCCTCACGAAGATCTCTCAGCGCCTTGGCTTGGTACACCTGCAGGAGAGCCATGATGTGCAGGGTGGAGGCGGCCTGTCCAGCGGCACTGTATGCCTCAGCAGCTGGTGACGATGTAAGCTTACAGGCCTTGGACAGTTTTGCCAGGTAGCGGTGTATTGCGGGCAGGTGCACCGCAACCGCTTTATCCACCTGTGGAATTGCCGAGTACCCCCTGGCTGCCCCACCATCAAGGGTATTAAGAGCGGAGGATTTCAGAGATCGGGGCCGGGCAGTAAAAGGTGCCTGCCATGACCTCGTGAGATCTTTGTGCACCTCCAGGAAGAAAGGAACCGGGTGTGGCGTGGCCTTGAGTAGTGCTCCGAGCCCAGGAGCCAATCGTCAAGACGCAAGGGTTCAGAGTGGGGTGGAGGTTTCCACTCCAGCCTGACCCTCGCAGCCACCTGGGCAAGCATGTCTGCCAGCTCCGCGTCGGCCTGAGACAGGGATCATGGCCGTCGGAAGCGTAGAGGTAACGACCGCAATCAGGAAATACACACAGACGGATTGGCATCTTCAAAAAGAAGCTCTCCGTCAGTGCCACTCTTTTAGAGGAAATATACTCTTTTATTTGAAAAAATATATACTCTTTTAGGCTGTCGAAGCACAAAGGGGTGTTCTCTGCCCTCCTTACGGTGATGCGCTGTAAATCCAACAGCATGAAGATTCAGCTCGCTGAAACAACCGCACGGCTCCGAAGAAAACAAACTCCTTTTATACCCGGGAGTGGCATGCAAATTCCACTCGCCAATTCTCATTGGCCTTTTCTCAAAAGATCACAGGTGTTTGGGACTCTCGACACAAAGTCGAGTGAGTGACAGATATTATGTTTCTAGCAATAGCAAAAACAGACTTGTTAGAAAATAATAAAGGAAGCAACTACATGATCAAGCACCGAAATGGCAAGCATTGCACCACACATTGCACAATACATAGAGTCAATGTGACAGGCAAAGGAAATCAACACCACTTTGCAAGTTGCCCCATGGTAGGCTCGAACCTGTCCTTTTCCATTTCACATTTCCTCACACTATCCACTGCACCACACTGCCATAGGCTGACAGCTGCCAAAGGGAAAAAAAAACTGAGAGTCCAAGCACATCCAAGCACAGCAGTCACCTTGGTCATTTTGTTTTTTATTGGTGTAACATTTCAACATGATGAAAAATAACAATTCTGTTATGTCCTTTCATTAGTTTGTGCTGAAGATCATCTGAGCCGTTTTTTTTTAGCAGCAGGAGTAGCAATGTTAACAATGATTAACATCATAATCTTATATCACAGCCAACATTATAAGCTGAGTTTTAATGTAATGAGAAGAATACAATCACAATTTATAGAATAAACAGGGGAATCAAGGATTTCATTTTTAGAGCAAACTGTTCAAAAGTTTAAAGTAAAAGAAAGGTTTGCCCGTGTGCCAATAATTGCCCCTTTGCGTGCCATTGGTGATTTGTATGCCACAGGTTTCTGACCCCTGTAGCCTTCTAAACTACTCCTGAACATTTTACAAAGCATACTCAATAAATGGTGGTGATCTCTCCTAAATTGCTATTCATTTTCCTTTAAATGTAGGGTTATTCATATTTTCTTCAGTATAAAGGCCTTTGTATGGAGCTTACTTGCTATTTAATATCTCCTTGTATGATCGGCTATTCATTCCTGACTGGAAGAAAACTGCCTAATGGTGGCTGGCCGAGCGACAATCTCCAAACTCTTAAAATCCCAATTAAATTTCTAATAAAGGTGTAAATGCATAAGAATAGATCCATAAGAATAAATTAATGTATTCCTTTTGGAATGAAAAGTGCAAGAATTGGGGCTCTTTAATGCTATATTCTCTGGCTGGACTGACAAACCAATACAAGTGGCAGTTTTCTACTATTCAGTTATGAATTGACAGCTATAATTTCAATTACATTATCTTTTAATAGTTTTAATGCACATGAATAGATCCATAAGAATAAATTTATGTATTTTCTTGAAGTGAGAGATGAAGGAGAAGCACAAAACTGGGAACAAAACACAATAGCAGCATGCCACCATGAGTGACCATTGTCTTCCAGTTAGAAATTAATTTAATTCAAAGAGAAATTGACCTGGTAAATTGGGAGCTCAAAATAATAACTTTAATGCATGAAAAAAGTTAATAATGCAATTAATAAACCTACATTTAAAAGGGAATGAACAGAAATTCAGTAGAGATTGCCATAGTTTATTGCGAGAATGCTTTGTAAATAGACTTATATACTGTATATCATCAAGAGGCAGATGGACTGACACATTTGATCCATCAGAGGTGGCTTCTGTCTGGCAGCGAGAGATTAAACCCCTATCATCCACTCCAGGGATCGAACACTAAAAGTGTAGATACAGTATGTGCTTGCCACTCTCTGCATCGCACAAATGATCTCGCTATTGCCTGAATGCCAATAATTGACCCTCTGCATGCCAATGGTGACACGTGTGCCATTCCGACCCCTGCAGTCTTTTAAACTACTCCTGAACATTCATAAACAAATAAACAGTCCATTCCCCAACAAATTACAAGACACAAAACATTATTTCTGAAGTCACAATTTAGAAAAAGTCATATTGTAGAAAACAAAAGAAAAAGTCACGTATCCATTCATGAAATAACCAGAACTATGAATGACGAAAGTTTCAAGACGAGCGTTTTCTATTTTTGCATTTAGATGATCATGGGGGTTTAGATGGTCTGACACATTAATTGTGAAGCATTACACATGACAAATGTGCATAACTGTGCTATGAAATCTGTATATTATAAACATTGTGTAAAGGTATTCAATGGAAAGGAGGAGGCGAGAACCGGCTTGATGATGTAAATCATATTTTAATAGTAAACTTAAAAGACAACATAAACACACACATGACGGACATGTCCGTTAACGATCTCTCTCTCCCGTACGACCCTCTGCAGTCGACCTTTATACCTCAGAGGCTTGATTAGCCTAATACGTGACCGGATGTGTATGATCACGACCCGGCCCCGCCCTCCGCCCTGCCACATTCCTCCCTCGTTCTCTCAGGCTGGGGAGCCCCCGGCCTGACGTACACCCCTCTAGGAGTTAGGAGCCCCTTCTCCCCTCGCGGTCGCCGGCCATCGTCTTCTTTCAGGCGCGGCAGATGGCCGCGGCTGCTCCGTTGGGGTGGACGGTAGTGGCGAGAACTCTACTACGGCGTATCCCTCCTCCTTCCCGGGCTTCAGCACCAGTGTAAAGGTATTCAATGGAAAGGAGGAGGCGAGAACCGGCTTGACAATATAAATCATATTTTAATAGTAAACTTAAAAGACAACATAAACATACACATGACGGACATGTCCGTTAACGATTTCTCTCTCCCGCACGTCCCTCTGCAGTCGACATTTATACCTCAGAGGCTTGATAAGCCTAATACGGGACCGGGTGTGTATGATCACGACCCGGCCCCGCCCTCCACCCTGCCACACATTGTTAAAACAAATTGATACTGATCTACCTTGTACCCATAGTGGCTTTTAGATGCTAAAAGGGCAATGGAAAGTGACAACAACATGTGCATTTCAGTGACTGGGGTGAAATAAATAAGAAGACAGTGGCACACACACACACTTAGTGAACCCTCGAAACTGCAGCAATGTCATAATACACGCAGAAGTGATGAATATTAGTAACCGAGTTACAGTCACTTCACAAAAATGTATAAATACATTGCGATTGGTTAATGCATGAGTAACGTTTCATTAATTAAGGCATGACAACCAATATAAGTGTCAACATCCTTACCAGAATACATATACAAGTATTATAGTTAACAGTTAACACTTAACCCTAGAACACTTACTTCAGTCAAAAATGACCTCGCGTGTAGTTTTTAGGACATCGTTTTTACATGAAGTGATCTTTTGATCTGCCACTGTAGGTATTCCTCAATTAAGGTGTCTTCAATTATTTGAAGTGACTTTTTTAACATTTAGTTGAATATTTTTTTAATTTTAACATAATTTGCATCACTACCCCTAGAATGCCTATCGTCGCAGTCCCATGAGAAACAATTTTGACTTTTTAACCATAGACGGAATGCACTGACTAAACTTCCTTCTGTTTGAATTATGCATTGAAATGACCAATGAAAAGATGTTTAATCAGGCTATGAATAACTATGCTAATAGCTATGTTTAACAACTATCTCCATTAGCTTTGAGAAGTGTCCATCAAAGTATGTCAACTAGTTTACCTCTGTTGTCCAGCTGAATTGTAGTGAAGAGATTGCCTACATCGTGCTGGCTCTATGATTTCCCTGACAACCAAAGCCATTCATGCACACACAATGTCAGGTGGCTTTAAAAAGTAGACTATACCAGCCATATACGATTGCCAGATTTCCATCTCTGCGAAACCGCATGTGAAAGCTAATTCTGACAAAATCTGGCAATTTATGAGTTGGACCTGAAAAACGCATCTAGAAACTGAACTGCAAACTCAACAACTAGACTTTTATAGTCTAAAATAGTAAGTGAAAACTCAGATTATGTCCAAAAATAAATACTCTTGCAATCGATAACTAACCGAGTTCTGGGAACACAAACGGTAAGACTAGAGTCTGTAACTCAATTAATATATTGAACAGATCACTAAGATACGAAAAAAAAAGATTTCATACTCTTAAGAGCTTTTCATCAGACAGCGACGATATGTGGGTGCTATGGCGATCATCTGACGTGGTGTGAGCTACGAGGCGATCGTCTGTGTTCTGTGACTGCTATCATATACTAACGTATAACGTGTGGAACGGCATGGTAAAGTTTCTGGTTACCCCTAGTGTATGCTGGTGCCCCCTTAGAGAGTTGGTGCCCTACACAGACTGCTTAATATGCGTATAGGGACCGGCAGTAATAACAGTATCATTCGGCAATATAGTGTTGTGACAGGGCGCAGGGCGGGTCCGGGACGTGTTTCCACACACCCGGCCCCTAATCAGACTAATCAAGCCTCAGAATGGGATAAAGGCTGACTGGAGACTGCAGCGGACAGAGAGAGAGATTTACGGACAGATATCTTTTTGTTTAGTTCATCATTAAACTATTATTTATATCGTCAAGCCTGTTCTCGCCTCCTCCTTTCCCTTAATCCCTTTACAAGTGTCTATAAGGTTGTCATTCTACAAGTTTATCACATAAAATAAAATAAAAAATAAAAAAAAACTATATATATATATATGACACTATGGGATGCCATTCACTCGCAGAATGCAAACTTCTGGAGGACATGTAGACCTGAATTAGTGAGTGTAGATAAGGGGTGCAAAGCCCCTCCTGTCTCCTTCATATTGTGCCCAGCAGCAAAGCAATCTATGTAAAGTCAATCCATAGGTTCACGCAGTTCTTCCCAACATTGTTATATTCTGGTAGGTCAGTCATGTGGCAAGGTGAGGCCAGCAGAGGGTATGTCTGGAGGTGGTCCATGGTGTGTTGGTCTGTCTCACATTCAGAGCTTGTGTCTCCATTTAAACCTTGCTGACCTTACATCGTCTGGTGTGTGACCTCAGGTGATTAAAACACCTTCACTATCTCCATGAAGCATCAGCTCCCGGTGGTAGGTTCTCACTGACTGGTAGCTCCATGGAGTCTGTGGTCGACTGGCTTGGAGGGATTTCTCTTCTGCTTACAGTGGCTCTCCTCACATCTGGAGGTGCAATACCTGCCAGGATGTAAAGACTGTCCATGTTGGTGTGTCTAAGGCACCCCGGGATCATCCTACAGGTACTGTTGAGGGCGTAGTCAAGCTTGGATGCATGTGCTAATATCTTCCATACTGTACAGGCATACTCTGCAGTAGAGTAGCAGAGGGCTAGTGCAGTAGTCTTGCTTGTATGATGATGAGCACTCCATGTAGTAGAATTCAGTTTGCTGATGATGTTATTTTGAGTGCACACTTTAGATGTGGTTTTTTTAATGTGCGTCTTGAAGGACATGGTTCTATCTAGGGTGACACAGAGGTACACTGGGTACTCACAGGACTCATCCCAGCTTTCTTGGTAATTTAAAGGAATTTCATTCCAGCTCACTTTCAACTGTTATTTAGCCTCATGGTACCTTAGGTGAAGGACACTCCCTTGAAATAGACCATTCTTGAGTCTTTGCCATCTGCTCTTCTTACCACCTAACCCAACAAAGCACATCCTGTTTTCCAGCATACTCTCAACCAGTTCTGTTGGGCATGTGGAGAACAATTGGACCAGATGACATTCCAGAAGCCAGTTTATGGCAGAACCCCTCACTAACTGTCAAGGCAAAGAAGAGTGGCTACATTTTGATTGGATCATGGCAGGACAAACACTAACAAATGCCAAGCATAGCCATCAGATAAGCTGCTTGGAAAACTGCCAGACACCCCTCACAAGGCAGGAAAGATCTTCCAGTACATTTGAAAAGACTTCTCATTGGTCCATGAGTGGTTTCTTAGCAACATCTTAAACCCCATCCTAAAGTTTGACCTAAGACCAGAGTTAAGCTATGGACCATTAAAATTCTTTCAAGACCTTTCCTGGCCAAATTCCCCCTATTGAACCTTATCAATCATGGCTTCCTAACCCCATCCATTAATTGGCTCAATAATTCTACTCTCTCCTCTTCACCAATATATGGTGTGTGATGAGCATACTGGCACACTATGGCTGTTGTTGCATCAACCAGGTGGATACTGCACACTGGTGGTAGTTGAGGAGAGTCCCCTGTTCACTGTGTTAAGCACTTTGAGTGTTATGTCAGAAAAGCACTATATAAATGTAACGATCATTCATTCAGACCTCCCAATGCAACATTATCTTACCATGTGGCAAGAGCTGAAACAAAGAAGCCACAAAGACACAAACTTTTATTCCTAACATGGACACCAACTGCACACATTCACTCCATGGTTGTTCACAGAACTGTTTATATAAATTGCAGTTTTTCAATTAGCACAATAGTACACACAAATTGAGATATGGTGGTATAAATGAATGCATGCATAATATTTAATCTTTCAATATCATGTTTAGCCTCTCTGTCATCAGAAAAATACCAAGAGTATTTTTGAAGAGCTTTGGAAAAGAAATAAAGTACTTTATATCTGAAAATGTGTGGGCCCCCTCTGATGTCAGCAGCCAATCATAACCCTGAAACAGTAAGTTGCCAAACTGAAATCTCCTCATCAGGAAGGTACAAATCTATCCTTCGGATGACCACACCTCAGTCCCCGTCCTGAGGGTCATTAAAAGGATACACTTCTATAACACATCTCTGTTCTGAGTTCCCAGCTGTTCGAGTTCAGGAGCAATAACTTAATAACAATCAACATTCTGAATCGTCAGCCTAAGTGGTAGGAAATGTAACAGAATACAAACCATCCATCATGCTAAGTCTCCACTTCACAGAGAGAGAGGATGAAAGATCACCCAATGTTCTTAGTGTCCATCAGAGAGATAGTAGAAGATTGACCAAATACCAAGTCTCACTACAAGAGACAATTGGCACACCAAGTTCGGAATCCCTATACCAGGCAGTTAACTACAGCGATAAGGTTTAGCTCTGGCAAGCAAACCTTCTCTTCAAGTTTTGTGCATCTGAGTATTCCAGATGATGAATCTTGCACTGGCATAAGGGCTGTATATCTGCATGTTCTAGATTGCAAAAACCCTCTTGGTGTTCCAGGAGATCAGCATTCCTAAGCTCCTTCATGTCCAAGGGTGTTGAAATGGAATAGAGCTCCTTCCCGACTGTAATGTGGCCCTGAGCCCCATCGGAAGATGTCACCATGACCGAACCCTTCAATCGATCAAGGAGAATGCAAATATCTCTACAAAACCTCTTTCCAGAGACATTGCCATAAGTGTATACTATCAGTTTATGATTGTCTGATGTTCTTTTGATTGTATAACCTTTTATTAAGTTATTATAAGTTATTTGTTTAAACAAAAAGTTTCAATATTAGTTTTCACCTGACTGATGAACAGAGAAACAGCAACTAATCTTCCGTAAGATAATAGACATTGCCATTGCTATATCCAATTCAACCAGCTTTGTCTTCACATCCTATGCACTTTATTTACCTATTCATTTATTTTATCTTTTAGCATATTAGAACAATTTTGTAGTTTTTGTTAGTTATTCTTGTTCATCTTTTTGTAAATAAAACATATTTTATCACAACTGTGTGTTCCTTGTGTTGATGATACAGAAGATCATCAAATCTCGCAAATCCTTCAGATTATTCAGATGACCAACTCACACACTGAAGTGTGATCAAAAAGTCACCACATATTTTGGTGCCTTGTGTGAGGCCCAGTTAATTTCAATTGGTGGTTCTCACTACAGGCAGATGTTTCTCGTTATGTCCAGGATCTTCTGAAGTAAGCACTTATGGTGGACTGTATCGTATGCTGCGAACAGGTCAACAAAGTTGACAGCTGTTACCATCCCTCTCTTATATCCATTTTCGATGTGCTGTGTGAGGTTGAAAACTTGGCTGGTGGTTGACTTTCCAGGTTGGAAGCCTGCCTGTTCAGGGATGAGGTGTTTGTCAATAATTGGTGCGCAACGATTTAAGAGGAGGCATTCAAAGAGCTTGTAAATATGGCATAGCAGTGATATGGTCTGTAGCTCCTAGCTCTGAAGCCTGGAAAGTCTTTATCAGGCTTCAGTAAGGCAATCATGTTGTCTTTTTTTCCAGATTTTAGTGAACTTATTTATTGCCCTTCAGTGGTTGAACATTTTAGAAGCCATTTCTTTCCTTCTGGGCATAAATATTTAATTTCTTCAGTGGCAAGCATGCTCTTTCCTTTCTGTCCTTTTTCTTTCTTTCTACACTTGGCATTCTGAAGCAGTTTGTTGTCAACATGGTTGGCCATCACTTTGGCTTGCTGAGGTGCTGCTGTATGGTCACCATGGAGCTTTATGATTAAGTTCCATCAAGTACTTCTAGACATGTCAGTTGTCTCAAACAGATTAACAGTGTTATAAACAGATCAGCTTCAAACATGGCGATGTAGATCTCGTAGAGCTCAGTGGTCTCATCGGACAAGCCTGGGTGTACTGAACTCTGAAATCTTTTAGGGATGTGACTTCTAACTGCTTTCTTCACACTCTCGCTGAACTTATTGTAGCATGAGGGGTTGTTTTGATGAGCACGATCTTTTCTTCCACATCAGCACTGAAAGCATCCCAATATGCATTCTGATGTGCACTCACTTGGGCTCGTTGAAGACCATTTGCATTGTTGCATTCTGGATCATTTGTAGGTTTGACTGTACAGTACATGCAAGAAGGTCTGCCAGAAGTCCATTGCAGTAGTCCAGACTGGATGGCACAAGCGCCTGGACAAAGAGTTGTGTAGCATGTTCAGATAGGAAGGGCCTGATTTTACTGATGCTTTACAGAGCAAATCTGTACAATAGGGCAGTCATTGTGATGTGGTCCATGAATTTTAACTGATCGTCAAACACAATCCCAAGGTTTTGGATGGTGTGATCGTTGACTAGTCTAGTTGAATGGTGAAATTGTTCTTAACTGCTGAGCTTGATGGAATCACAAGAAACTGGTTTATTGCAAGGTTGAGTTGGAGCTAATGTTCTTTCATCCTGTCTTGCTGGCAGTCTGAGAGCCATGCTGCTACCGTAGGATTGTCATGCTGAAATCAGAGGTAGAGTTGTGTGTCATCAGCATAGCAATGGTTGGAAAAGCCATGTGCCCGACTGACAGATACCAGAGATGAAATGTATAAGGAGAATAGGAGGGTCCTAAGTACTGAACCCTTTGGTACCCTAGTAGCTAGTTGGTGAGACTTAGACACCACTCCCCTCCAAGACACCCTGAAGGACCTACCACAGTTCCTGTGGTGCCCTTTGCTAAGAGGGTTGACAGGAGAATCTTGAGGTTTAATATACCAAATGCAACAGTCAGATAAAACAGAATGATAATAGACGATTTGGATGAAGCTCTTGCTAGTCTTAGAGCTTCAGTAATGAACAGCAGGGCAGTTTCCTTGGAGTGTCCGCTTTTTAAGCCAGGCTGTTTTCTGTCTAGCAGGTTTTTCTGGCAGAGAAAAGATGAGACTTGGTAGAAGACTATTTGTTCAAGTATTTTCGTTATGAATGGGAGTAGAGATACAGGTATGTAGTTTTATGAAAGTGCAGGATTTAGTGTGGGTTTCTTAAACAATGATTTTACTCTAGCCTTTTTAAATGTAGTGGGAAAGGTACCAGTGAGTCAACAATGTCTGTGAGTAAAGCTCAGATTGAAGGAAAAATCTTGAAGGAGATGGGAAGGAACAGGGTCAAGGGGGCAGATAGTGGGATGACTGGATTTTTATAGATTTCAGCCTCAGAGAGAAAGAGGGAAGTAGGATGTTGTGTGCTGTGTGCAGATGGCAGGTGTTTGCAGGTTTGTGGTGTGGAGAATGTCTCGGGTTACTTAACTGTAACCCCTGTTCCCTGAAAAAGCGGAACGAAATGCTGCACTGATTTAGTGCTTTTGGAAAGTCTTTAGGAGTGACCAGCTGTGAATATGTGTGCAACATGTCAATGAAATTGACTGGAATTTATAGCCTCCGCCAGTGACATCATCAGGATGTGCCGGTACAGGGGCTATAAATAGATGCACCACAGGTGCATCGTCAGGTATTTTGTCTGAACAGCAGTCCTGGTGCATCCTCAGGTCGGCAATGAAGCACAGCATCTCGTTCCACTTTTTCAGGGAACAGGGGTTACAGTTAAGTAACCTGAGACGTACCCTAGCAAAAGCTACACTTTGATGCTGCGCTGATTTAGCACTTTGGGAACGAGAATACCCACGCCGCCACGCTGCGGTTGTCTGGACCCCTTACGGTTGTGTAGTTGTGCTCACAAGAATGCGAGAGGTCTCAGACATGAGCTTGTGATGTTGACTCGATGTTGAGCCTGGAGTGGCATGAACATCCAATTATAAAATCTTATGAACATGTGGAGAGGACCAGCCTGCCGCATTCCAAACATGCTGCAGAGGGACACCTCTAGCCAAGGCTTTAGAGGAGGCGAACCCTCTGATACAGTGAGTCCTGATCCCTACTGGTGAAGCTTGACAGCACGCCTCGTAGGCCAGGGCAATTGCATCCGTCACCAAATGCGAAATAGTTTGCTTGGTGGCGGCCGCCCCTTGTTACGGCCCCCATGACAAACAAACACCACTGGCTAGTGCGGTGGACGTAAGCCTATAGGGCACAGACTGGACACAGTGCGTGAAGTATTACCTGATCCAGCATTGTAAACTGTGGGGAACAGAAGGCTTCAAGAGTTACTGGATGTACGGCCGAGAAAGGAACCTTAGGCAGGTAGTCAGCATGAGGGTGCAATATTGCTTTAGCCATTCCTGGGGAAAAACTTAAGCAGGATGGCAAGACAGACAGAGCCTGCAAATCTCCAATTTTTTTTGGAGACGTAATTGGCAGAACAAAAACCATCTTGAGAGTCAGAAGTTTATCAGACGCTAACTCTAGAGGTTCAAAGGGGGTCTCAACCAGACCTTCATGGACTATTGATAAGTCCCATGAAGGGATCCTGGTCCTAACAGCAGGTCTTAATCGCATGGCTCCAAGAAAGTAGCGAGCGAGCAGAGGATGTTTCCCCAATGGCATCCTGTTAATCCAGGCATGGCAAGCCGACAGAGCGGCCACATAAACCCTGAGAGTGGCGGGGCATGTGCCTGCTGATAATTTTTTCTGCAGAAAGTCCAGCACTGAAGCAATCTGGCAGATAACCAGAACAAAACTAGAACCATACCTGGTTCGCCCATATGCGGCGCATTAGTAAGAGGCAGGACCCTTGTTGGCGAACTCTGGCCAAGACTCCAGGGAGCAGAGAAACCGAAGGAAAATGCATACAGGTGCATTCTGGGCCATGTATCTGCCATCGTGTCCAGACACAGAGGGGCTAGTTGACTCAGAGAGAAGTAGAGGGGACATTGTGCTGTTTGTTGGAAGGCAAAGAGGTCCACTTCTGCTCTGTAAAATCTCAACCAGATTTGTTCCACTACCTCGGGGTGGAGTTTCCATTCCCCCAACGGTATTTTCTGTCTGGACAGCAAATCTGCTCCCACATTCAGGCATCCAGGGATATAAACTGCTCTGATTGACAGGAGCTTGCCTTGGGCCCAAAGGATAATCTGCCATGCCAGACTGTTCAGCTGGCATGACCGTAGACCTCCTTGATGGTTTTTGTTAGAGACTGCCGCTGTGTTGTCCACCCTCACCAAGACATGGCAGCCTCTCAGATACTGGAGGAAGTACTTCAGGGCCACAAATACAGCCATCAACTCGAGACAGTTGATGTGCCAATCGAGCTGATGACCCTCCCATTCCCCTTGAGCTGGACGACCACTTAAGACCACCCCCCATCCTGTCAGGGAGGCATCTGTCGTTAGCAGCTTGCGACGGCAAGATGCACCTAGAGTGGGACCCAAAGTGAGTAACCGGGGTCTGAACCACATAGAAAGGGTATGTAGTGTGCGGCGCGTAACCCTTATCAGCCTTAGGGGACTGGCCCTTGGATGAAATCCCCTGGCTTTGAGCCACAACTGAAATGGTCTCATGTTCAAAAGGCCCAAAGGGATCACCGAGGACGCAGATGACATTAGACCTACTATTCATTGATACTGACGAACAGTGCAACCTTGGCCTAGCCTGACTTTGCTCAGGGTGTTCTGAAAGGACTCGATTCGAGCGGGAGACAATTGTGCCCGCATTATGATCAAATTCAATATGATCACCAGAAAGTGGGTTTTCTGAGTGGGAGAGAGGAAGCTTTTCTTGATGTTGAGCCTCAAACCCAGAGAAACCAGATTAGCTAAGATGACATCCATGTGCTGTAATGCCAGTTCTTGTGACTGTGCTAGTATCAGCCAGTCGTCTATTTAATTCAGAATGCGGATGCCCCTGAGTCTCAAAGGAGCCAGTGCTGCATCCATGCACTTTGTGAATATATGGGGTGATAAGGCTAGGCCGAATGGAAGAACCTTATATTGGAAAGCTTCGCACCTGAAAGCGAACCTCAGGAACTTCCTGTGTTGTGGCAGAATTTCTATTTGAAAATATGCGTCTATGAGATCAAACGTGGCCAACCAATCGTATGTTGGATTTGAGACACGATCGTCTTGGTGGCTAGCATCTAGAACTTGAACGCCTGACTGAGTTCTGTAGCCTTTTCCTAGTGTTCTCAGGACCCACATAGAAACACCCGGCAGTAGCTTCCATGCTGCCAGGTTCTCTGAGATGGGTATACATTTTGACACTGCCTGTTGAGGGAATGTTGAGTGTTCCACGTCCTGGACTACGGCAGGAAGCAACGGAACACCAAACATTTAGTTGAAAACCGCTAACTCCCGAAACGCCAGAGGCAGCGGCAATGGAGAGGTTTCGTGGGGGTATCGGTAAGGTGCAGGTGAATGTCTCATGCGACCCGTCCTGGGGGGGGGCATACCCACAAGGCTGGGCAGAAGACCGTCAGGACTTTCTCTTCCTGGGTATAACGGTCCTGAGGTCTTCCTTTGGGTCTGCTGAGAGCCTCCCTTCTAGAAGGACCAGGGCGGGGCTGTGAGGCCGGCGGCCCCTCCCCCTGAGTGCGGCGAGAAAGGAATTGCCCGAAGGCTTCCTCATGACTTTTTGCCTCCTGGAACCTGGTGATGACCGTGTTCACAGAGTCACCAAACAAGCCAGAAGGTGAAATCGGGGCATCAAGAAGGAAGACTGTCCTTGTCTCTGATGTCCAACAGGTTCAGCCATAAGTGCCTCTCCGTGCTGACCAAAGCAGCCATAGACTGTGCAATGGCATACGACATCTGTTTGGTCGTACGGAGAGACAGATCTGTGGCTCGACGAAGTTCTGAAAACGCCTCCTCATCGACCGTACTGCCCGCACTCAGGTCCTTCAACAGGTCAGCCTGGTATGCCTGGAACACTGCCATAGTGTACGGGGCAGCACCAGCCTGACCTGCTGCCTGATAAGCTTTCCCCACAAGCGTAGCAGTGGTCCTGCACGGCTTTGTGGGGAGAGTGGGTCTCTTTAGAGATGATGCCGAGCCAGGCGAGAGATAACCCGCAAGTGACTCTTCTACCCGCGGCATCATGGATACCCCGTGCCTCAGCAACCACGATAGTCGAATATGTCGATGTTGAAAGCACGAAAACACGGGAAGAATAAGGTGTCCTCCATGGACGAGAAAGCTCGTTATGAAGGTCATCAAAGAAAGGAAGGGACTGATGTAGCGTTCCCTTACTTTGGCCACCAGACAGAAATCAGTCTTCCAACTTGGAGCGTTTAGGGGTCTCTTGTTTGCGTGGCCAGTCTAGTTGTAGTCTGGCCACCGCCTGAGTAACCACCTCGAGCAATTCTTCAGCAGCTTTATTATCGTGCAACGGAATGCTCAGAGGTGGGTATCTCAAAGTCCGCAGACTCGAGAGATTCGGCGTCCCCCTCATGAACCGAAGAGGTGCCGGAGCGCGCTTCAAGATCACGAGAAGGACCAGCTGCATCTGGGAAGAACCTGTCTCTCGCTCCTCGGTCAGATCCATACGAGAGCCCCACGATGGCGATCGTAATGCTCGAACCCGCCCCAACGTAAAAGCAGCATGCTCTTCCCCCAAACACACAAAACAAAACTTGTGTGTGTCCGTTTCAGCCATAGAGCGTAAACATGGAAACACACACCGCTTGCTTTGTTTATCAGCCATTTTTTCTTTCTTTTTTTTTTTTGAAAGAGAAAGGTTTCTGCACACTGCCTAACAAATTTTAACTCCTAACAGAGGAAAATAGAAAGTTTTTGGCAGGGTTAAGAAGAACAACACACACAGAATTGTCTGAAGACAAAAGACCTGACCATGTACCTGTGGCGAATCTATTTATAGCCCCTGTATCAGTGCATCCTGATGATGTCACCGGCGGAGGCTTTAAATTCTAGTCAATTTCATTGACATGTTGCACACATATTCACAGCTGGTCACTTCTAAAGACGTTCCCAAAGCACTAAATCAGCGCAGCATCAAAGTGTAGCTTTTGATGGGGAACTGACTGCCGGTGGTTGTTATTTTGTCTGTGAAAAATATGGCAAAGTCATCAGCTGTTAAAGAGGATGTGGGAGAGGGAGGGCAGAGGAGAAAGGTAAAAGTTTTGAAGAGTGTGGAAGTGTCAGAGAAATTATTAATCTTGTTGCGATAGGAGGCTGTTTTATCTGTGGAGATGCTTGCAGAGAAGGAGAGCAGGGACTGATACTCACTCAGGCCAGTCAAATCTTTTGATTTACACCATTTTCCTTTTCACCAGTCTGAGTACAGAACAATGTTCACATAGAATATCAGATAGTCAGGAGCTGGAGGGTTTAGCAAGTGCTGGCCTGGATGAGAGGGGACAGATGCTATATAGACAAGATGTTAAAGTTGAGCATAGGGTATTAGTAGCATTATTGATGTTGAGTGAGGAGAATTGGCTAGATGACGGAAGTGAGGATGAGGCCAAAGTAGATAAACGAGTGGGTGAAAGAGAACAAAGTTTTCGCTGAAAGGAGAACTGAAGTGTAGAGTGTGCTGGGCAAGGAGGTAAAGTAAGATTCAAACTAAGGCAGAAGTTATCAGAAGTGTGCTGTAGAGTAATCAGAGCATGATCAGAAGTGTAGTTGTGTGTGTACTGTATATGAGGTCCAGTTGGGTACCTGATTTATGAGTTGCTGCAGATTTGAGATCAAACAAGGCAAGCAATGTTTGAAAGTCTGTGTGGAGCGGAGGGGGGCGGGGCCGGGTCGGAATATAGCGCGCCCGGTCCCCAATCGGCCTGATGAGGCGCGCGAGGGATAAAGGCGGCCGGTGACAATGGTTCGAGAGAGAGAGAATTACGGACATGTCCGTCGTGTGTTTATGTTTATGCTTTTGGTTTAAGTTTTCATTAAATATTATTTATGCCGTGCGCTCAAACAAATCGAGGAAGGCCTCAGGATCATCTGCTGCCCCCATCTTCTGTAACGTGGGCGGGGGCAGCGTAGCGCGGGTGTCCGGGGTCGCGGTTGTGGCCAACGTGGTCTCCTGGCTGAGGAGGCTCCGGATGGCGTGCCGGTCCTCTGCCTGAGCCTGCATGATTTAAAAAAAATGGCGATCTTGTTCCTGCCGGAGCTCAAGCAGGGATTGCTGGTGGCTTCGCGAGGGACTGGAGGACCTCCACCAGCTGGGAGGCTCTGTGTCTGCTTTTATGCCTCTCTCCTCGTGCTCACTGGAATTAGAGACAGGTGTTAGGCATAATTTAGCTCAGGTGTAAGCGTCCTTACCGCTTTCCTCTCCCGGACGGGCACTTGACCACACCCCCGCTGCCACAGTCTGCAGCCTGAGGTTTGTCCAGGTGGATGTTGAAGTCATCAAGCACAACAACAAGGGTAACCATCCTCGGGGAAGAACATAAGCAACACATCCAGCTCCTCCAAGGAGTTTCCAAGTTGACCTGGAATGCGATATATAAAAATGGATACATAAACATAAATATGGATTTTAACTGGATGGGTTATGGTAATTGCATATAGTTCAAAGGAATTATTGTCACAAAAATATAACATGGGTGTAAATTTCCATGCATTGGAGATAAGGTTTCCCCACCCCTCCCAGTGTGACTAGTGTGTGGAAGAAAGTGAAGTTGGCGGCGATGACAGAGGGTGTGACAGTATCCTCAGGTAGGATCCAGGTCAGGCCAGAATGTTGAGACCTGAATGGGTAGCAATTGTAGGAATTAAGTCAGCTTTGTTTATCGCTGACTGACAGCTCCAAAGACCAACAGAAAGAGTGAAAAGATTAGCAGAGGAGATGGAAATAGTGCGTATGTTGTTAGGATTGCGCTGTCTTCTGTGTCTGAAGCTTGAGTGACGAGTGTGAGTGATAGTATGAATTTGGAAGCTCATAATAGTATAGGCCAGAGAAGAAAGATGTAGAAAAAGCAGTAGAGAAATAAAGATGATAATGAGTGCAATACTTAAGTGCTTTGTCGTTAGACTTGCACAGGTAGACTCGCTGGTCTTTACACATGTCTGTCTTCATATGAGGAGTTCTTCACATGAGGAGGGCTTAACACGAGGGCTGTCAGACGCGTCAGCGACCATGTCAAATATATGTATATGCTCATATCACGTTGTTAGGTGAAAATAAGCTGGACACACCTTACTATTAAGCACAACTAATCTAGTTCACATGGCTATCCGAAACAGAGGGTCTGTCGAGATGACACACAACTCTAACGCTAGCAATGAATAATCTAAGACAAGTGAAAAACAAAGTACTATACACACACTTGAATAATGTGACTTCACCACAGTAAACAACACAGAAAACCATCAACTCACATCTGGCAATGAAAAATACTTAAAAACAAAATGAAAACACTTTAATAAACACACACTTACACACTACTGCATGCTCCTATTGCTAGATCGCTTACTTGAGAACAAATAAATCACTGGACAGCGGAAATCCGCCTCGGTTTGCAGTGTTTTGTTGGTGTTTATTTTGTGAAAATTATCGTCTGACTCCTCATTATCCAGCTTATTGCAAGACTATTAGCCAAATAAACAAATAAATGGGCATGAAACACTGATCTGAGTTTAAATAATTTTATTATTTTACTTGAAGAGATTGCACAGTGATCAGAGCAGCAGGAGAGACAGCTCACAAATACCCGGATGAGTGGTGAGATTTGTGGCTGTGCAGTTGTTACTGAGCAACATCAGATCCCTAGATGGCGCCATTGACCAATCAGAATTGACTATTCCTGAGTGCTGTGTAATGATATCAGATAATTCAAAGACATAATATTATTTTTACTGATGAGGAAACATTGATTAAACAATACAAATAGTTTGTTTTGTAATCAATATATTGTTTGGTTAATTTCCAAATCACTGGCCTACAGTCCACAGAGATTAATTTTAGATCATCAATGTGTCCAAAGTAGAAGTAAGAAATGGTCTCACAGGACTTTTTCTTACATTTCTGTCTATAATCATGTATCTGATGGGTGGTTTAGGAGTGTGTTAGTGTGGTTGCATTGTATTTAACTGGTTTTCAGCACCTCCATAAACACCATGTTTTTAAAGACACTATGTTAAGGTAACCACCTAACCTTTATGTGTAAAGAGTTATGAGTTATGTGTAAAAACAACATTGTGCCAATCTCAGCGTAGATTGTCTTTGGGAGAAATGCCAACAAAACTACATCTGGGTAAGAAACCTCATTAAGTTTTTACATTGAAACCTTTGAGTTTGGGTCAAAAGACTAGGGTCAATAATTACATCCGATATGCCATTTTGAAAATTTCATCGATTTATTGTGAAACGGTATGCAATTAAACACAATGACTGTAGATGAGGATGATAGGGTTGTTTTCACTGTGCATTATCACACTGAGAATCAACGGGAGCATCCAAAAGCTGAGAAATTTAGTTTTAGAGGCTGTATACAGAGTTAGGATTAAAAAAAGGTGCATTTCAAACCAGTACCGTCACTCCCTATATGCATATTATGCAGTCTACATAGGGCACCATGGTACCGTAGGGGGGCACCAGAAACTCCACTGGCTGCCCCTCCTCACATGTTATATGTTATTCAAGGAACTGATAGCGGTCGCAGAACACAGATTATCATCTCGCAGCTCACATCAGATTATCACCTCTCAGGAGGTTAAAGTAGGTTGAAATTTAAAAAAAATCCCCATACACTCTGATTACTCCTATACTGTCTTTGATCAGCCATCGGTTTGTTGCATGTACAGGGTGATATGCACTTACTGCCCCCTGCTGACTTAAACTCGAAAAAAAGATAAAGGTGACACTTCAAGCTTGAATTGCTCCGTTGGTAGGAAAATACATTTATTATGGTGTAATTAATTGAGTAAATATTTTATGCATTTTTTTTGTATATACAATATATATTAATTGCTCTGGATTAGTGTATTAAATCAACAGCCTTAGTTAAAACTTAAGCTACAATAATTTCTGCTGAAGATTGAGTGGCTTACAGTAAGTAAGTAAGGGAACATCCACACATAAACAGCAAACCAGATTGCTTTTGCTGGAACAAACTTCAGCCTATGCAAGGTAGATCACTCTATGCTCAAGTTTCCAAAAAATGAAAGAGGACAAATCTGTCACTTCCTGTTGTTATAGCATCAGGATTGAGAGACAAACAGCTTGTGGGAAGATGATTAGCTCAGTGTGTAGCATCAGACTCTGCAGTAACAGTCATCTATCATGAGCTTTCAAAATGGCCTGCTGGGAATTTATGACTCTGCATAAAGCTGCATCTCGTGGACAACAGCTCTCACACTGTTTAATGGCACAATGACAAATATAATGGCGAAGTTTGCAATGTAGGTTACCTACATTGACAAACTATGGCTCTGTTCCAAAACCTAGATAGCATTTTAAGGCCTCATTGGTCACACTACTGATGCAAAGGTTGTTCCAATAGGTTGGTAGCATTTGCCGCCTTCAAAAATACCTTATTGTGGCCAAATTCAAAGGCAGCATTCCACGTATCCTTCATGGAGAAGGAAATTCTATAATACATTGGGACAAGCTTAGTAAAACTTTTCATGGAATATGCGAATGAGTTTCGAAAAATTGCCATTTTACAGTAAATATGCTCAAATTGTATTTCTGATATTTCTTATGTTTCATTCAATACTGAAAAGTATTGATAAAAATAGTACACTTTAATGCAAAATTGACTATTTTTCCCAATAGTTGCATGTATTTTTATTAGGGTTAATAAAAAGAGTTAATTTGATTACAGTTAGCATGCTAACACATTCAATTTAGTACAGTTTACAGAGAATGTGACGACAGTAGGTCTCCAGTTTCCTGGTGAAATGTCCACAGGGGGCACTAAAGCGAGTTGTAAAGCAAGTTGTTTTCAGTTGTAAATGATTTAATACAAAGAAATGCATATATCAGTAGTAGTAATAGTAGTAATAATAATAATAATAACAATAATAGGCCTAATAGTAGTAGTAGTAGTAGTAGTAATAACAATAATAATAGTAGTAGTAGTAGTAGCAGTAATAATAATAATAATATCATCTCAGCTTTATGAGATTTTAGACCAGTCAATATAATGATTGCAGATATACACAACTCTCTAGGTCTGGAAGCCGCTCCACTACTGCCGGTGAGCACAACCAACAGACCCCCCCGACACAGACAGCAATCCCACCTCCAATCCACCTGGTCCTCCCTCCCCCGCCGCCGGCAAAACCCATCCCCCATATCAGCGGTTAAGCCTCTGTGCTCCGCTGTGCATTCCTCCACTAAGGATGCTTTGTCACCATGACAGGCACCTCCAAACCAAGCACCTGGTCTGTTTGTGACCTTGCAGATGACCAAAAATCATTGTTTGGTTGCCATTTTTAGATTAAAGTCTGTGGCTGGAGCCATGGTGTGCACCAGTTAGCTACCCAGCTAGAGACTCCACATCCAACCCAGATAGCACTCCGACACAGTCACGTTAAATGAGAGATGGGATCTCCGGCAGAGGCAGCAAAGGGAGGGGCCAGGCTAAAATAAAATCGAACCTGTAATGCCCATGCTGACAAGATGTGCCAATCGTACCCACCGACAGCACTAGAACAGCTGCCAGACCCAGACAGTTAATAAAGTATAGAAATAAAGTGTTTATTTAAAATGTTTTTGGAATTGGATTTTATAAGGGAGGCAGATGGGAATGAGGACAAATTGTTCTGTAGTAATATAAATATAAATACTACCACCTCTGCTACCCCACTAACATTAACAATAATAGCAATAACAATAACAATTATATGCAAATGTACATATATAGAAAAGAAATGAAATAAAGTACAGCATATAAAACATTATAATATATCTAAATTACATTTTTGTATTTTGTATTTATGTACCATATAACTTAATTGAGGCATCAACTCACAGCTAGTTTTAATCAATATATAAGGGTGTGAGCAGTGGGCTGAAGATTGTATTAAATTTGAATAATTTATTTTTAATTGCTGATGTATGTTTCTCTTTAATAATATGGTCCCTTAATAGATGCAACCATTGTGTAATTGATATTTGTTTTTTATTTTTCCAATTGAGTAACATTGTTTTCTTGGCAATAGCTAGAGACATGAGCAGAAGTGTTGAATGTTCAAGAGGGGGGTTCATTTGAGATGTGTCACCTTAAAGGCATAGTAATGATAGTGAAGGGATTGTAATTTTCAAGAAATCTGATTTGGAATCTGTTTATTAAATGACATCTGTCCAGAAATTATAAAGAGGTGTGCATAACCAGAGTGCATGAAGGTAAGTGTCTGGTGTGTTTAAATTACAGTTAGTACGTCTGTCAGAAGTAGTCCCATTTTAAACATCTTACTCTGTGTTCTGTGTGTTCTGTGGACAATTGTATACTGAATTAAGTGGATATTTGTGTTTGTACTTAAGATAAAAGTATTTCTGCAAACTGTTTTCCAGAATTCCTCACCTGTGTTGATATTGAGATCTTTTTCCCATTGTTTAACTGGTGCTGCTGTATTAGTATCTATAGATGATATTAAAGTGTATCGTTTAGTGAGTGTCTTTACTGAGTTACTAATTGTGGTGATATGTTTTAGAATTGGGGGATGTTACGCAATATCATTGTTTCCAATTGTGGGTTTAATATAATTCCTAATTTGTAGGTAATAGTAATAATGTTCTTTTCCTAAATTCAATTTCTGAATTAATTCTGTAAATGTATTGAAGCTGTTGCAAGTAAACAGGTGATGTAGATGTGTGGTGCCTTTCTCTTTCCATTTAATATTGTTAAGTGGAATTTGATAGTTGATTGTAAAATCAGGATTATCCCATGTTATGTAGGTTGATGTGTGGTGTGAGCTCATTGACAATGTATTCATTTTCAACCAAACAATGAGAGTTGTTTTAATTGTAATATTCTTAAATTTTTCACTAAAATGTGTTAATTGTTTGATTTAATGATGCAAACCATTCCTTAGTTGGTTGTACCGGAGTCACGGTGGATAAATAAAGGACTTTTGGCAGTGTACACATTTTAACTGTTGCAATACGACCTATAATGGAAATTTCATCCATCGAGTTAAAATATATTCTATTGTTTTCAACAGATTAATGAAATTGAGGTTAAACAAGTCAGTGAGGTTCTGGAATATGCTTATTCCTAAGTATGTAATATTATTTATTGTGAATGGTGTGTCATGTATGCTTGTATCATGTGGTTTCATATTCAATGGTATGTGATGTCTTGGGATTTTGTACAAAAAGTAATATGTCATCTGCATGTAAAGAAATGTTATGATTGGTGTTGTGTGATAATACTCCAAAAATATTATCATTCTGTGTTATTGCAGCGGCTAGAGTTTCTATAAATATATGCAAAGATTAATGGTGATAAGGGGCACACTTGTCGAATCCCTCACTGAAGCTTTTAAGGGTTGTATGAAGGAAGTGCCAACTGACTTATCAAAACTTTTTTCTGCATCCAGTGATACGATTATTGTCTTTTTTTTGGTTTTGTTTACATAGGTTAATAATGTTGAATAATTGTCTGGTATTGTTTGATGAGTGGCATCCTTTGATGAAACCTGTTTAGTCTGGATGGATGAGAGATGAAATTACTGATTCAAGACGTGTGGCCAGAGCTTTACTAATTATTTTTAAATCAGTATTGATAAGGGATAATGGGCAATAACTAGTGCATATTGTTGGGTCTTTGTTTGGTTTAAGTAGAACTGAAATTAGTTCTGTGTTCATGTGAGATGGGATAGAAGAAGTATTTTTCATTTCTGCCATCATTCGCAAGAATAATGGTGATATAGCTGACCAAAAGTGTTTGTAGTATTCTGGTGGGTATCCATCTATACCTGGGGCTTGATTATTTGTAGTGAGTCGAGAGCCGGTTTATATTCAATTTCTGATATACTGTAGGTTCTTCTAATGATTCTCTTTGGGTTGTAGTTAGACTGGGTAGAATTATATTATTAAGGAATTAATTTGTGTCTTTCATTTTTGTTTTTTTGTCATTACTGTACAGATGTTTATAAAATGTACGGAAAGTGTTACTGATGTCTTGTAAGGTGTGGAGCGTCTTTCCTTCTGGGTTCTCAATTACGGGGATAAGTGTCTTTTCTCTGTTATGTTTGAGTAAGTTAGAAGGTATTTACCTGATTTGTCATTATGTTCAAAATGTGTATATCTTAGGTATTGTTTTTGAAATTTGATTCTTTTATTTATAATATCTTTGTAGTCACATTTTGTTTTATTTATCTCCTTTAAAGCCTGTTCATTGGGATTATGAGAGTAAATATTGTGTAATGTTTGTATTTTATTTTCTAATTATTTTTCTAGTTTTTGTTCCTTTTTATATTTGAATGTAGAATATGATATGATCTTTCCTCTTAAGACAACTTTAGCTGTCTCCCAAAGAGTTAGTGCAGAGATGTCTGGTGAGTTGTTTGTTTCCATGAAGTATGCCCATTCTTTTTTAAAGTATTCATTAAAGTCTTTGTCTTGAAGTAGTGATGTATTATCCTCTATCGAAATTATTTTTTTATATCATTCCTGTTATTGATAGTTATAGTGATTGGTGCATGGTTAGAGATAATGGTAGGGTTTATTGTTGTATTTAAGATGTCTGGCATGAGGGAATTACTTGGCAGAATTACTTGTTAAGAAATAATCAATATGTGAAAATGATTTATGAACTGCTGAGAAATACAGTAGGTGTATTCTCTCGAGTTTGGGTTTGTAAGTCTCCAGCTATTGCTAAGACCAAGGTCAGTCATGTATTGTTTGATGGTTTCTGTAGATTGTCATGGTTGAAAATGTGATGGCATATTCAATTTGTGTTGTGTTGGATCAATAACTATATTGTAGTCTCCTCCAATTATGATAGCTGATTGGGAGAGGTTGGCTATTGAAGAGAAAATAATATGGAATAATAGGGGTCATCCCTGTTTGGTCAATAAATATTAGCAGTGGTCAGTATTTTATTGTTTAAGGTTATGTTGATGATAACATAACGTCCTTCTGGATCACATATGGTTGAATGATTAATAACTGCTATATTTTTATTGATTAATATACTATAGCTACACCTCTTTTCTTTGAGTTATAGGATGCAGAATATATTTGTGTTAATTGTGTATTTGTTCATTTCTTGTGTTCTGGTTCCAAAAGGTGAGTTTCTTGCAATAAACATCTATCTGCCTTAAGTTTTTTTAAGGCTGATGAATTAATGCCTCGTACATTCCAGCTTACCAATTTTAGATGTGACATTCTGTGTTAAGATAGTATGTAGCTTTGCTCGATATTTAATATAAGTATATGTAGCCTATTATATGATATAGACAGAAAATATGCATACAGTATACATTCAAAGTCAGACAAACACAACATGAAACAATGATAATGTAAAATAGTTAAAGGATGGGAAAGGAGGAGGCGAGAACCGGCTTGTCAACATAAATGATAATTTAATGAAAACTTAAACCAAAACACATAAACAAACACACACAACGGACATGCCCATAATTCTCTCTCTCTCGAACCATCGTCACCGGCCGCCTTTATCCCTCGCGTGCCTCATCAGGCCGATTGGGGACCGGGCGCGCGATATTCTGATCGGCCGCGCCCCCCCTCCGCTCCACAGATAACTATTACGGCACCTTTCTAAACGCTGCAACATATAGTTTGACATTAGTGGGAAGAAATGGATATGTGGCAATGGATGCACAAAATCTGTCAAATAAAGTTCAGTATCATTGTAGCACATCCTACACTACAAAGGGTGTTCTTTCCTTAATTGATTTTCGTTGACCTAGGGTGCTTCTCAATACGTAATACTTCCTAAATAATTCACTTAACCATCCTCGAGTTTGTGCCCTGAAAACTGATCAAAGTCTGCCATCATGAAGGACGTATCAATTCTCTGAATGCACCGCAAGCTCCAATGGCAGAGGAATCTTTCTGAGGAGACTTGAGCAAGGATGCACAAAATTCAAATGTTTTTTTTTTTTTTGTCAAAGCGTCAAGTCAAATTTCAGAAATAAGAAGCGCTCCTAATCTATTCTTACATGGGAAATTGGAACATCAGTTCTGAATATTGTTCCACCTAAATTCCCCAATTCTTGACAAGCACGACCAAGTGGGGAATGTTCCTGCACCAAAAAGCGCCTGGTCTATGCCTTTGACATCGCAACCCTTTTGATCTCTGGGTAATACACGCAAAATACTCGCCTCACACGCGAAAGGTCTCCGGTTCGTAACCGGGCGGAAACAACTTTCTTGGGGCAGTGGTGGCTCAGCGGTTAAGGCTCTGGGTTACTGATCAGAAGGTCGTGGGTTCAAGCCCCAACACCACCAAGACACCACTGTTGGGCCCTTGAGCAAGGCCCTTGAACCTATCTGCTCCAGGGGCGCCGTATCATGGCTGACCCTGCACTCTGACCCCAGCTTAGCTGGGATATGTGAAAAATAAATAATTTCACCATGTATATGCAGAAATGTATGTATAATGTGTGACAATTGGTCAAATTAATTAATTAATTAATTAATAAGAAACAAAGTAAGTGTAAGAAAGCTGTTTTGGTCTCATTACTGTTAGTTTTAGAGTTAGGTTTTGAGTTTCGGTTAGAACTATACTAATAATAACTATTTAAATGTTTCGGAAACATCCATTCGTATCATGTTTGCACATTTCTTGCACTTGTGCCGTGCAAATTTGCACATGCACACAACTTGAGGTTCAGGTTCAGCCACTTTAGGACAGTTCTACAATCACAGACCAGTTTTAGCAGATCAAACAATACTGAACTGACGCCTATTTTCCGTGAGATAAGTGTATTATTTTGAATATTTGAATACAGTGTTCAGAAGTTTTGTTTCAACTCTACTTGTTAGTCTATGGCACATTTGTTAAAAATACATCCTGGATCTCAACTCAGATTCCGCCAATAACGGTGCATTGTATAATAAGTGGTACGGTGATGAACAGATTGTTCCATCAGAGACTTTAGATGCTGTGAATGTTGCACTATGAAAAAAACAAACCAGGTGTGACCCCTGAAAGAAACTGAGAATGTGTGCAGGCGGTGTAAAGTCTATCGGATCCCTCCACCAACCACAAAACGAATACAAGCATGTGTGAGTTGTTCGGTTGTAATCTAAAAGAATCTCAGACTCTTAAAGCACGATTAAACTAGAGTTTGTTTTAGAGATTTTTCTCTCCCCAAGCTATTTTTTTACACTTAGCAGGGTGTATCGCATCACTATTTCCGAGACTACAGCTTCAATATTATTAATAGGCTTTATCTAAACACTGTTATCTAAGACATGTTGGATAACGATGAAAACTCATTATCTGTTGCTTTGCAGGCAGAAATCAGGTTTTAACAGATTTTTGGGGGCTAATAAAAAAAAAAATAGGATGAGCAATATAGAAACCCATCAGTCACTTTATATAAACAGAATTTCTCAGCCTGATAAGAATTGTTAGCTCAGAGCTTATTTGGTCTGGTGCACCAGATTTTATTTATTAATAGTTTCCTATTCTTTATTACAACACAGTTCTAAATTTTATCTCAAAGCAGCTGATCTTCACTAAGGCTGTCAAACCTTGCTTTTTTCATTCCGCACTAGATGTGGATATTTTAGCACACAGTGGAGGACGGCCACTTTAGTTTAACCTCTGTCTTGCAGATGAATCACTCCCATTGGACGCTGAGCTATTATTTATACTATACATGAATCAGAGCACCATCACAGCACTTTGAGACACAAGAATAAACACTTGCACTCTCTCGTCCACTCAACAGCGAGCTCTAGGATTCAATTTATAGTCAGGCTGCCTTCAGACAACATTGTGATTCTTTTCTTTACTCGATGCTTTTCTTTATTGCTACAGTACGGATACCAGCTGTATGAAGTGATCTTTTTTTACCCCTGGCTAAGTTCAACATTACAGCATTGCATAACACAAAAACAGTTATTTTTTCATTTTGAGGTGCACATTATGAAAATCATTACTTGTGCATCAATAAGATTAATTCACTAACCACTATTATTGATTTGTAAGTGTTTTTTATTCATAATAAAGAGCTAGTCATTCATTTGGGAACCATTATTCACTGGTCAATCTGTGGGTTTTTAATTCAATAAAAATGGCAACAAAATGTTACTATATTTTTTGATAATTTCTGGAAAAAACAACAAAAAACTTTTAAATTCAAACACACAGAACTTCCATAGACTTACTGTACATTAGAAAAGAGCAATTTCGCTTATAATATGATGGACAGCAATAGCTGCTAAAGTTGGATTGGTTAGTAATACTTTAAGGTGGGGCTAAGCAAAGGGTCAGTTTAATGGGTCTGGAATTCTGTGATGTTGTGTGAATCCAAGGATCGAGAGCGATCTGTAAAAACATTTCTCTCTCTCTCTCTCTCTCTCTCTCTCTCTCTTTACAGGCTGTCCACAGAGTCCGATGAGCAAGGCCACGTTAACACTCATCACCGTCTGCACTTGTGTGGTGGCGGTCGTGTACGGCACACAGACTTCCTGTCCTCTCAGCGTTAAGCTCACGCTACATGTTCCTGAACATTTCATTGCTGACGGTGAGCCCAACCATTATCCATTCAATAAATGATTGAATCTGCAAAAACATTTCCTGCTCATATTTCACGGGATTGTTGCCATACCAACTCATTCCTACAGCCACTGCTTCAAAAATTTATTTCATTGCATAGAAGCTTTCCCAGCATTTATATATATATATATATATATATATATATATATATATATATATATATATATATACATATATATATATACACTCACCTAAAGGATTATTAGGAACACCATACTAATACTGTGTTTGACCCCTTTCACCTTCAGAACTGCCTTAATTCTACATGGCATTGATTCAACAAGGTGCTGAAAGCATTCTTTAGAAATGTTGGCCCATATTGATAGGATAGCATCTTGCAGTTGATGGAGATTTGTGGGATGCACATCCAGGGCACGAAGCTCCTGCTCCACCACATCCCAAAGATGCTCTATTGGGTTGAGATCTGGTGACTGTGGGGGCCATTTTAGTACAGTGAACTCATTGTCATGCTCAAGAAACCAATTTGAAATGATTCAAGCTTTGTGACATGGTGCATTATCCTGCTGGAAGTAGCCATCAGAGGATGGGTACATGGTGGCCATAAAGGGATGGACATGGTCAGAAACAATGCTCAGGTAGGCCGTGGCATTTAAACGATGCCCAATTGGCACTAAGGGGCCTAAAGTGTGCCAAGAAAACATCCCCCACACCATTACACCACCACCACCAGCCTGCACAGTGGTAACAAGGCATGATGGATCCATGTTCTCATTCTGTTTACGCCAAATTCTGACTCTACCATCTGAATGTCTCAACAGAAATTGAGACTCATCAGACCAGGCAACATTTTTCCAGTCATCAACTGTCCAATTTTGGTGAGCTCTTGCAAATTGTAGCCTCTTTTTCCTATTTGTAGTGGAGATAAGTGGTACCCGGTGGGGTCTTCTGCTGTTGTAGCCCATCCGCCTCAAGGTTGTACGTGTTGTGGCTTCACAAATGCTTTGCTGCATACCTCGGTTGTAACGAGTGGTTATTTCAGGCAAAGTTGCTCTTCTATCAGCTTGAATCAGTCGGCCCATTCTCCTCTGACCTCTAGCATCATCAAGACATTTTCGCCCACAGGATTGCCGCATACTGGATGTTTTTCCCTTTTCACACCATTCTTTGTAAACCCTAGAAATGGTTGTGCGTGAAAATCCCAGTAACTGAGCAGATTGTGAAATACTCAGACCGGCCCATCTGGCACCAACAACCATGCCACGCTCAAAATGGCTTAAATCACCTTTCTTTCCCATTCTGACATTCAGTTTGGAGTTCAGGAGATTGTCTTGACCAGAATCACACCCCTAAATGCATTGAAGCAACTGCCATGTAATTGGTTGAGTAGATAATTGCATTAATGAGAAATTTAACAGGTGTTCCTAATAATCCTTTAGGTGAGTGTATATATATATATATATAGAGAGAGAGAGAGAGAGAGAGAGAGAGCAAAAACATTTATGCATATAAATTTATATAAAGGTTTTCATTTAAAACATATCTTTTTCTCTATGTTTTGGCCTTCTATCCACACTGATACAACATTGTATATATCCTATCCTAAGTGGAAAAATTTGAGCATGCTGTCTTTGCGTAAAACATCAATCTCAGGGTGGGCTAAAAGAAGACTTTTAGTGCTCTGCCCATCACTGATAAGCATGGCTCATACTCTCTAGAACTACAATACCCATCATGCACTACGCCCCCTCCCCGAAGTCTGTACTCTTTTACTCCTGATTTATCACAATACAGGGACAGTAGAGGTGTTTAAAAGCAACACGTTTCTTATTTAAAAATAAATATCTTGGATATTATGGTCTAAAATAAAAAATTTTACTTATTACTCAACAAAAGTATTCTGATTACATAACACGCGTTACTTTTAATGATTATGCCTGGGTAGCTCAGTGAGTAAACGCTGACTACCACCCCTGGAGTCGTGAGTTCGAATCCAGGGTGTGCTGAGTGACTCTAGCCAGGTCTCCTAAGCAACCAAATAGGCCCTGTTGCTATGTAGGGTAGAGTCACATGGGGTAACCTCCTTGTGGTCACTATAATGTGGTCCTTGCTCTCTGTGGGGTGCGTGGTGAGTTGTGCGTGGATACATGCGCGATGTCTCTGCAGAAATGCGCTCAACGAGCCATATGATAAGATGAGCGAATTGTCCTCTCAGACCCGGAGGCAGTTGAGATTCATCTTCCGTCACCTGGAATGAAGCGAGTCACTACGCCATCACGTGGACCTAGAGTGCATTGGGAATTGGGCATTCCAAATTGGGGAGAAAAAAGGATTCATTGTAACAATTATTCTGGAATTTTCAGTCCCTCTAACATGATCTCGTCAGACGTTCTATCTATTCTTGAAGTGAAGTGTGGTTCTACCACACAGTGAAACACAATATTGACGTATTTACAGCATTTAAAATGAAAACCATGTTGTGTATGAACAACTTTAGCGACATAGGAAATTTAACAAATACTTATTGAATCCATGAATATTGAATTCATGAAATTAACTGCTGAAATGCATTGTATTTATAATCAATGACATTAATTAAATGTTCAACGCCATGGCATTTATTTAACACAGTTGATGCATTTACTTCATGTGACTTTATTACAGTATTAATTCTGTTCTGTGTCATTTCTTGTGCCTTATTCAACTTCTTTCAAAACAGTATATCACTTAACCAAGACTAAATGTTAGAAATGATCAAAATGAATAAAAATTCTGTAATTGTTTAATCATTAATTGTAATAATTTAAATTATATTTTGTTTGCCATGGGAACCAAAAAGAGTTTTCAGAATATGCTGCAGCTCAAAAACATGATCATAAAATACACAACAAAAGTAACATAAAACAATCATGAAAGTACTAATTTTTTGCACTATAATCCAAACTTCAGAAGGTGGACTTGCCATTGGGAGAACCGAGCGGGCCAGTGGGTTGGCTGCGAAATGGGCCGAATGGGCCACGTTAAGCTAATATGAGCCTCCACGTTATGCAGAACGGACAACAAAAAGGTGCAGCGGATAGCGGCCAGTTGCTATGTAAAAATCACGGGCCAATTTCTATTCCCAGTCCAGACCTTGTTGTAGGACGAGTTGTAAATGCCTTTTGGCTGCTATTTTGCTAAAAGCATTGCATAAATGTATAAATTGCATTGTATAAATA
This sequence comes from Xyrauchen texanus, assembly GCF_025860055.1. Lineage (NCBI taxonomy): Eukaryota > Metazoa > Chordata > Actinopteri > Cypriniformes > Catostomidae > Xyrauchen > Xyrauchen texanus. The sequence continues at coordinate 53,891,568 of NC_068279.1, read as the reverse complement.
AGGCACAGAATGAGGATGAAGGATTATTGCTATGGACTGTATTAACACACTGAAAAAAAGCTAAATGCCCGAAAGGGGTGACTTTTGCTCCATTGTACCCAACTACAGATAGCATGTAGTGGCCCCCAAAAGAAGTAGAAACTTAAAGACACTTACAGTACATAAAATGTCTGAATGATTGAAATTATGAAACAACAAATGTAATGCTCAGAATTAAGATAAACATTAATTTAGACACTTTCTGGTCGTTAAACATAGGGGCATGTGCATGGTATGTGATGGACCACTGCACACCTGGGCAGTGTTGGGTAGCAACAGATAGCATATAATCAGGATTATGTAAAATCAAAATTACAAATAACAAGTATTGTAATTGGATTAAAATGTGCATAATCATATTTCTTTTTGTGGATTGCATGATTACATTTTTAATTGCATTAGCAGTCAACTAACTGCAATAAGTGCTTACTGTACTAATTATGCTCCTAAATTTTCAAGCGACTGAGCCAGAGCCTAAAATATGTCTGATAGACACACAGTGCGGTCCCATTTCGCATTTGACCACATACAGAAAGAACTTTACTTTTAAAAAGACATGGGGGAAATAACTGAGCAACAGAATGTTTGCCCTACCAAAATTATATCCATTGAAAAAGACTCCACATCCAATCTGAAGAATCTTAATGCACGTTTGCATTCCTTTATAGTCACTTTTGCTAAATGTACATCTTTACAACATATCTAAAAGCATTCACTCATTATTCATTTTAAAGCTGGAAAAATAAAGAAATAAATGCAAATCCCCCACAGGATGGCAAAATTAACAAGGGGGACCCCACCGGTCAGACCAAAAGAGAATCTATTGCCCAAAAGCATCCCAAAGAATTCTGTTTCTACTTGAGTGTGCACATACTTTTAGGATGTTGTCAAAACATTTGTCCAAATGTGCCTCACACACACACACACACACACACACACACACACACACACACACACACACACACACACACACACACACACAGTTTGTCTGAAGAAATCTCCCCCACCTGTTTGTCAAAGTCATTTCAGACTCATGCTCCACTTCTCTTAACTATATCTTTATTTTATGGTACAGCCTTGCTGTTTATGAGGATATTTAAAGGACAAATATGCTCAGCACATGGCAGCTCTTATGTAGAAGTACTGTATATTGCGTGGTAAATTTTTAGCACATCCATATAAATCATACCTTTTATAATAATAGAATTCCGACAAATGTTTCTCGTGAAAACTAACACAAGGAAATAATAAAACTAATAATATTAATAATTACCTTACATTGCATATAATACACTATATCTGCTTACATGTTAATCTGTAAACCCACTGACCACATTTATGACCAAGATTTTGTGTTGTGTTTAAAAAAGTTGATGTATTTACCACAGAGTAGTCAATTATAAATGATCACATAGAGCACAATTGTGCCTGCCCACTATTTTTCCAATACATGTTGTACCTTATAGATTTCCTTAATGAATGAGTTGTAAGCCATGAACTACAGTGGCCCAGACGTATGCAACACAACAAAATTTACAAAGCCAACAAATGTTCACAACACAAAGAATCAAGCCACAACACAAATAAGTTCCCCTTCTGTCACTCACTCGACGTTATGTCGATGTAGTGACACTAGGGGTATCTCTTGAGAGCTTCGGTTACCTCTTATCTTTGAGAAAAGGCCAATGAGAATTTGCGAACAGAATTTGCATGCTCCTCCCCCGGACATATGAGTATAAAAAGAGGGAAGCGTGCATCTGTTCAGACAGATTTTGTCTTCGGTGAGCTAAGTAAAAACCCACTGCTGTTCCACTGACCTCTAAAAGAGCATACGGTTTTTGAGATACGGCGCATTTCAGCGGCTTTTCTCTTCTTCTGCATACCAGTGCACACTACGCCCCTATGGAGGACCAGGAGTGCCACTTAAAAATAAAATGAAGATTCAATATATCAGTTTAATAATTCAAACATAAAAATGTATATAAATAAATCACTTTTAAATGGACAAATTAATAGACATTTTTAAAGTTGTTTATTTAATTCGTGTTTTTAAATGTATTGCAATAAAACCATAAAACAACAAATAAATAAAAACATTTTAAATGTATAAATAAATAGACACATTTAACATTGTTTATTTAATTCATGTTTTAAAACGTAGATTAATAAAACAATAAAAAGTACTTTAATAAATCATTTTAAAGGCACATGTTAAATCGCTTTTTTTAAAGCATTTGGCAAACCATTTCTCTATCTATTTGCCAAATGCTTTTCTTTGTCGGTTTGCCAAATGCTTTTCTTTATCCATTTGTCAATCGAGTTAAAAAAAATGCCATTGGACAGTACACACGTGGGAGCAACCAATCACCTTTCGCCTGTCTCCCGCTTGTAAAAGTAACACGCACTGTCATTGGACAGTTAGAGAGACCAAGACTTTGTCCCGCTTAATTTGCTTCTTTGGCGCCATTTTAACGTCTTGCATGTTTAATACACAATAATTACGTTCAAGTAGGACCATGGCAGATATCGCCAATATTCTCAGAAAACTCGCTAATGATGTGGATGGTTTAACTTCTCACTCCAATGTCCCAGACCGAACAGCAACTCCATCTGGAACTCAAGGACATAACGAAAACGCAGTGGACGGTAAGAAAAGTTGCTTTTCTTCAATTTTGTTGTTCGTCTCTTCGTCTCTATGCGAATGTGTTTGTTCCCATATGATTTATGCCATTATTATGACATATAATTTGTGATGTTATAAATAATATGACCCATTTAAACGAGGCATTTGTCGCGTAGCTTACGTATGGTGTATTGTTTTAGTCAGACACCCGCCCCATCCTGGCCTAACGTTAGTCTCTCACAGACGAATCTACTTTGTCACTTTATTTTTTGCCTAATAGCCTTCGCTTACATCCAGTTAAAAATATATCGCCAATACGCGACCTCGAGGTCTTGCTTTCTAGGCACATGATCGTCTCTCTTTGGTGTCTTGGGGCCGAGAGTAGCCACAGTTGATGTCTTTGACTCTTGACGTTAACGTAACTTACCGCAGCTGATTTGTTCTTCATTTGTTTCGATGCTGCGCTGTGCATTAAAATATCCAAAATCACTGCATAAAGCCGCTCTTTAACCAAGGTATGGTGATTTTTGTCAGATCATGTCGCAGTTATAAATCAGGATTTTAGCAGATCAAACACATAAAGCAATGAGCATTAATGAAAATCAGTTTTGCACACTAGATTTGAAGTAGCTGTTACGTGTTTTGCCCAACATGACCTCAGTCGCCATCAAACTGACGAACAATCGTCTCTGCAGGTGATATTTGCTTGCACAGTACCTGATTGAGCCACCTATACTGATACACTGATATAGGAGATGGGGAGTAACGTTAGTTTCAGACACAGCTGTAGTCTCACAAATTCCTGTGGGATATCTATGTAGGTCTATTAAGGTCTAACAGTTATAACGTACTACAATTTTGTCATGTGTTTTTTCAACGTTATATTTCAAAATAAAAAAAGCATGCACATTAAACAAAGCATTTTTAAAATGTCATTGTTATGGGTTAAGTTTACATTGACATTGTTTTCAAATTTACAGTTGAAGTAAATAGACTTTTCGCAAGCTATGGAGCAGAAGCCAGCAGGAGACCTTTAAGTCGTCGTAGTCGTTCTGCATGACATCGCAGTAGCTTCACAAGAGTTTTCTGCTGCTTAAGTAGCATAACACAAAGTGTTGCACCAACTAAATTTGAAAGGGAGGAACTGGAAGCTGCAGGACTAGGAGAGAAAAAAGTTAAATTTCTTGGTGGGTATCATGTACGTTTTTGTTTATAAACAAAAGTTGTTAAACAAAAGTTTTGCTTCTAAAATTTTTTGCTTTATATTTTCTTTTTTACAGGTGATGAAAATAATGCAGAAGATTTCAAAGACTACATTCTAACTACATATCCAAAACTTGGTAACTGTGGGGGATTTGAGATTTTAAAAACATCAGGTATGACCCGATCTAGGAATCTGGTGGTGTTGCCTTCCCCAAACACAGGATACACAATTAAGACTCTAAAAGAAAATATGGCACATGCTCTCATCTACATACGTCCTATGCAAAAAGACATAGAACTGTCCAGTTCTGTAAGTTTTTTTTTACTACAGTAAATTACTTCAATTAATGTGTGCTTATTACATTTTAGACAATTGAAAGGAGTAGTTCACTTTTAAAAAAAACTTTTGCTGATAATTTGCTCACCCCCATGTCATCCAAGATGTCCATGTCTTCCTTTCTTCAGTAGAAAAAAAATTAAGATTTTTGATGAAAACATTCCAGGATTTTTCTCCATATAATGGACTTCAATGGGGTCAGTGCAGCTTTAAAGTGCTTTAAACGACACCAGACGATGAATAAGGGTAATAACGGTCATTTGGACCTTGAACCGTTTGGACCCCATTGAAGTCCATTATATGGATAAAAATCCTGGAATGTTTTCATCAAAAATCTTAATTTCTTTTCGACTGAAGAAAGAAAGACATGGACATCTTGGATGACATGGGAGTATGTAAATTATCAGCAAAAGTTTTTTTAAAAGTGAACTAATCCTTGAAGTTGTTATCTAAAATTCTGAGCTTTTGAATTTTTTAAGGTTGTCTGTAAATCTCCCATGCTTGGGCCAATGGAGAGATGTCTTACCTGTGAAAAAAAGTTCAATTTCAATGAACTTAAGGTTCACATTGAGAGCTGCAGGTATGGATAACATTGACTGGTCGATTTAATATTCAGTTTTTATTAGGTAAACAAATTTTAATTTCATGTTTTTGAAGGACTGAATGTTCCAATCACCTGCTACCAACATTAGAGAATGAACACCTAAAAGCACATTCTTCAGACAGTGATTCATTCATCAACCAGTCACCCCCTGAGGAAAATACTGACCAACTATTCATCGATTTAACAGAGGAAAAAACAGACATGGTAAACTTCAAGTTTGCATTGCTAAGAGCTTTTCTTACCATCAAACATTTTCTTCTGCCATAAATTCAGTTTGTAGGTTCACAATATTAGCATTTCAAAACACTTCTTATTTTTTCTAAACTTTTTGTATATAATGTTATAATCAAACTGAAGAAGAGAGTGGTCTTGTGCATCATCCACATTTATGTGGTCCAGGTTTTATGGTAGATGCTTTTAGGAGTGTCTTTAATATTTCTAAATTTCCTATCTCATAATTTTGTCAGGAATCTTTAAGTGAATGGCGAGGATGCGTGAGGAGCAGGATGAGGAATATAATCAGTCTTTGATAGCAGATCAAGCCAAAGTATGTAGGGTAAACTTTATAACAGACATCCCCTGATGACATTGTGTTATCTTTCTGTCTGCATTACAATGCAGTGTCTGAATTTGTAATTTGTTTCAGGAAATTCAGAATATAAATAGTGAAGAATCTGAGAATAGACGCAGAAAGGTAAGTCTAAGTAAAGGAAATCAGGATGTTGCTGCCTTTTTAAGACATATTACATATTTATTTGTAATAACTTATGTGTATTTACATAGTAGATGCTTAGCAGATAACCTAAAGGAAATTACAAGCTGAATAATTCTACAAAAGCATCATCATAGAGAAAATAGTCTTTGGATATTTATTAAAAGATCATGTAGGCATTGAGAGAAAGGGAGTAATTAAAAGTCCTGGTAATTGATTTTATTACGTGTTGTTACAGTGCTACAAGGCACACCTAGACCACAGAAATTGGGAGAGACTAAATTTATATAAATGTAGACAGGATGGTGAAGATCTTGTAGCGCCTCTGTAAATTGATATCTGTTCTTTCAAAGTTATGTGGGCAGTTGCCAGTTTGTTACTATAAAAAAGATTGTTGTATTTAGTTTTGTTATAACAATTTGATTCAGAAACTTACCTACATTATTTTCGGCTATAGATGAGAGACGAGCGTGAATGGTGAGTTTACCTGAAGTTGCTCATGGTGTGCCACTAAAAGTAAAATATCCGAGTGGCTTAATGAGGACAAGGAAATTTATTTTAAGGGAATCAATTAAGGTAGGTTAGGTTTTTTTTTTTTTTTTTATAGTTTGTTTTTTTGGCGTCTAAAGTGTTTAAGTGTGAAATAATCAAAATGTATAGGCACTGTTTGACTTTGTTGGAGAGGTGGAGGATGCTACAGAATGGTTCCATATTCAGGAAGCCTTATCACCACCACTTAGAAATGACCTATGTGGAACCATTTTTGAAAGAAATATCAGAGGGCCAACCACACTTTTTGTCCAGTGGATTTCCTTCGAAGATGCAGAGGTAGATTTACAAAATGTTATACTTTTTTTTTTTTTTTCTTAGCTTGTCATTTACTGTTTTATGTAATTCATCAGTTTATGCAGACCATTCTTACACCTGATGACAATGACAACCATGATAAAGATGATTATAATTCTTCTGGGACTGTCAGCCGATTGGATCAACCTAGCACCTCTAATGAACATCTGACATCGTTCTCCCCTCGATCAGAGCAGGAAAAGACTGTCCAGAAGTGAGAATTAAAGTGTTATAGTTTCAGTTAACGCATAGTCATCTCTATACCTGTATCCCATTTGATATACTATGTCATCATTTATCATTTGCATTCATAATATTCTTTTCTAGGACCGACCTCCAAACAATACTGAGTCGCCTTTCAGCCAAGATAGATGATGATAGTCCCACTAGTAATCAGATCAATGTTGTAAGGGATTACAAAGGCAATACCCACAACATACTGAGAAGCACTGTTCAGGCTTTTAGTCGGCGAAGATTTAACCTCGGAGCAAGATTGGATGTCGTTTTTGTTGATGATACAAAAGAAGCAGAGGGGGCTGTGGACGGTGGTGGTCCAACTAGAGAGTACCTCAGACTGCTCCTTAAGGCTGTCCAACAGTCTAGCATATTTGCGGGCTCTGAAAATAGTAAGAGGTTGCGGCTTGACAGTGAAGGTAAGCATTTAAACCAAAGGTCTTATTTAAAATTATTTCATAACATTAAGTCATTGTAGTTAATTAAAATATTTTGGTAATTAAATTTTCTTTACAGCTTTGCATAAAGGTCTCTACAGGCAGATATCTCAAATGATATCAGTTTGTATAATTCATGGAGGAATGGGGCCACATTTCTTTTCAGAAAAGCTCTTTCTCCAGGTTTGTGGTAAACCCAGCAGTCCTGCTACCTTGGATGAAGTAGATGATGAGACCTTTAAAGAAATGCTTTGCAAAGTAAGTATTTTTTAAAAATTGTAAGTTATGCAGCAATAGTACCCCTATTAATACAGTGTTTTTGTATTGTAGCTGTAGCATAACTGTTTGTATTTTTATTATTTTTTTTTTTTAGATAAAAGAAGCTGAAACTGTTCCAGAAGCCAAAGCTGCCATTGAAATGGCAGAAGATTGCCTGTCCATAATTGGAGCCTTTAGATCCATTAGTACTCTTAAGCAGCGGGACATGCTGGTACAGTCAGCTGTGGAGTATTATGTTGATGGGAGATGCAATGTTGCACTGCAACAGTACGTAGTATCAAAAACATTCTTGTTTGTTGAAATAGTTTTCATACCTTGTTCTTTGTAAATTCTACATGTTTTTTTACAGATTTGTTGATGGTTTTAACATCCTTGGACTTCTTCAAGAAATGCAGACACACACAGATCTGTTTCACATCATATTTGTTGAAGACAAAAAAAACCTGAGATCTTCAGACCTGGCATCACTTTTTGAAGCAAACCTTTCAGATCATGACAGCTATAAGAGAGAGCTAGAGACCAGGACCTTGTGCTTCTGGAGAGACTGGATCATTGATGTTGAAGGTATTTACAAATATTTTTTTACATTTTACAAATGTAGTGGAGTAGAAAGTATAATAATGATTGCAAAAAAGTAACAGTGAAAGTCTGCACTATTTATTCTACTTAAGTAAAGTACGGATATGTGAAAAATGTACTTAAGTAAATCATTCCACCACTGATGGTGAATGAATGTTTACATAATTTATTTACAGTTATTTTTATATATACAATTATCTAAAGGTGAAAAATACCCACCTTGTACTTGTTTGTAATGGCACTAACAGTACAGTTGTTAGACTGAATATCTACATGTGTTACAGATGAAGAATGTGCACCACTGACATTGGAGAATGTGCTGGAGTTTGCTTCAGGGTTTCAGTCATTCCACCCCATGGCTTTCTGTAGCAGCCCCAAATCGAATTTCTGCACGACGCACCAGAGAAAATATTTCCAGAGGCAAACACATGTAACATTGTTTTAAAATTACCCATCCATTATAATTACGAGTCTTTCAAAACAAACATGAGCAATGGCATACTTTGGGCACCAACATTTGGTGTAGCGTAGTGCAACACATGAGCATTAAAGGGATGTACAAAGGGGCCCTAGGTTGATTTTACTCCGGACCATCCATTTAAAGATATTGTTAAACCATAAATTAAATTTACCCCATCATTTACTCATCTTCATTCCATCCTAGTTGTACAACATCTTCATTTCCTCAGCCAAACACTAGTGGAGAAACATTTAACAAAATCCTAGCATTTCATATTGAATTGTGATCAACAGTGTCATTACAAAGCTATGAACAGAATTGTATTTATTATTACTCCATTTGTTTCATAAGGGTTGAGTTTTAAATACATTGTTGTTTGAAAATACTATGGTTGTTTTTTTGACAATGAAATGTTACAGTTGTTAGGCCATTTTATCATTCAGGGATGTTTTATTTAACAACATGAAATGTTACAGTTTTGCTGTTTTATTGCTCAGTGACAATGCACTAGAACCAGTCAAGTTCATACTACAGGATTTTTTCATTGCTAAAAGCAGTAGCAAAAAACAATTGTAAACATTAACACCAAATAAATAATTGATGCATGACAGTTAAAGGCTTTTTGCGACTTTCACCGTATCCCCCAGAGTTAGATAAGTCCATACATACCCTTCTCATCTCTGTGCATGGTGTAACTCTGTCTGACGCGCACACCGCTAGCTTAGCACAAAGACTGGAGGTAAACGGCTCCAGCTAGCATACTGCTCCCAATAAGTGACAAAATAACACCAACATTTTCTTATTTACATGTTGTGATTTACAATAACAAGGTCACATGAGACACAGCTATCTTCTAACCGTATACATACTGGGAACTAGATTCTCAGAAGGTGAAGCACTGCTACTTGGGTGGAGTGATTATGATTATGCCTTCTGAGAATATAGTTCCCAGTATGTATACGGTTAGAAGATGGCTGTGTCTCATGTGACCTTGTTATTTGTACACACTGTGACTTTACAAATCACAACATGTAAATAGGAAAATGTTGGTGTTATTTTGTCACTTATTGGGAGCAGTATGCTAGCTGGAGCCATTTACATCCAGTCTTTGTGCTAAGCTAGGCTAGCGGTGGGTGCGTCAGACAGAGTTACGGCACGCACGGAGATGAGAAGGGTATGTATGGACTTATCTAACTCTGGGGGATACGGTGAATAAGCTAAAGTCCCAAAAAGTGGGTGTGTTAATTTAATGTTGTCATACTAACATTGTTAATTCAAACTTTTAATGAATAGTTTAAAATGTAGTTAACAGCATGTTATGCATAAAAAATGAAATTAAATGCTTTTTCTGATATTACTGTGTCTGTGATTTCTGATCAACAATACGATAGGTCTGTCTTATATGCATATTCAAAATCTATGCCTAAAGTTTTTTAAACCTTTAAAAGTAGACTATGATTCACCAAGCATTTGTTTAACAGCAAGAACTGTTTCCATGTAGACAGATAATGCTTCCGAGAAAGGTACATCCGGGTTTGGTAGTGTTGCCAGCTCTTCTTCGGTCAAGCTTTGAGGCAGATCCAACTCAGGAACATGAACACCTTCTGCTTGTTGCCCTTGAATATCTTCCCTGACTTCATCATCAATGTCAATCTACAACAGTAACAATATGAATAAATCATTTAGAAAACTTAATTAAAAACAGTAATTAAATTAATTGATCAGTACTTAAGTTTAAATATTTACTCTTTAGATTTTCCATTGTATCAGACAATTTATCGGTGAAGAAATAAATGAAAAAATGGGCTCTGCTTCCAGCAGAGTAATTTTCTAAACCACTGTATAATTACCCAATTTGAGCCTTCCTTCTCATGATTTGACCAAAGCTGCAGAGGAGTTCTGTTGCCTGCAGATCTTAGACTGTGACTATTCCAGGCACTCCGAAATTCTTGCAGATGCCTCTGAATTTGTGGCATGTAAGACCAGTGCAAGGCAAACAAGTCCACATCCTGGTCTGGATTATGCCATCCTTCATCTTCCAACCGACGAAAGGTGGTGTAGAAGAGGTCTGTTACTTGTTCAAAGACATCTCTCCACAACCGCTCAATTCTTAAATAAAAAACAAACTTCAATTTAAAGCAGTTCAGTAAAGGAAAACGCTATTCATTTGGCTACAAGGTAACAGGCCTACCTCTGGTTGTGCACACTTCTTCCTGTGATGTGTGAATGTCTGTTTGTTCCTCTGGTTCTTACCATGAAGTGGGCAACCATTACATTCCCCCCCCCCTTGTCAGAACGCACTCTAGAGGGAACACCATATATTTGTTCAGCAGACAGGAAGCATTGCAGGACTGTTTGAGCCTTGTTGTTTGTAGCAAATTTTAGGTACACCACAAGCCGGGAATAGCCGTCAATTCCCCCATGGATAATAATTTTCCATCTGCAAATTAAAGCATTTAAAGTTACTCATCTAAGAATTCAACATGTATTAAAAAATAGCATGCCCTACAAAAGAACACAAATACTATGCAATGGCTCCAACATTGAACATGTTTTATGTCCAATAGTACAAGAAAGGTACAAGAAAGGCTTTGAGCAATGACTCAAATAGACCACATATTCATGCTTCAATGAAAGCATAACATGAAATAATTACATATAACAAGTAGGGCAAGATCAAACATGCAGACTTTTTTGCATGTTTTCTTGCAATTTACAAGGAAAATTATGTATGATTTCAGATCTATCAGAATATAAGACTGTTACACCATAATTGGTAGCTAAAAATCTAATAAAAAATGTTGACCGATGTAAATTTTATTTTGTAGACGTGTTAAATTATATTATTATATAACAGATTATACTTAGGTCTGTAAGTGCAGATTCTGTGTGACCCTAGTCCTAGACATTAGCAACAGTATTCATTAACTTTACCAAATAAATACTTAACACCAACCGAATAAGTTTATGATTCCCATCAATATGCCACACACTGTTGGGAGCTGGTACACTGTAACGCCGGCGTCGGACCGTCCTAAGACGTAACCTGCGCAGTTCCATTCCTTCAGAATCTACTCGTCTTAATGATGCTAAAACCCTGTGTCCTGCAACAGATTATAACAATAATATTCATGTTAGATCTTGCTTTTATTAAGAGAAACTGCACATTTTGGATGCCTTTTTAAGCATATTTTACATGATTTAAATCAGACTGAAACGAACCAACTGGCGCATTGTTATTTCTTGCATAGATTCGGCTGTGTTCAAGTACATCAGATACTTACAGATGCTGTGAAATTAGACTGTATTTAAAACATACAGTATATGACTCACACATTGAGTAACTGTGTTCAATTTGTGCTGGTTTGATTTAATCTTCCCAGTAAAGTGAAACATAACATACCAAATTGGCTAGTGATTTGACGTCCACTGTGATTTTTTTACCCACATTTGCCTGCCCAAACACAATAGAAAATGTAATAGTTTTATTGGTAATATATATCGGAAACTATAATGGTACCTACTGGTATGTGATGGATACTATTGGTGGGATATTATCTGGCAGATGGGGACTAATAAAACGCCATTAAATCATATTTATAGGATAATATATGAATAAAGCCCAAATCATACAAAAAGGAATATTGTAATGGTTTAAATGGAAAAAGCTAATGGTAGGGATGCATCAATTTCAGCTGCCGACATTTTTGGGCCAAAAATGGCATTGTTTAACCAAAATTAAAAAAGGCCGAAAATATCTGTTAATTTCAAACCTGGATAAGATATTAGATTTTTAAAATGTTGATATTTGCTACATTTCCTACTTTGTACACAAAGTTGCCTGGATCTTATGTGTCCCAAGATCATCTTGTAGCCAGCATTGGGGTATCTGTGGTGTATTTCCGCCGTTATTCTATCCAACTCCTCATTCGTAATGGAGGTGTACAAGTCACGTTTCCTAAAAACAGAGTATGATTTAATTATAGTAAGGTATTACACAAAAGTCTTACAAAATACAATTATATTATAATATTGTAACAAATTCCGACTTCACTGCCCTTGTTACATGTTACATGTGTTTTCCCTGTAAAGACAATTCTAAACAAATCTTAACACATTATAAACGTTAGAAATGTATTGCTTAAACCAATTACAAAGGCGGAACTGTGAAGTACTAGATTGTGGAGTTAGAGTTTAGTTTTACAAGAGTAAAAAAAAACAAATCTTGCAGCACAACAAGTGTATTTTGATTGTCAGAGCATTTTAGTAACTAAGCAGAACTGTATTAGGTTTAGTGACAACATGTTACAATGTTTACACGGTGCAATTTCTGGTAAGCTACTTTTTTATGGCTCAACACAAATTTCACGATATCAATTCAGTTCAGTCCTTGTGATTTGTAGATGTGAAAGATATTAATAAAAATGATGTTAATTCAGCCAGCTCATATACCTGTATGTACTTCCTGTTTTCCACAGTACCAAGTCCACAGTAGTCAATTGTCGAGTTCGCGCGCGCAATCATTGGTAACTAAGCAACAGTGGCGAGTCAGACTGTCAGCTGTCAGCCGATGACGGTGCTGTGTGGTGTTCTGAGAATATCAGCTCAAATGGATAGTTCATCAGAATCAGATGTTGAACACACGGAGGAGGTTTTTGAGTTCATTTTTACCAATGATCGCGCAATGATTAATATCTTTCACATCTACTGCAGTCAGATTGACCATGGTCACTCTTAATAACGCCATTCACATGGCTGTGCACTTGTAATGACAAATCAAGGATGTTAAGAGGCTAAAAGCAGGTTTAAAACGTGCCCCATTGAAGTCAACAGGGTGCGAATTTTAAAAAGAGGATAACACGGTGTAGGCAACACCGATTTTTGTCGTTTTTGTCTGTACTGACAGCACTCCAAATGTACAAAAAAAAAATAGCTCAATGTTAAAATTGACCGGAGTTCTCCTTTAAATATCCAACCTGATGTTTAGTTTAGACATGCTGAAACTCATAAGGATTATACGATTGTCCACTGTAGTTAAAACTAGCGAGCAGGCCGTTCAAGGCACGGGATGATTTGAGGCTATTCTTTCAGGGGGGAAAAATATATTCAACATTTTCTTTTACATACCTCAAACCATGATGTGCAAGTTTTCGTCGGACTGTCCTTAGCGACACACCGATACATCTTGCCGTCTCTTCTGCTGGTACATCCAACTGGTGTTGTTCAAGAATGCTTGGAAGTACAATAGCGTGACGGCTTCTACAGTCCGAGGGACTCAGTTGTTGAATGACACTCTGAGCCTCATCAAACGTAGCCCAAATCATTCCATTTATTGTACAACCACAATTATCCGCTGCATTTGCAACGTCTTCCCTCAACTGTGAAACTCTTCTATATATAAAATGATAATCGAGAGGAGAATTTCTTCCGCAGAAATCAGCTAAAGACAACAAATCATCCGCAATCCCTCTGAAAGCACATTCAGATTCACCTGTAATTTTTTGCGTCACTCGCCTCAAACCCGTCTTCAAACTCCCGCTAATTACGTTATGTATGGTCTCTCTAACTGTCCAATGACAGTGCGTGTTACATTTACAAGCGGGAGACAGGCAAAAGGTGATTGGTTGCTCCCATGTGTGTACTGTCCAATGGCATTTTTTTAACTCGATTGACAAATGGATAAAGAAAAGCATTTGGCAAACCGACAAAGAAAAGCATTTGGCAAATAGATAGAGAAATGGTTTGCCAAATGCTTTAAAAAAAGCGATTTAACATGTGCCTTTAAAATGAATTATTAAAGTACTTTTTATTGTTTTATTAATCTACGTTTTAAAACATGAATTAAATAAACAATGTTAAATGTGTCTATTTATTTATACATTTAAAATGTTTTTATTTATTTGTTGTTTTATGGTTTTATTGCAATACATTTAAAAACACGAATTAAATAAACAACTTTAAAAATGTCTATTAATTTGTCCATTTAAAAGTGATTTATTTATATACATTTTTATGTTTGAATTATTAAACTGATATATTGAATCTTCATTTTATTTTTAAGTGGCACTCCTGGTCCTCCATACGCCCCTGGGCGCTTGGACAGCCCTCTAAAAAAGAGTATATATTTCTCTGAAAGTGTAAGACACATTGACTTTGAACGTCTTTTTAAAGATGCGTCTTTTTCGAGATGACCTTCCATCTTTCTGTCATTCCTGGATGCGGTCATACCTCTCTGCTTCTGACGGCCACGGGCGCTGCCTCACGTGTCTAGGCGGAGATCACACCAAGGCAGCGTTTGTGGATGGTTCATGTTCTCACTGCGAGAATATGACCATGGCAACACTGCGGTCGCGGCTTACCTTCTTCCGGAGAAAGCCACTCTAGCCGCCCACTCTAGAGCCTGTCCCTCCAGCTGAGATGGAGAAGGGATTCTACAGCACTTACTTTATCGTACCCAAGTAAGGCGGTGGGATGCGGCCAATCTTGGACCTGTGAGTTCTAAACCGGGCCTTACATAGACTACCGTTCAAGATTCTGATGCAGAAACGTATTCTGACATTCGTCCGGCATCAAGATTGGTTCGCGGCGTTAGACCTGAAGGACGCATACTTTTACGTCTCAATATTACCCTGTCACAGACCCTTTCTACGGTTCGCTTTCGCCGGTCAAGGGTATCAGTACAAGGTCCTCCCCTTCGGTCTGTCCCTGTCCCCTCGTGTCTTCAGGAAAGTCGCAAAGGCAGCTCTTGCCCCGTTAAGGGAAGTAGGCATTTGCATACTCATCTACCTCGACGATTGGCTAATCCTAGCACACTCTCGACAGTTGCTCTGTGCTCACAGGTGCCTGGTGCTCAGGCACCTCAGCCGTTTAGGCCAACTGGGAAAAGAGCAAGCTTCCCCCGGTGCAGAGCATCTCTTTTCTTGGCATGTAGTTAGACTCGGTCTCAATGACAGTGCGCCTCATAAGCGAGAGCATGCAGTTGGTGCTGAACTACATGAGTACATTCAGACCAAGCACAGCGGTTCCACTGAAACAATTTCAGAGGCTCCTGGGCATATGGCATCCTCAGCGATGGTCGCGCTGCTCGGGTTGACTCCTGCTGTCACTTATTCAGCCCTTGGACAGACCTCTGTTTTCTACGGTGCAGGAGTGCCCCTACAGCAGGTGTTCAGACGTGTCGTAGTTACTAAAGATGCCTCCCAGTCAGGGTGAGGCACCGTGTGCTATGGGCACGCAGCCGCTGCTCCTGTGTAGGGCTGCTGGTGGGTTGGCACATCAACTGCCTAGAGTTGCTGGCTGTATTTCTTGCCCTGCGCAGATTTCTGCTGCTGATCCGCGGCAAGCACGTGTTGATCCACTCAGACAACACAGCGACAGTAGTGTATATAAATCGCCAAGGCAGCATTCACTCTCGTCGCATGTCGCAAGTCGCCCGCCATCTCCTCCTTTGGAGTCAGCAATGGCTGAGGTCCCAAGGGAGACGTGGGTCCACCGACAGGGGGACTGTACCCTGGAAAATACATCACAGGAGATGATTGGAATAATCAGAACCTGTGGAGTACAGGAAAGTACAAACAAGTCGGTGCAGTGGGTCTGGCTACGAACTTCTCTTGCTGAAGGGATGTTGTGTCCTTCTTGCCACAACACTGACTAGCTTACTCTCGGCTCCTCAACTCAAAACCTGTCTGAACAGATGCCCTCATTTTATACCTGTATGTCTGGGGGAGGGGCATGCTAATTTTGTTTGCCAATTCTCATTGGCCTTTTCTCAAAGATAAGAGGTAACCGAGGCTCTCAAGAGAGACCTCTAGTGTCACTACATCGACACAAGGGAATGGAGGTTACGACAGTAACCGAGACGTTAAGGCACAACACATGAAAATTAAGCTACAACACTGTAAAACCCTCACAGGAAGGATGATAGAAAACGAGGCTCCAACTAAAACGTAAGGCTTTAATTGCCGTCTTTCTCGCAATCATGTACACTGATCTCACACAGAATAATCTAATATGGTATAGTACAAGCACACTGGGTTCGCTTGTTGGGCCCTTTTGACTGGAGGCTCTGTGTCTGCTTTTATGCCGCTCTCCTCGTACTCACTGGAATTAGAGACAGGTGTTAGGCAAAATTTAGCTCAGGTGTTAGCGCCCTTACCGCTTTCCTCTCCCGGACGGGCGCTTGACCACGCCCCCGCTGCCACATACCCCCACTGCCCGACTCAGGCCGGGGCGCCATCCGGCCTGTCTACCACTCCCCCCCCCATTTCTGGAGAGAAAGTCGGCGACAGCCATCTGCACCCCCGGTCTGTGGACCACCTTGAATTTAAAGGGCTGGAGAGCCAGGTACCAACGGGTGATCC
Organism: Xyrauchen texanus; assembly: GCF_025860055.1. NCBI lineage: Eukaryota > Metazoa > Chordata > Actinopteri > Cypriniformes > Catostomidae > Xyrauchen > Xyrauchen texanus. Next base: position 53,874,855 of record NC_068279.1, on the reverse strand, counting down.
GGGTGTTAGTATCTTTCATGCGGTGGAGCCACTGGAGTGGGGCGTGATCCGAGCAGAGGGTGAAGGCCCGCCCCAGCAGGTAATACCGGAGGGTGAGGACCGCCCACTTGATGGCCAAACACTCCTTTTCCACGGTTCTGTACTTGGTCTCCCTCAAAGAGAGCTTCCGGCTAATGTACAGCACTGGGCGCTCCTCCCCCTCCACCACCTGCGAGAGTATGGCCCCCAGCCCTCTGTCTGAAGCATCCGTCTGCAAAATAAAAGGGAGAGAGAAGTCAGGTGCATGAAGAAGCGCCCCCCCCACAAAGTGCGGCTTTAATCTGCATAAACGCCTGTTGACACTGCTCCGACCATTGAACCGGATCTGGAGCCCCCTTTTTAGTGAGGTCAGTCAGTGGGCTGGTGACGTCCGAATAATTAGGCACAAACCTTCTATAATAGCCAGCCAGCACCAGGAAATGCCTAACCCCCTTTTTGGTCTTAGGTCTAGGGCAAGTCACAATCGCCGCGGTCTTATCAATTTGGGGACGCACCTGGCCATGACCCAAGTGGAACCTCAGATACCGTACCTCCACACGCCCAATCGAGCACTTCTTAGGGTTTGCCGTGAGCCATGATATCATCTAAATAGGCAGCGGCGTACGCGGTGTGAGGTCTGAGGATCCGATCCATGAGTCACTGAAACGTGGCCGGAGCCCCAAACAAACCAAAAGGAAGCGTCACAAATTGGTGTAATCCAAACGGCGTCATGAAGGCTGTTTTCTCACGGGACATTGGTGTCAAGGGGATCTGCCAATAACCCTTTGTTAAATCCAAGGTCGAATAAAATCGAGCAGTACCTAACCGATCAAGCAGTTCATCAACATGGGGCATTGTGTACGCGTCAAATTTAGACACCGCGTTGACTTTTCTGTAATCCACACAGAATCGAACAGACCCGTCACTCTTAGAAACAAGAACAACCGGGCTGGACCAATCACTGTGGGATTCCTCTATTACGCCCATATCAAGCATCGCATCTAATTCCTCCCGATCTATTTTCTTTTTATGTTCGGGTAAGCGATAGGGCCGGCAACGTACCACCACGCCCGTTTCGGTCTCGATGTGGTGCTGTATGATGTTTGTATGGCCCGGTAGAGGGGAAAACACATCTGCAAATTCCATTTGTAAATCGGAAACCTCTGTGAGTTGACGCGGTGAGAGTTGGTCTCTACAAGTAACCAGGGTGTTGAGATTGCGAGCTTTGTTTACCTCCGGTCCGAGCTCCGCCCTCTCCGGAACTACCATGGCCAACGTCACAGAGGCCGCCGCTTCCCTCCACAATTTCAGGAGGTTGAGGTGATATATTTGCTGCGCGCCCCCTCTATCGGTACGTTTAACTTCATAATCGAGATCCCCCACTCGTCATGTGACCTTAAAGGGTCCTTGCCACTTGGCGAGTAATTTAGAGCTCGATGTTGGGAGTAATACGAGTACCTTATCTCCTGGTGCAAATTCCCGTAGCCGAGCACCCCTGTCATACAGCCGGCGTTGGCGTTCTTGAGCCTGGAGCAAATTCTCCTGTGTTAGTCGCCCCAGTGTGTGGAGTTTTGCTCTAAGATCGAGAACGAACTGAATTTCATTTTTGCTATTAGAAGGTCCCTCCTCCCAAGCTTCGCGGATGACGTCAAGGACCCCACGTGGGCGTCGCCCATACAGCAGCTCAAATGGGGAGAACCCTGTGGAGGCTTGTGGGACCTCTCGTACTGCAAACAACAGGGGGTCCAGCCACTTATCCCAATTTTCTAGCATCATCGTGTACGAATTTACGAATCATGTTCTTGAGCGTTTTATTAAATCGTTCCACTAGGCCATCAGTCTGCGGATGGTAAACTCTAGTGCGAATCGATTTAATGCCCAAGAGCTCGTAAAGTTTGCGGAGTGTTCGTGACATAAAAGTCGTGCCTTGATCGGTGAGGATTTCTTTCGGAATCCCCACCCGGGAGATTATCTTGAAAAGTGCCCCTGCAACACTACGTGCGGAGATGTTGCTCAGAGGCACTGCTTCTGGATATCGCGTTGCGTAATCCACTAGGACTAACACAAAGCGATGTCCGCGTGCTGACCGTTCTAATGGCCCGACGAGTTCCATCCCAATTCTTTCGAAGGGGTCCTCGGTCAATGGTAGAAGGCGCAATGGCGCTTTTGTGGTGGCTGGTGGGTTTACCAGCTGACATTCACGGCACGCTGCACACCACCTGCGGACGTCACCGCCAATGCCCGGCCAATAGAAACGGGCTATTAGACGGAGAAGTGTATTCCGTTCCCCTAGGTGACCGGCCATAGGATTATAGTGAGCCGCCTGGAAAACCATTTCCCAGCGGCTCCGTGGAATCAATAATTGTGTCACTTCCTCTTTCGTTTGAGCGTCCTGTGTCACTCTATATAACCGATCTTTAATCATAGCAAAATATGGGTATGAAATGGTGATGTCCGGCCGGAGCTGTTGACAATCAGTTACTCTCACTTGATCAAGAGCATGTTTAAGGGTTTCGTCCCGCGACTGCTCTAGAGGGAAGTCCCCCTCAGGGAATTCCCTGAGGGGAGGGGTGGCCACCTCGCCCCTTCCCTCGTCATTCAGAGCAGCGAGGACGACCCCGGCTCCGCCTCCCCTGCCAAAGCATTGCACACCGCACACCTCTTTAAGCAGGACCCATCCGCACAAATACCCTCTAAAATATCTTCAAAATTCGGCCAATCAGTACCCAAGATTAGCGGATGAGTGAGGCGGGAACTAACCGCTGCCTCCACACTATGGTTTCTTCCCCTGAATTTAATCGTCAAAGTCACCATGGGATACTTGTGAACATCCCCATGCACACACCTCACCCTCACCAGTTTAGCTAAACCCAAAGCCCCAGGTTGAACCAAGCGTTGGTGGATGGTGGTCTGATTGCAACCGGTATCCAGCAAAGCTTGGTAAATACCCCCCCTGATCGGTATGCTCCAGCCTGATTGGGGGCAGCCTGCGGGACGTCGGAGACCCACACCACCGTCCCCACCTCCATCAGCGGAAACTGATCCCAGAAGTGGTCCGGGTATCCGCACCTCCAACAGGCCGGCCCAGGCGTTGCGGCCACACTTGTGCTGGCGGGCGCCCCCACCTGAGGAGGAGAGCGGCTGAATGACGGGGAAGGGGAGGGTACGTTCTCCCAAGGCCGGAAAGCTGGTCTCTGGTACACTCCACGCCTGCGCGGGGCAGGAACGGGCCCTGGGGAGAGAATAGAGTGAAAGGACATAGGGGAGGGGGAGAAGGCAGGGGCAGACACAGGGGAAGGGGAGAGAGAGAGAGAGGAGGGCTCGTCCACCCTCGGGATTGCCGCCAAATGGTCCTCCACAAGACGAACGGCTTCCTCCAGCGACGCCGGGTGGTGGCATTGGACCCACTCCGCCGTTTTCCGGGGCAGCCGTTGGACGCATTGCTCCAGTACCACCTGATCGACCACTCCCTCGACGTCGCAGCCCCCCGCGAGCAGCCACCTCCGACATGCGTCCCGGAGCCGTTGAGCAAATGCAAATGGCCGATCGGACTTTTCTAACTTCATGCCCCGGAAGAGCTGGCGATTCTCTTCTGGGCTCCGACCGACCCGTTGCAGAATGGCTCTCTTCAGGTCTGTATAGGCCAGGAGGTTCGTCGCCGGCAGTTGTTGCGCCGCGAGTTGAGCTTCCCTGGACAGGAGAGGAATTAGGCGGGCTGCCCACTGTTCGCGCGGCCAGCTCCAGATTTCTGCCGTGCGCTCAAACAAATCGAGGAAAGCCTCAGGATCATCTGCTGCCCCCATCTTCTGCAACGTGGGCGGGGCCAGCGTAGCGCGGGTGTCCGGGGTCGCGGTTGTGGCCGACGCGGTCTCCTGGCTGAGGAGGCTCCGGATGGCGTGCCGGTCCTCTGCCTGAGCCCGCATAATTTCAAAAAACCGGCGGTCTTGGTCCTGCCGGAGCTGAAGCAGGGATTGCTGGTGGCTTCGGTGTAACGTTGCGAGGGACTGGAGGACCTCCGCCAGCTGGGAGGACTCCATGGGGCGACCTTTCTCCATGCTTGGAATTTTATTTATTTATTATTTTCTTTTAAATTCCCGGGTTTCGGCACCAGTGTAAAACCCTCACGGGAAGGATGACAGAAAACGAGGCTCCAACTAAAAGGTAAGGCTTTAATTGCCGTCTTTCTCACAATCATGTACAATGATCTCACACAGAATAATCTAATATGGTATAGTACAAGCACACTGGGTTTGCTTGTCGGGCCCTTTTGACTGGAGGCTCTGTGTCTGCTTTTATGCCGCTCTCCTCGTGCTCACTGGAATTAGAGACAGGTGATAGGCAAAATTTAGCTCAGGTGTAAGCGCCCTTACCGCTTTCCTCTCCCGGACGGGTGCTTGACCACGCCCCCGCTGCCACAAACACAAATAAATTAAGCTACAACACAAAGATTAAAGAAGTACTCCTGAATCGGGTGTTTAATTTTGACACAGTAAGCCAAATTGTATTGTGTTGCCTGGAGGTGAACACCATACCATAGAGAGTTAATTACAATACTACTCTTCACAATAAAAAAATAAATATTTGCCAAAATGGATTTAGTTAAAATAAAATCATAACATAATCAAAACATAAATCTACTTTACTCACATTGGGAATGTCTTATCGTGTCGTGCCAGAAAAAATCCAAACATTATTCACCATGTCAACATTGCCAAATGCACAAAATGTATTTGTGATGTGGCTTAATTTTGTTGCGACTTAATTTCATTATGTTGTAGATTTGTTTATTTTTGTGTTGTGACTTAGTTTCTTTGATTTGTAGCTTAATTTATATGTGTTGTTGCTTAATTTATTTGTGCTGTGAACTTTTGTTTGCTTTGTAAAAATGTGTTGTGTTCTACACTTCCGAGTCACCATAATGAACCAAACCAACCAGCTCTAAAATGAATCACAACATTATAAACTTTTGTTTGAAGCAAAAAATGTATTGCAAATCAGTCAAAAGGGCAAAGTCACTACGCTGTGTACTTAAAGTCTATAAGCGTAATGAACTACAATTCCAAGAAGCACTGCAAATGAAGTAATTGCATTAAAATAGACAGAAAATACAAATGAAAATAAGGATTTAAAGTTGCTGATTATACATTAAGAAACTATATATTTTAAGGTTATTGCTAAATATTCAGAGTAGTTTGAGAGTGTAAGGAGACTGACTTGAATGTGTCATTCGCAGTGCGTCATGGGAGTGGGCGGTCTTTGCAGAGCTCATTTGGTGCTCTCTGATTCTCTCAGGATCATGAGCAGTGTAGTTCTTAATCAGGAATTCTACTATTAATGTACAATATGAACTGTTTGCTTACAAAGAAGCATATGCCATCAGTTTATGTCCTCAAAGCTCACGGTAGGTCTGTCTTCAAATGTTTATAATTTATCACAAAAAATCGATTCGACTTGGAAACAAAATGAATTGGATTTTTTACTTCTAGAACCAGACTGCTGCGCTCTAATTCAGTTTTCCCCTCTGATGATGTTGTCCGTGTCAAAGCTCCATCAATGGAAGCAAGAAAATAATACATGAGTCATAAAACAGATACAACTTCCAGATATCCAACATATAACATTTAACATAATATTCTCTATTATTGATTTATTAATAAGACTGTTCTGGCTCATAAAAATCATGCTCACAGTTGTTTAGATTTAACTTTATTCTGCTACTTTATTGGCCCATGCTAGTTTGTAGTAAAGTACGGGCATAATAGCTGCAACACATTGCGCTTAATGACCCTGAGTGGCTGCAAGGCGAGTGCCACTCTGGCAAACATCCAGACACCCCCGCTTAGCCTCTACTCCTGCATGAGTTTAAGAAGCCAAAGAGGATTATGAAGCAGCAGAGCAATTTAATTGAAGTTACTCTTATCTTGGAGAAGTGCTGTATTCACACATCTGTAGAACAGGACAGGTGAACACATCATTCTATGTGCATGTAGAGAGGAGAACACGATGGACAGAGAAAGAAGTGGAAAAAAATGTTATTCGCAAAAGCTAATGATGCTTTAGGGAGAGATCTTTACCACCTTAGACTAGACTAGGTTCACAGTTTTGTTTTAAGAAAGCAGTATGTATGCATTGGATGATCAACCACATTTGCCATAATTTGCAGTTTACAAAAGAGCATACTACAGGCAATAATGTGTCCCACAATGCAACATTTTCGACCTGGACCTTCAATTTATAAAGAATAACGTTCCCACTGGGCTCATTAATTTGACTGAACTACCATCAGAATTGTAATTTTTTTTAATTGATTTGCACAAAATTGCACAAATACAATATTTCTGCATAAATGTCGTGAATTTTTCATGTTTTAATACAGGCAGCAGTTTTGTGGTGAGCATGGGTAGTTACCTGGACGTCTCTAACTGGTTGAATCCAGCTAAACTGATGCTGTACTACCAGACCAACACCTCCACACAGTGGGTGAGAGATTACTGTGGACAGAGAACCACTGAACCCTGTGAACATCTGTGTAACCAGGAGACCGGTGAGTGGTCACACATGAATACGCATAAACACACACACACACACACACACACACACACACACACACACACACACACACACACACACACACATTGTGTTTCCATGTTTTATGGGGACTTTCCATAGACATAATGGTTTTTAGACTGTACAAACTATATATTCTATCCCCTAAACCTAACCCTACCCCTAAACCTAACCCTCACAGAAAACTTTCTGCATTTTTACATTTTAAAAAAACATAATTTAGTATGATTTATAAGCTGTTTTCCTCATGGAGACTGACAAAATGTCCCCACAAGGTCAAACATTTTTGGTTTTACAATCCTTATGGGGACATTTGTTCCGCACAAAGTGATAAATACACACACACACACACACACACACACACACTTGTGCTCGGCTATCTAAATGGGGGCATACCACATTCCATAGACTTCTGTTGTTTTTTGATTTATATATATATATATATATATATATATATATATATATATATATATATATATATACACCACAGTTAGTTCTGGTCCTCGAATCTTATTGGACGAGAGACGTCCCATGAGCACTGATGGAGAGACAGCATCAGCACTCAAATGCTTCACGGTGTGTGTATCACTGTTAGGAGTTACTGGCTTTATTTTTGAAATTACATAAGTTAGCCAGCAGGTGGTGGCAAAAGAAAATGTTTGTGTGTAATATGAGCCAGTTGGTGACGTAAAGTGAATCCGTTAGTCATTGTTTACATAGAACTGTGCTCCGTGATTGCTGTATTACTAATACATTACCAAAGCTAGGAAATAGCTTTAAATAGTGGAATACGAAGTATCCCTTGTCATATGGCAGAGTTTGCATCAGTTCATCCTCTTAAGTCCATCGTGATAGACTGAACTATTGTCTGGCTGGTAGAGGTCTTCACGGGTTCACCCTAACCCGAGGACCCGAGACCCAACACAGGACCCGTACGGGTTCGATCCACATTTTATATGCTCAACTGGGTCTGGTCGGGTTACATTCTATTGCTGCGGGTCACAGGTCTGTTTAACATTATGTTTAATACCCAAGTTGATCCGAGAAGACCCGGCCGTGATCAGACAGCGCTGATGATGATGGTTCTGTGTGTGTGTGTTGTTCTTGCCTTTGCGAAGTTGAAGAGGGTTTTTATACGATAAAGCAGTAGCTTTAGATGATGATTGAACCTCTTGAGATTTAGGATGGGGTGAAGACCAGCATCCTATTTTGGAATCAGCAAAGAGGTGGAATAAAACCCCTGCCCCGTCAACTCTGAAGACAGTAATGATACTGCTCCTTTTCAATCAACCAATCAATCAATGCTTATTTATAAAGCACATTTAAAAACAACAAAGGTTGACCAAAGTGATGTACAGTGAGTAAAAGGAATAAAATAAGACAAAGACAAAAAAGAAAATAAACAATTTACAATCATGAATATAAATGACCCCAAAATAACATAGTTAGGGAATGTTAAAAACCAGGGAAAATAAACAAGTCTTAGGAGAAGATTTACATGCAGAGATGGATGAGCATGTCTGATATAAAGAGGAAGGCTGTTCCAAAGTTTCGGAACAGCGGTAGCGAAGGCACGGTCACCTCGGTTTTTAAGTTTGGCTCTAGGGACAGTGAGTAGGCCATGGTCACATGATCTTTAGGTTCGAGAAGGAATGTATGGGAGCAATAAATCAGTTAAGTATTGAGGAGCCAGATAATTGAGGGCTTTGTAGACAAATAATACGATTTTAAAATCAATCCTATACTTGACAGGGAGCCAGTGCAAAGAAATTAGAATCAATATGGCATTTTGTACTAGCTATAGATATGAAATAGAAGACTGAGAGATGCCACAATACAGTGAGTTACAGTAGTCTAGCCGAGATGTTACAAAGGCATGTATTATGGTTTAAAAATTACTTGTGGATAAAAAGTGAAGATGAAAAAAACAAGACTAGACAACTGTAGTGATCTGTATGTCAAACTTTAGGCTGCTGTCAAATAAGACATCTAGGTTTTGGGCACACTGCATATTATATGAGGCAAGAGAGCCACGATCATAATCAAAAACACTGTTTTCCTTAGGGCCAAACTAAATTATTTCAGAATTGTTTTCATTAAGGTTTTAAAATGACTTGAAAGCCATCGTTTAAGTTCGATTAGGCAATCTAACAGTGGCTGAAGTGAGTTTTTATTGTTGCGGTGTAAGGGAAGATAGATTTGGGTGTCGCCGGCATATAAATGAAAAGACACTCCACAGACAGGCCAGAGGGAGCAAATACAGGGAAAACAACACCAGACCAAGAATTGATCCCTGCGGAACACCACACCAAGAGGTATGTTGGAAGAAGTATGATGCCCCAAATTGAGAGTAAACCACCTATTTGACAAATAAGAGTGAAACCATTTTAATACAGTACCACAAAGACCCACACATGTCTCCAGACAAGACAGGAGTATGTCATGGTCAACCAAATGAAATCCTGTGCTTAGATCAAATAAGACTAGAGCAATGGATTTCCCTGTATCAGTCAAGAGAAGGATGTCATTTGAGACCGTGCGAATGTAGCGGGACCTTAAGAGGAGAAAACTACCTCTACATATGCAAGACTACGCCACCCTGTTTGACCAGGGAAATATTAATACTGGTGAATTTAACCACCTACAAGGGACACACAGGAGTGTGGGTTTTTTGAAAGGAGGGCCAGAGACGTGGATACAAAAAAATACAAAAGCTTTATTCAATTAATCAACAACAATCTTAAAAACACATTAAAAAACTAGGTCAACATTCATCCTTCAACATTCATGACTTTTAAAGGGACCAAAAAGGCCGAGGCTTAACAATGGCAGGTGCTCTATTTTAGTGAGCACAAGGCTCCTATAATCACTCTTACCACCCTGTGCACAGATGTCAACACGCACACTCCAATAAGGGTGAGGGCCTACTAGCGGCCTGCCCTGAAGCCTCGGCTCCTATAACGAAAGCTAAATTATCACACTGGTCTCGACATTCAACAAGGACATTTAATAATTACAAAAAAAAACAATAATAAACACTTAAATTAATAAACCAAAAAAATCATGAAACAATACTACAATAATGGGGTTCACAGTTGGTACCAAAGCTGGGTGTACTGTATGTTCACCTCACTGTCCCTCTAACAACACCCGTAAAGCAAAACAGAGACAAAAAAAAAAAACACTACAAGAAAAGTTCACAAAACAAGCCAAATGAAAAACAACATTCATAAAGGAATACACTGAAAAATAAGTAAAATAAATATACCAAAAGCAATTAAAGTAAATCACTTTGAAGAAAAGAACCCATCGATCACCAGAACACATGCTGGAGGGCAGGCGTCACACAATACACATAGATCGACCCCATACGTGTTGACGAGAAAGTTTGTCACAGGAGAAAGTTCAGATATACAAAAGAGCAGTGTCAAACAGCGTTGCCCCGCAGGGCTCGCAGAACAGTCTATTCCTCCTAAAATGTAAACATAAACATATACTTGCGGTATAAAAATGAGCGCTGCACAATAGTGGTAGTTTCACGTACCTTCATTTCATACCCAGGCGCACATCCACATCACACACACACAGAAGGGTACCACCATGTCACAAAGTACGTGACTGCGGGAGAGGCATGAAAGGGGGAAATAGCAGCCACCAACAGCCCACAGCAGCGAACTATCCTCACAACTACAAACCAAATAATTATTACAAAAGTTCACGCATCTGTGTTTTAACTAGTTAGCCAAACAACACATACCTCCGAGCGGAAACGGATGAGAAAACCAGAAGGGGCGGTCCCCGGGCAATGACGCATCACACAGACGGCAATCACACACATAGGACTAAAGTCCCCTTTTATACGGTACCGCACAGTTCATAATTGGACCCTCGATAACCCACGCGCATTAGTTTGATTAGAGACACAACAGTGCGTCCCACCACACTATGTAACACTTTAAAACCTGATTGGAAAACATCATGGATAGAATTATTTGACAAGAAAGATTGTAATTGAAACAGTACAACTTTGTCCATGATTTTTTTAAATAAAAGGCAGGTTTGAGAAAATTAGTAAGGGATGTAAGATCAAGATTTGGTTTTTAAGATACGGTGACACCACAGCATGTTTAAGGCAAGCAGGAATGGTAACGGTATATAAACACATATTGCTTACTGATTACAGACCCCAGCCAACCGCATCCATCATTTATTTGAGAAAACACGTGGAATGATATCCTGGGGACATAGAGTTGGCTAAAGCTGATCAACAAGTTCCTAACAGGAGGACAAATTAACAGACTCAAACACAGACCATGTAGAAGAGTATAAAGGGACGTCAGGCAAAGTATACCCAGCATGAGACAACTGAGATATTATAGCCATGAACTTATTTGTGAAAAACTTCACAAAACTTTCACAAAGAGATGTAGAAGGCTCAGGAAAGAGTTTTACATGGGGATTTAACACAGTCAATGGTGGAGAAAAGAACTTTGGGTTTATGACAGTTTTTGTAATCAGAGAGGTATTTGTACTTTGCAGCCTTAGCTGCCTTCTGGAACATAGTGAGAGAATTTCTCATGAATTCATATGCGCTCAGCTTGTCAGCAAACCTGTCTGAGAGAACGTGTCATGTCATTATGCCTGGGAACAGGCCTCAGCTTATGATATTTAAGCTTCAATGGAGAAATAGTGTCCAGAATAGAGGCACATGTAGAGTTGAAGTAACTGAGATGTTTGTCAGCATCCAAGTTGTGTACTGTAGAATAGATTCCATTACTGAAGAATCACATACTTCATAGTATGCTGCAGAGAACTCTTCACTGGAGCATGAAGTAAAGGTACGAGACAAGCACACTATGGATTGATTTCTGAGGATTTGACCAGTGAATGGCACCGAAAATAATACAGCCATATGATCAGAAAAGATCACGTTACTGATATTAATGTCCAAAACAGATAGTCCATGAGTTAAACTCAAGTCCAGAATATGGCCCTGTAAATCCGTTGGGCCAGATACCCACTGAACCATGTCAAACGACTCCATGGAAAATGGGTTAGGAACATAACAGACATGAATGTTTCTTTTCCCAAAGCACTGAGACTTTCACTGTAAGGGACTGGCATTCTGTTTCATTCCATTTAATAGGAACAGTTCCTTGAAAATGGGGTCTATTGGTTCTAAATTGGAGCCTGTATCTGAACTCAAGGGTGCTGAGCACCCACAGACACTGAGAACACTGGTGCCAATGAAGAAGATGTTGATGAGAAGTGTGAGGCCAGAGGCTGACAAATGTCAGTGACAGTTCCTGCCTCCTTAAATGCATGTGTTGGGTGGATCTGAAGGCCATCTCCTATGAAAGGAATGTTGGTCCCCTTGACCTGAGCCTTTGATGATCCTTGGGCAGCGGTCCTATGCGGCTCTGGGTGGGCCTGACCTGACGACCCTGCCCGAGCCCAGTTGCCACAAGCTGATGGCTGTGGCCCATTGTCAGCTGAAACCCAATGGACATAGTGTGTCTGCTCCCTTGTCCTGTGTGATTGCTCCAGGGCTGCTTCTGATGGTGGCCCAGAAATCTCACCTGGAATCAATGAAGCCACAAGGACTGCTATACAGTCTTGGTCTGCTAAATTGGATTGGGATAACCATACCTGGCAACCTGCCTGAACCATACAGGCCATGGACTGCCCCAGGATCTGGGCATGCAAACTTGTTCACTGGACCAGCATGTCTGCTGCCTGCAGAGACTCTGGATTCTGTTTGCTGGACACGTGGACACAGCATGCAAGCCTTGCTGACAAAGTTGAGGTATGATCAGCTTACTGCAGCTGATTGTTAACTGCTCTGCAGCACCTGTTTTGATATGTGGCATCCCGACCAGCCCTGGCTGTTGCCCCTGCCAGCTGGGCCCATAGCCTGCAACCCCAGCCAAGTTGCTTAGCTAATTACTGGGGAGGGCACTAGAACTAGGGGCCTTCCAAGAAAACTGTCATGAAATCTGCGAGTACATGTAGCCCCTCCGTTCTGCTTTGTAGATGGCCTCTATGAAACACAGAGCAGGAGGCAGAAGTGCACGGTCTGCGGCTGTAGCAATCACTGCTTTGTCTGAAGGATCCAGTGGAATAGGATCAGATACCTGAGAGGCACGTTCATCCAGCCATGCAGAATCTGAGAGATCATCTGTGTCCAACCGCAGAGGGTTCTCTTCACTTCCGAATAATTTGGGTGGTGGTAAGGATGTTTTGCTGTTGGCTCCCCAGAGTCAAGGAGCCCTGCACGACAACACTGGACCTGCAAAAAACCATGCAAGGTATCTTGCAATTCTCACATCTGCCTCTGGAGGTGCCCCATACGCAGGGTTGGGCTGTAATAGAATACTTGTGATGCCGTTACATATTCAGAATTCAAACATGAAGTAACTGTATTCAGCCCCTGTTATGTTTTCAAGTACCTGTATTTAGAATACAGTTTCTTTATAAAAAAAAAAAAAAAGAATACTTTTTAGAATACTTCTCTAATAATGAACACAAAATAAAAAATCTCTTACTTTAGATAAGCTGCAGGGTGCGCAGTGTTGCCAGGGTTTCATGCCAAATTGAAAACACAATCTTGGGTTAAAATCAAAGAATCATGGGTTGTGTTTTTGGGATATTTAAAAAATGGACTGTAGTCACCAAAAGGTCTGATAGTAGGCACTAAAGAGCAGAAAGCAAGTCTTACTCACGTATAATGATTCCTGGATTAAAAATCTGGCAACAATCAGTGTACTGTCAGCTGTCCAGCAGTATCAATCGAGCCGGCAATGATATTTCCACAAATAGAACATCCGCGCACATAATACAGTGTTTCCCATGATTGTTGCTGTGTAAATAATTTATGCAGCTGCAGATGCATGTAAAGGTGAAGTAAACACAGACGGCTCACAATAAGCATTTGGTGAGTCACGTCCATATCAGAAACTTGTAAAACTGTGAGAAATAGCAGTCATTAATGACAATAATAGGCTACAATGAATACAGTAGGTATAAAATAATTATAGAGAACGTAGGCCTACTGCAAAGACTGAAAGAGTGGAAAGGACTTGAAGTAGATCAGAGTCCAAACGATGACAGAAAAACCTCATGTAAATAACTACTGTAATATTTGTGGCTTATAGATGTATGGGAAGCTATAGTTCTATGTGACACATATTGTAACATTTTAATATTATTTCTTACTTTCTCATACAAAGAGATTGACAAACTAATAATAATAATAATAATAATAATGAAACAACAACAAAAACAAAACAAAGCATGAATAAAAGAATCAAAAGCACCCAAAATAAAAATTTTGGTAATAAAAGAGATAGAAATCTAAATTAATAAATTGGCCTTAATATTGAAATATGCAAGCAAGCCTAGTGACAAATCATAAATATACTACATTTATGTCACATGACCTCACAACTTTATGGCATCCAGTTATCATCTCAAAAATAAATACGGTTTATTTGCATTTCTTATCAGATTTTGTGTCAAAATGTATTATACTTTGTCAGTCCAATCAAATAATGGGTTAAGAAAAATATTACAATTTTGTTAAACAACTGGAGTTGCGAGTTCGAATCCAGCCAGGTTGCGAGTGACTCCAGCCAGGTCTCCTAAGCAACCAAATTGGCCCGGTTGCTAGGGAGGGTAGAGTCACATGGGGTAACCTTCTCATGGCCACGATTCCTTCCATAAAGAAAAAATAACATTAGTGTCCAACTCCACATCTAATTTAAAGAAACAAATTATTAAGATTCACTTTAGTTAGAGGTGGAGGTGTAGCACTTCAGATAAGATAATAATGACACATCACACTTAAGTCCTCCAGTTGTGCCTTGCCTGTATAAATATGTATTATAAAAGTATTCTTGTACATAACTTTTTTATTTTATGTATTCAGAATACTTTACTGAATCCATTTGTGTATTCAGTATTCAGCCCAGAATACTTCTTTAAAGAAATCCTCCCAACCCTGTCCATACCGGTCTTTGCCCTCACAGGCGAAGAGTCCCCGCTTAGCATGAAATAATGAATTAACTTCCACATGCACGGTTTTGCTCTTTGTTCATTCCTATAGTTTGCTTTCGTTGGATATGCATGATTAATTTTCTCTACATCTCCTGACAGCTCAACCTCAGTGAGGCTGACCCACATAGTGGAAATTAGTTAAGTGGTAAAATACATAAAAATATTCATTATATGCTATATATATATATATATATATATATATATATATATATATATATATATATATACACTATATATATCCTGGTTTCACACTATTCTAAAAATTCTAATGGAGTTGACAAAATTGAATGTTAAACTTGAATCTTAACCATGTGTTATACACTGGAGCCATTTAGATTTTTTCCCTCAGTAATATCTTCTTACTAAAATACCAAAATGTATCCCACAATTCTAAAAGAAAGTATAGCTGCATCGATGACGGGCCCAAGCAGCATGGGTACATTTCCACCCAGTGGCTTTCAGAAAACAATGCAAGGTGGACACATGTATTTGGCATTTGACATTTTTCTAAACAATTTTTAAGCAATTTGGGTAAATATAAGAGGACTATTTTAAAGTCTGTTGTAAGAGCCATACTTCCTGCTGCCAGATGGTGGTGCTATGACCGTGACCCATTGTCACATTAATCCCCTAGGAGGAGTATTTAAAAGTTCAGAGCTTGCGATTTTCAGAAAATCTAAAAAGGCAGACTTCCTGTTGGGCAGAGCTAATGACTGTGAGTATGAAAGTTGTTTGGCTTGATGAGAACTATATATGTACCAACTTTTGTGACTGTAGGTGAAAATGCTGGTGCTACAGAGCCCCACTTACATACCCATTTTAAAGGGGGCACTACAGAGAACCCTCCCCCCATGCATGTTAAGTACCCCAAAAGTACAGAAAACCTTGAAAAGAAGAAGAAGAATCCTTAGAAGAACAATAGGGCATCCACACTTTCAGTGCTTGGGCCCTAATTATCATAATGGGAATGACAGTGTTGATATGATGAAGCTGTGACTATAGAGACTTAAAATATGAAACAAAATATATAAAACCTACCAGACCACGTGTCCTACTGTTGCATCCACTATGAGAAGGAAGTGGGAAAGAGGTACTCAGAGTAATAGATGACCATGACATTGTCTAATTTAGATTATCAAAATCTGATTAAATCTGACGGATTTGATGCAAAGTGAGAACACAAATTTAATAGACAGTTTTTTATGGAAAATAAAATGTAAAGTTTACTTTGTGTATTGTTTGATATATTACAGATCCCTATGTTTCATTTGATATTACATTTATAAAGTTGTTGCATTTGGAATCAGTTTAACATTGTGACCTCTTGCTAAGGACAGGTTAAGTTACAGAGCAGTAAGTACAGAACATGCATTAAAAAATATATAAATATATAATTAAATTATTTAAAAATATAAGTAATAAATGCTCTGAGTATACATATTTCCTTATTTTTATTATTATGAATTTCTTAATATTTAACATAAATATAGCTTTTGTATGCAAGACATGTGCTGTCCCTTTTCTCAAGAATCAGGGCATTATTGAAATCTAATTTTTGTTTGATTTTTGAATGCATTTACATTTTTTGTTTATTACACACATCAACATTTTTAAATACTGAACTTTCTTTTAACTAAGTGAAAATTAACCTATATTATCTGAAAAATGCATGATGAATCATGATGCATATTTGATGAAACTGCTGATTACTTCAGTCCATTCTGAACTAAAAGCAGCAGTCATCAGACACACACATATACATACAGCATCAGGGCTTGATTCCAGCAGTTACTGGCAAACACATTTATTTACTTGTGACCTTCTGCTGTAATCTGCCACTCAAGGTCTCAATCAGGTTGGTTTGCAGGGCGTCAGTTTGATAAGCTTGCCAGTGGCTGAGGATCAGTGGAATATCACAACCCGACTGGAATGTCTCAGGCCCGGGGCTTATGAACATCACACTTGACATTTACAGTTATTGTCCTGGTGTCTGGTTTATAGTACCTCTTTTGCAGGATGGTTGGGACACATGGTAACAAATGGTGCTCTTAGACTGCTGGGGTGAAAGTACAGTCATTTTGATGAGATAATTATGAAGAAATAGAGAAACAGACAATAAAGATTCATCTAGGTTGAAATACATCCTCAAATCTCTGGATTCTTTACACAAACAAACCAATGTTTAACCCTCGTGCAACCTTCGGGCCATTTTTGTCTTTTCAATCATTTTGGCTGTGTTAATGCAATGGCATAAATTTCAATTTAAATTTCTGAATTTTGATAGTTCAAGCTCAGTTCCTATAATACATCTATAATACACTGTGTAAACAAAACATCCTGGTTACTTCCATAACCTCCATTCCCTGATGTTGTGTCAATGTAGTGACATTAGGGGTTGCCCTTGGGAGACCCAAACACCTCTGATCTTTGAGAAAAGGCCAAAGGGGATTGGCGAGTGGAATTTGCATGCCACTCCCCTGGACATATGGGTATAAAAGAAGCTGGCTTGCAACCATTCATTCAGGTTTTTTGCTGAGGAGCCGAGACAAGGTCCCAGACATTTCAGCGGGTAGTTCAGAGTTGTGGCAGGAGGGACAAAACGTCTTGTTCATTCCATCAGGGAATGGAGGTAATGAAAATAACAGGACGTTCACTATCTGTCACTCACTCGACAATCTGTCACATGGTCTTACTGAGTCTTGTCGGCAGTGTCTCATGTAGAGAAGATCTGTGGTAGGTCCTACACGGGGGGTGGGGGGGTCTCTACAAACACGGTGACAGGGGCAGAGTGGCTTCTGCCCAAGGAAGACACAGGTTTACCAGTGGGGAAACAGTTTCGCGGGATATACATCACACAGGGTTACCATGGGCAACCAGTGCATGTGGAGCACCTACCCCAATACAGGGCCTAGATAGCACACGTACTGGGCCGGCAGCGAGTTTCTCCGTAAGCTCACTGCAGGTGGCTCCACACCGGGTCCGGCCTAGTGTAGTGGGCTTTGGCGGAGCCAGTGTTGCAGCCGCAGGGGGACGCCCTAGGCGATGAGCAGACAGGGTGCGGGATATTAAAGAATATACTCTTTTAGCTGCTGAAACACCCAGGAGTGATCTCTAAACAACACTAGTGCAAGAGGGGGAGAAACTGCTGTAATGCGCCATAAATCCAACAGCTTCAATGACTTCAGCGGGGAATGGACCTGCAGAGGAATTAAGCTGCTCGGCTCTGAAGAAAAAAATCGGAATGAGTGGTTGCAAGCCAGCTCCTTTTATACCCGTATGTCTGGGGGAGTAGCATGCAAATTCAGAGGCAGGTGTTTGGGGCTCCCAAGGGCGACCCCTAGTGTCACTACATCAACACAATGTCGAGTGAGTAACAGATAGGGAACAGTTACACTCAGGACCTTAAGGAAAAAAAGGTCCCCATTGAAACCCATTAAAACGGCAATATTTGATCCCAGTGCCATTAAAGCATCAAATCATGAATTTTATGATATTATGCTTTCATTCCGGAACCCTGGCTTCAAAATTTAAATGTTTAATATTTTACACCAGATAGCGCCATTTTCATGTTTTGCCTGTGGAGCAAATACATGCATTTTTCCTATTTTCTATTTGTTGTATTATAGAGCACTGCAGGCCAACTGAATAAATTATGCAGCTAAAATTGTGAGGGTGTGTTGGTATGGATGTTAGAGTGTGATTTGTATGTGTGTATTGAGAAATATGTGTGTGTGTGTTTGTGTAAAAAAAAATAAAAACAACGGTGGCATTATATAAGCAAACTGGCATTTAAAGTGTTAAAATCCAGAATATGTATGAATATTTGGTAATTATGATCAATTATGTTGGTTAAAAAAATAACTCATTCAAAGTGGAAAATAATGTAAATATATAATTTTATTATGGCAATTGTTTGACGCTGACATTTTTGTCCTCTAAGGACCTCTTAATGTTATGGACATTGGCTTTCTTTATAGGACTTTACATTAACATGTTTACTGTTGGATTTTGTATTCTTTACAAGTCTATATTATTTTCTGTGGTAACTGACAGCATGCCACAGATGCTGTTTGAGTTAGGGAGGGCAAAGTGGGCAACTGCCCTAGGACCCGGGGTGCGATGGGGCCTGCAACAGTTGACCAAAATAAACCATAAAAATGGCTGCGGCCCCGAGGGGAGATGAAAAACAACCAAGGCCACCCAAGGAGAGGGCCAGACCATTTCTTTGCACCAGTGCCCGCAAGATCCAAGTTACGCCACTAGTTTGAGTTGTATTTAACCCAGAATATTTTGGCCTCAGATCTTGTAAATCTCTGTTTATATTAGTTATTTATATACATATGTAGCCTGCCTGCATTTATAAAAAAATAAATAAAAAAAACACAGCTCTTTCATGAACTCTCTAAACTCTAAGCCACTTGTGACCTGACATTCAAAGGCTTTATCCACCTCCTCTTACTGTCTTTTTAATTGCCTTTCTTTAAAAAATGGGAGGGAAAGGAAAAAATAAGTAATGTGTTTGTAAGGAAGCATGACCCTGAAGTTGAATATATCATGTCTGTATTTAGCAGGTAATGTTTCATGAAACGCTTGACTATACGGATATGAACGATACTATGGTGATGTATGGACTCTACAAACACTAAGGGTTATATTCATAAATGTGAAGGTGAAGCTGGAAAACAAAGAGCAATGGCAAAAGTGCTGCATAAGCTGAGCAGAGTGAGAGAAAAAGTCTATGGAAACAGATGAGCTCAGCACACACACACGTACACATACAAACACACATCCTCACACAAAAGGGTCAATCATAATGGTCAATGACGTGAAGCTTTTTTTTTTTGTCAGATTTTATTTATTAAATAATAATAATAATAAAGATGATGATGATGATGATGATAATATTATTAATAATAATCATAATCATAATAATTTATAAATAAATAAAACTGTATTTTATTTAGAAAATGACTTGATTACACCTATTTATGATAAACCAAAAAATTAAAGCATGTTCATTATAAAAGAGGATTATTCAAGTCAAAATCAGACTAAATTGTTTTACTTTTGTGAAACCCACAGATAAAGCATTATTGTAATTATTTTTTTTTGCTTCAATAAGAGCGCTAAAATTTAAGCCTAAATATGGGACGTCCTAGCAAATTGGAGACACTAAACCTCACGCACACACACACACACACACACACACACACACACACACACACACACACACACACACACAAACATGTACCAAATGAACACTCATATACAGCATCAAATTTTGTTGTTATTTTTTTTATTATTAATATTTATTTAATTTATTTATTTAAAGTTAAATATCTTAAAAATTTTAATTGTCATTTGTTTTTGGAAAATTTATAAGGCTGCTGAAAATGTAAAATAAATTCAGATAATTAAATGTTAAATGATATGTTGTTATAGTATTAATAATTTTATCATTGTATGAACATTAAAGTTCAAATAATACGGAAGATGAGGATTAGGGATGAGGATTAGCACCTCTAAATCTGAGGCCATGGTTCTCAGCAGGAAAACGATGGAGTGCGTACTCCAGGTAGGGAAGGAGGTATTGCCCCAAGTGAAGGAGTTCAAGTACCTCAGGGTCTTGTTCACGAGTGAGGGGACAATGGAGAGGGAGGTTGGCCGGAGAATCGGGGCAGCGGGGGCGGTATTGCACTCGCTCTATCGCACCGTTGTCATGAAAAGGAGCTGAGCCAGAAGGCAAAGCTCTCGATCTACCGGTCAATTTTTGTTCCTACCCTCACCTATGGTCATGAAGGCTGGGTCATGACCGAAAGAACTAGGTCAGGAGTACAAGCGGACGAAATGGGCTTCCTCAGAAGGGTGGTCGGCTTCCCCATAGAGATTCCCTGAGGAGCTCAGTCATCCGTGAGTAGCTCGGAGTAGAGCCGCTGCTCCTTTGCGTCGAAAGGAGTCAGTTGAGGTGGTTTGGGCATCTGGTAAGGATGCCCCCTGGCCGCCTCCCTAGGGAGGTGTTTCAGGCACGTCCAGCTGGGAGGAGGCCTCGGGGAAGACCCAGGGTTAGGTGGAGAGATTACATCTCCACACTGGCCTGGGAACGCCTCGGGGTCCCCCAGTCAGAGATGGTTAATGTGGCTCGGGATAGGGAAGTTTGGGGCCCCCTGCTGGAGCAGCTGCCCCCGCGACCCGACTTCGGATAAGCGATTGAAGATGGATGGATGGGTGGATTGTATGAACATGTTCAGACCGAATTTACAATGTTACATTTATCTTAGTTCAATTCGGTACTGGAAGCATCAGGCGGTTTAACTGCTTTTCCTCAGTGAGTGTAACTAGATTTTTTACACAAAATAAGATATTTACAGGAAGGGAAGGGGGCACACAGTTAAATATACAGTGCTGTGAAAAAGTATTTTCCCCTTCCTGATTTCTTCTATTGTCTATTTTTCATACACATTTTTTTAGATGATCTTCAAACAAGATAAGTTATCCAACACCTATATTACCCATGTGAAAAACTAACTGCCTTAAACTTATTTGCTGGTTGTACCACCTTTAGCAGCCACAACTGCAACCAAACACTTCCGATAACTGGAGATCAGTCTCACAACGCTGTGTTGGAGTTTTGGCCCACATTGGAGGGTTTTCGAGCATGAACTGCCCATTTAAGTTCCTGCCACAACCTCTCAATCGGGAGTCAGGACTTTGACTAGGCCACTTCAAAACTTTAATTTAGCTTCTTTTGAGACATTCAGAGGTGGACTTACTCCTATGCTTTTTCCCAATGTCTTGCTAAATAATCCAGTTGCACTTGAGCTTCAACTCACGTACTGATGACCGAACGTTCTCCTTTAGGATTTTCTAGAGAACAGAATTCATGTTCCCTTCAATTATTGCAAGTCACCCTGACCCTGAACCACCAAAGCATACCCACACCATCACACTCCCACCACCTTTACTATCTAAAACAGCTTGGTGTTGTATGTGAGAGAAAATATGTTTTAAATATGATCAGAGTTGTAAAACTACAAACAGATATTGGTGTATTAGATCTGTATATGACCAGTAGAAGTGATACTACCTGTACAAGAAAAAAAGTGACTTGTTAGGAAATAATCCTGGACAAAGCCATCCTACATCATTAGTGTAATCGAAATCTGACACTGTATTTATGTGATTATTAAGAATTTGATTGAGTAGTTTTAAGTACCGACTATTTCAGCAGTCTTGTGATTTTGCTACATATTACTGTACGATTTATGAATATAGCTAGAGTGTATATTATGTCCATAAAGCAGTCTTGCATATATATGTCTTGCCACTCAATCACTCCTGTAACAATGGCCCACCTTTGTTTATGTGAACTGTCCAGTAGAAATATTACTGGACATTTCAGATGCCACAAATTAAATACAGCCGAATGAAGCTGTTCATAAAATATCCTTTTACACAATGACTTTAATACGATAGCAGCAATAGAAAAAACATAGATTTTGTCTATTAAATCAGTCAACATGTGGCAATCTGCATTTTACTTAATGGATCATGCAGCATATAGAATTTATGAGGCTTAAATGGCATTTTCTCAAATGCAGAAGAGGGCCACTCATAATTGCGACTGGAGTCAATGGCTCGGAGAGCGCCTAAAAGTCTATTCAGCTTTATTTTAGAATAATCACACATAATCAGTGATTTTCCATATGCCTTTTCCATATTCCATATGCCTAAATGTTGAGGATGGTACAGGAGCTGTAGAGATATTGTCATGTTAATGAGAGACAGCTCTAATCTCTCAAGCTCAGTAAAGAGAGTGATTTTGAGCTTAGCTTTAGCTGAATGCTCAGTCAAGTGCTGATGCTATTACTCTCCTCATCTTGGACTAGTTGAGTCCTCTTAGATCTATTTTATCTGCTCACTAAGCCAGTTACATCAGAAAACTCACAGAAATAATGTGTGGAAAGATCAGGAGTAGAAACGAGATAATACAGTTACACATGGAGCCATCAGTGGCCCATTACTTCTGCTTTTGTTATTGTTTATTTAAACCAGATTATTCATTAGAAAGTGGCAAACCTCTAGATCTGAAGATCTCAGCATTCAAATAACACCAATGCTTCTAGTCCACTCAGAGGCTGAGATACTTGATGATACATTGGGGAAAGTCCTGGGATCACAAAATATGCTGAATGTCTATAGAAAAGTTTGTGGCAAGTGCTAAGCTGTGTTAGAGTGCCGACTGCATTTCAGATCTGTATATTGTGATGGAAGGTGATAGAGTGAACGATGACAAGAGGGAGGGGATGGTCGTTCTACCACATTCCCCCCGACTAAGCATCACCCCGGTGATACCTTCTCCTATGCTCCTAACCGAACATGGGGTCCGGAGCCAGAGGTGCACACTCTTTAACCGCTAACACAGGAATGCCACATCCTCAACCAGGCCCTACGGCCGGAGTGGGCATATAGAGAAATCCTCTCCGGGCCAGCTCACCCTCTCGCTCGCACTTGGGCAGAGACAGAGAAAACACTGGTTAAACATGACTGTTTGAACCAACCACTGGGCAAATGCTAATTAAGTGGCACTTACCCTTTAGGCGGTTGGGAGGCAATCCCCATGGATTCTACGTCCCTCTCCAGGCTTTCCATCAAACTGGCAAATGAGAGGGCAAGTGACGTCACTGTTGATGCCTTACTACTCTGTCTCTGCCCACAAAAGTGCCCGCATTCTCCACCACTGTGGCAGGGTGAGCAAGAGACTGACACAGTCTTTTGGCGTTCACTAAATGCCTCGGAGAGGGGTCCCGGTCCAGTGATACATCTAACTCGGCCGGTACCCTTCCTGCTCTACTCCTGGACCTTTAAGGTTGCCAGTGTGAATCAAAGAAATAAAAAGAATAAAACATTTTATAAGTCATGGGTCAAGTTCTCAGCATATAAGGAGGGGTGTACACTTTTTATTATTAATATCTCAAAAGTATTTATTGCTAAAACTGTGAAGTATGTGGTAAGGGACACACTGAATAGTAGTTACCAGTTTCTTGGTATTATTCATCTTCAATGTAGCATTACTAATGCATTCTTCACCAGCTGCCGTTCCTCACACATACAACCTCCCCCTGTAATCTCCCTATTTTTCACAATCCGTTATTGGCAGGTATGCTGTATAAAGTGTAAACCTGCAACTGTTACTTCAAGGAGCTCTTTTTACCTAATCTAACCTTCTCTTTTTTGGTGCTGTAACCTGATGTAGTTGATTCAGACATTTTGAAAAGTACGTCATGACCCCTTTTTAAGTAACAATTGCAGGTTACCACTTTAAACAGGGTGACATTGTTTTTATTATTTAATATTAAAATATATACAGTATTTAAAACATTCATATCTTTCATCATATCAATGGTGCAACCCTTTTATTGGAAAAATGACAGTTGCACACAGTCCAGGTATATCTTTTTAAAGACTCAATATCTCCATATTCTAGATTCTCAAAATATCATATGTCATGTAACATTTTAGCACATATTATGGACTATAGCACATTTACAGAAGAGGTCTGAGATAAAACACAGGAAACAGAGCCACTGTGATTCTTCACACACTGACTATACAGTATTTGTTTATTGGCTACGGGACATTCCGTGAGAGCTCCAGGTTTGCAGACTTCAGACCATAAGTGTGTGAAAGAACATTGAGCACTGATGAGCTGTCATAAAGTGAAAGCAGGATCTAAATTCATTTCCTGCTGCTGTAATCCAGCAGAAAGCCAACCAGTGAAAGTCAAATGTCTGAGCGGGAGATAAGATACAAGCTGCATTAAACCCACTGCAGGTGATAGAAAATAATGTATAAAACATGGCAATAATAGCAGAAATGGCACTGTTGGGGGTGACATTGCTGGACAAATAAGTTAATACACTCTTGAGAGCAGCTTCATTTGTGAAGAATATAATCTAGACTGCAGCATGAGTAAGAGTAAGTAAATGATGAGCACCGCCAAGTTCCGATAGTTTTAATTAGCTGTTCCATAATGTATGCAATTTACTTGTACTTTTGATACTTAAGTAAATTTAAAATAAGTTACTGTAATACTACTACTTAAGTATTTTTCAGTGATGCATTACTGAAATGCATTGGGACATGTGAAATAGATTGTGTGTGATTAAAGGCAGTGAAATATGCACTTGATGCATCCTATAAAATATGCCGAACAAAGGCTGAGAAACTAGGCTGCCTTCCAAGGGTCCTTACAATTGAGATGGCCTTCAACGGTGCTTGATGACATGGCAGCCAAGATGTCTGGCTTAACTAGTCTGCAGGCTTCCGATTGTGAAGCACAAGGTTAGTGTCCAAAGCACTGTATGGTCCAGGAATCAACAGGGTTCGACGGCTGCACGTGCTCCCCTCTTAAGGTTCCGGCACACGAAGGAGCGGTGACTTCTGTTGCGGCCTGCCTTCCCTTGGTCCGCAGAGTGTGAGAGGAAAGATGGCCCAGCTTCCATACCTGTTGGTCATAGCGTGTGCGGTACTCCCCGTTGACTCATCTAACCCACACCGGAATTCCAAGGGAGCGGGTCAGACATGTATCTAATTCGGCATTAATACATTAATTATGAGCCAATATGTATAAAGGATAACATCATATTTGACTTGATGCAAACATTGAGTAGACCGCTGATTATGTGTAATATATTTGCATATCATATATCAGGAACATTTACAGAAACAGTAATTGAAACATAAATAAATTCTATATTGTATTCAGAGGCAGATATCTAATGGTGTAGGCCTAAAACACATTGTGAACAAATAATCATAAGTAAATTCATGTTCAGTCTCTGTCAAAGTGTTTTCACTAAATATTCCATAATTATATAAAAATATACATAATATATTGCTATTTAGAGAGGAAAAGCACAAATTAACAAATTTTCCTCATACAGACACTCACAGTTATGAATAAAGGCAATGAAAGCCAAACTAGTTTGCCGAAACATTCTTAATTAAAAGTGAACATTTGTTTCGTCATGTTTTCATCATGTGTTTTCGCATGTAGTCTGAGACAGCCTCTGAATTCATTATTCGATGAAATAAGTCCAATGGCAATGTATTGCAATTTCAATATCACATCAATGCCTAATACTCCCCTACTATTATTTAGCATCCTTAAAAAAAATAAAAAATTATTTTGGCTGTGCAAGCTGATGTTTTTGGGGGCATTGCACACCAAAATGTGCAATGCCATTGGTTTGTCATTTCATTCTCCATTCTGCAAATTCAGAGACTGTCAGATTTATAATGACCTATTCATGTGGGTCTGTTCCTCACATGATATTGGATGACTTCAGAGGACTTGGAATATATTGAACAAGTCATCCTCCTTTAAATGTGCTTAATAACAGAATTGCGATGAGAAAGAGATGTGAAAGATTTTGGTCATTATTAACATGCCCTGAGCATTGCTGTATGCTCGTATATCTTTACAGTGACTGCAGTGACTGCAGCTGCGGCAAGTCTTATCAGTTGTTTCTCACTGTGTGGAGAATTGGCAATAGAAGGCTGTTGTCTTTGCACACACACTGACTCTGTGAGAGAGCATTCAACCATCCGGGCCCACTGCCAGCCCAATCTCACCCCAGAACCAGCTTTTGATTAAACCGCAAGGTTATCAGCTCTGATTCTCTGCACTAGACTCGTCTCTCATGGGCTGCTTCAGAAATATATCTGTAACTCATGACTTAATAAAACTGGCCAAGCCTCCCGTATTCATCTGCTATAAATATTCCTAGTTTGTACTCTCTCTCTCTCTCCCACACGCTGAACTAATAGAGGACAAAATGTCTGTGTCATTTCATAGTGTTGAGGGTTTATCAGCACCATGATCTCTCTCTCAATCGTATTTATGTGTTTCCATGTATCCATCTCTGTGGGAGTGAATCATGATGATTGTTCTGAAGGTCCACAGG
This sequence comes from Xyrauchen texanus, assembly GCF_025860055.1. Taxonomy (NCBI): domain Eukaryota; kingdom Metazoa; phylum Chordata; class Actinopteri; order Cypriniformes; family Catostomidae; genus Xyrauchen; species Xyrauchen texanus. The sequence continues at coordinate 53,848,249 of NC_068279.1, read as the reverse complement.
TGAAATTGCTTCCCTTGGAATAGTCTAACACCAGGAAATATTCATCTCAACAACAATATCTGTTCCCTCGTTCCCAAGCGATGAACCTTGAAATCAGAAAATTGCCCATGTGGCCTTTCATGAGATGAGAGAGGAATTTTAATGAAAGCAAAAGTGAGTCGACAATCAGAGATTAGTCTGCAGAATAATGCTTGTCGAATCTTCACCATCATTTAAAAACATAAAGAAAGAATCTTCAAGAAGGCAGCGTGCCAGTGTTGTCCGTGTGTGCTGTTTTGCACAATAAATCTGCTCATGTGTTAGTAGAATTCACAATCAACAAACATATATACTGTATATACTAGGCTATACTATATACAGTGCATCCAGAAAGTATTCACAGCGCTTCACTTTTTCCGCATTTTGTTATGTTACAGCCTTATTCCAAAATGTATTAAATTCAATATTTCCCTCAAAATTCTACAAACAATAACCCATAATGACAATGTGAAAGAAGTTTGTTTGATATATTTGGAAATGTATTACAAATAAAAACATAAAAATCACATGTACATAAGTATTCACAGTCTTTGCCATGACACTCAAAATTGAGCTCAGCTGCATCCTGTTTCCACTGCTCATCCTTGAGATGTTTCTACAACTGTGGTAAATTCAGTTGATTGGACATGATTTGGAAAGGCACACATCTGTCTATACAAGGTCCCACAGATATCTCAGGGCATATCAGAGCACAAACCAAGCCATGAAGTCCAAGGAATTGTCTGTAGACCTCCGAGACAGGATTGTATCGAGGCACAGATCTGGGGAAGGGTACAGAAACATTTCTGCAGCATTGAAGGTCCCAATGAGCACAGTGGCCTCCATCATCAGTAATGGTGGATGAAGTTTGGAACCACCAGGACTCTTCCTAGAGCTGGCCGCCCTGCCAAACTGAGCGATCGGGGGAGAAGGGCCTTAGTCAGAACCCGATGGTCACTCTGACAGAGCTCCAGCATTTCTCTGTAGAGAGAGGAGAACCTTCCAGAAGAACAATCATCTCTGCAGCACTCCACCAATCAGGCCTGTATGGTAGAGTGGCCAGACGGAAGCCACTCCTCAGTAAAAGGCACATGACAGCCCGAATGGAGTTTGCCAAAAGGCACCTGAAGGACTCTCAGACCATGAGAAACAAAGTTATCTGGTCTGATGAATCAAATATTGAACTCTTTGGCCTGAATGGCAAGCAGAATGTCTGGAGGAAACCAGGCACCGCTCATCACCTGGCCAATACCATCCCTACAGTGAGGCATGGTGGTGGCAGCATCATGCTGTGGGGATGTTTTTCAGCGGCAGGAACTGGGAGACTAGTCAAGATCGAGGGAAAGATTAATTCAGAGTGCTCTGGACCTCAGACTGGGGTGAAGATTCATCTTCCAACAGGACAACGACCCTAAGCACACAGCCAAGATAACAAAGGAGTGGCTACGGGACAACTCTGTGAATGTCCTTGAGTGGCCCAGCCAGAGCCCAGACTTGAACCCGATTGAACATCTCTGGAGAGATCTGAAAACGGTTGTGCACCGACGCTCCCCATCCAACCTGATGGAGCTTGAGAGGTGTGCCAAGCTTGCACCATCATACACAATAAGACTTGAGGCTGTAATTGTTGCCAAATGTGCTTCAACAAAGTATTGAGCAAAGGCTGTGAGTACTTCTGTACATGTGATTTTTTTTAATTTTTATTTATTTATTTATTTTATAAATTTGCAAAGATTTCAATCTAACTTTCACGTTGTCAATATACATGTAGAATTGAGGAAAATAATGAATTTAATTAATTTTGGAATAAGGCTGTAACATAACAAAATGTGGAAAGTGAAGTGCTGTGAATACTTTCCGGATGCACTGTATCTATATATGTATATATATTACATGTCATTCAATGTAGTGTTGTCATGGTAGTCAGTACCAATACCATTGAAATTTCACGGTACTCGATACCATTTTCAAAAACACCAAAGCAAAACACAAAAACAGGTTACTAAACAACACTCTTTTATTAACAAAGTTAACAAAACATCAGCAGCAGAACTAAGAACAAAAATAAACCATTGAGCAACATTTTCATTTAACTATATTATTTTTGAATTATAACAAAACTGAACGTTATTAACGTGATCTGCTTCTGTATTATTTAAACTTTAATAAAGCTACAGTATAACACATTAAATATAACCGCATTTAAGATGTAACGCCGTCGCTGGGGCGTTTCCTTTAAAGAGCTCCGGCTCCACAACGAGAGTGCTTCTGAATTTACTTTTTTTTTATATATTTTTTTTTCTAATACCTTGGGACCTACATAAGATGTAGCTGTGAAAGTTTAGAGTGCATCTGGAGTGATCTGTAATTCTTTCTCTCCTCCGTCAGTCATGAACTGCTGTGATAAATCCGGGTGTCTGTCTTTCAGGTTCTTTATTAAGTTTGATGTGTTTCCTCCTTTCGTCACAAAATTGCGAAGCAGCGTTTGCAAATAGGTTTTTGCTGATCTATGATGTTTCCCTTTTCATCAGACTCAAATCCAAAGAATTTCCAAACCTGGCTTTTTCCACTTTTCTTTTCAACAAGATTCAGTTGAGACTCCGCAGCAGCTTTGCTTGTCACCATCTTTTGCTTAGTGTGAGCGTTCGAAAGTTCCCGACTCTGCATGTGTACCGGGCAGACTCCGGTACCTTCAGAAATTCTGGTATCGACTTGGTACTGGAGTACCGTTATTTTTGACAACACTAATTTAATGTGCAGAATGTATTTACCAACCTCTCTTAAACCCGGAGCGACCCGGTACCGGGACATCTAGGGGGTGCTGATAATGAAGAAAAAAATATTATGGTGTTACTCAACAACCACTTGCTTGATCTGCATAAATTAGGTGTCGTTTTAAAGCTTAGACTCTTTACAATTAATATAGCTGATCTGACCAATTCTAAAATACTGCTTTTAAATTTGCTAACAAATTAGAAATGTTCGTTTTAAATTTGCAATCACAACAAATATTTAAGCAATATCACACGAGCAAGAGTGCGATACGGCCCTATATCAGCACTGCTGTGATTCGGCCGCAGGTTACTACAGCAGTGCTGATTTAGGGCCATAGAACACGATTGCAAGTGTGATATCGCTTATATACAACAGTTAAATGAACAAGTACATTTTTTTTAAAAATTGGAAAAACTGAGTACCGTCATAAAAACGCATCTGTGCATTACTTACGCAACCGATCAGAATCTGCCGTTGCTGGTTCAAAACAAATAATGCGTCTTAGCCTCCGTTAGTAATTCAAAAAGTTCACTTCAGAAATAGTATCGCGGCTTGTGCTGTTTCTAACAAGTTATTGGATAAACAAGGATGGATGTGTTTTATTGGATAAACAAGGATGGATTTGTGTGCGTGTGTGAGAGAGAGAGTGAGAGATGGAGCATGTACAATCCCCTGTGTCCACTCCCAAGCAGAGATGCTGTCAGTTTTCTGAAGATCAGCTTTCTCTGTGTAAAAATAGCATCCAAGTGGGGGTATTTCTCCCTATTTCAACATAGCCGGTGCGCAAGTGTCTATAACTATAGAAACCGCAATGTCCTCCACCATTTTAAACAGCACCCATTGTGTAATTAATCAGTCTGTTGTGTCTCTCAGCTGTGATGAGCCATAATGCTGAAGTTGTTCTTTTTAAGCTATTTCCTAGCTTTAGTAGTGTAGTAATAATATGAGCGATCACGAAGAGCTGTTCTATATAAACACTGGCTGACAGATTCACTCTCACACCACCTGCTGGCTAAAATATGTAATAAATAAAAAAAAAAGCTCAAACATGTACTGTTCTTACACTTTAGATTAGATTTGCATGAACACAAGTGGAGTGATGTCACACAGTGAAGCGTCAGAGTGCTGATGGTGTCAAAACATCAGTGCTCATGGAACGTCTCTAGTCCAATCAGATTCAAGGAACATAACTCACTGTTGTGTGTGTGTGTGTGTGTGTATATATATATATTCACTTTACAAATAGCTTTTGGCGACCTCTCCTGGTCATAAATGGAGCTCACACGTGCCAATACACCCTACAACACTTACAACTTTGGCAACTTGGGGCAGTATTTCAATTTCAATAAACATATTTTTGCTAAAGAAAAGTCGACCTACTGTCCTCTTTCTGATTTCACTGTGAGATCAGGCTTTTCCAGGAGTGTTGGTTATTCATGTTTTTAAGCTGTTACAGACGTTACAGCAGATTTTCTGTAAAGCTGCTTTGGAAACAATGTGATTTGGTAAAAGCACAAATAAAAACTATAAAAATAACAATTATTTGACTTGATTTTATTTTTATGTTTTCCACTTTGACAACATAATCTCAAAGTTCTCTCTTTGCACTGTCAAACAAACAATTGATAGCCAGTGCTGAAGCATTTTACCAATCAGACATTAGCATAATGAATTCAATATAATGCCCAGCATCATCCAATCACTGCCAACCATGTTTAGCCTTGTAAATTCTGAATCCATATATTGATAACCATTGTCCCATGTCTTCTAAACATGTTGAGTGATCCAAACATCATCTGCAGCCTGAAACTGAACTTTTGGTTGGATGTTAGGAGTGAATACACTGGGCTGCATAGGAAAGATATTGGACGTTCCCTTGCTCCCTCTTTAGTAAATAACTTAACCTCCAGTGTGTTGTATGACTGCACTGGTCTCAGAACAGTTCGAAATGCACCTTATTTTCAAATGTACAGCCTTCCATCTTGGAATGCACCAACAGATTCTCAATATGTTAATGCACAGTGAGTATAGGATTTCTAAGGGGAAGAAAATAGCCCATAGCTCTGTTATCATTGTGTTTAACAGTGTGCTGTTCACTGAAAAAAGAGCATATCAGATGAAACTACATGTAGAGATGTTACAGTTTTGATACAAGCAGGTTTCAATGTAAAATCTTAATGAGGTTAAAATTATGAAATTAAATTAATTCAAACCTCGGTTGCACAAGGTTAAAAGCACCATATGGATTTCAGATGTTTTGCTAACATCCGGCCATAACTGAATCAGTCTCCATCCCTTCAATGACACACCCTCTCTCTGTAGAATCCTACCCCCCTATGACACATTATGATAAATAAACATTAAACATAAACACTGATGACATAAACTTTTATGTTTTATACGGTCAGAGGGTTGACAACTGACAGTGTTCATAAATTAACCATATTTGTCACATTACACATGTATTAAGTGCAGTAGCCATATTATTTCTCTAATTAAAATGAGGGAAATTATTAAAAAATCTCAAACAATTTGTGAATACCATGGTCAACTGACACAAAAAAATATAACCACAACAATTATAAACAACCATAAAACGTTGTGATATTTTTGAATGCCTAGCAAGTAAAATATGGAAAGAAAACCTGCAGATAAAGGCTAAATTTGATTTTGACTAAATTTTATAATTTTTTTATAAATACTGCATATCTCAAAAGGTACACAACTGGGAAACCTTATGAGTTTTTTTTTAATTATTTTTACGGTTAATATTTTAATGTACTGCAAATGAAGCATCATGGCCTATGCACATGCGTTTTTTTTTGTGATAATGTAATATCCATTTTAAATTACATTTTACATTTGTGTCAAGAATCGTTTAAGAAGAAATCTTAAAGCACCAGTGACTTGATTTTCCCCCACCACTGATATAAACACAACCAGCTCTCACCTGTCAATCTTCTGAACTCATTCCCACTGATGACTGTGTACTTGTGTACAGATCCTAGAAAACGTTTTGATTGAACCCGTGTAGATAGATTCCGACGCTTGGTGCCAAATCTTTTTGCCAGAGGGATAATTGAACATAATCTGTCCCTGTGTCATGTCCTCTACAGGTGAATGCAGCTGCCTGGAGGGTTACGCTCCTGACCCCGAGCATCAACATCTCTGCATTCGCACCGATTGGGGCCGTAATGAGGGGTGAGTGCTGCAAAGGAACTTTGTCAGTATTTCAAACGGGGCAAATAAATGCCAGGACAGAGTGGGGAAAGAGGAAAACTGATATTACAGAGACAAATTAGATTCATCATAACTCTTTCTGTGCATGTTAAAGAACTTGCTCAAACTTACAGCTGTTCTTTTAAAATTGCAGCAGAAAATTTGGCCCAAACTTTGGCTCTTGGATCCAGACTGAAATTAGAATAAATAAAAAATGGGACGGTTTTACACTAATTGGGACCGAAACTAAAACTTTTTCGAAGCCAAGTATCACTGTTAGAGTACAATTCCTCTCGAGTAGGGTAGTGGAATATGTACAAATCTTGTGTTTTATTACTATTATTACTTTTCCCTTCATTCATTTTCAGAATGTCAACTAAACTCATATTCATCAAGCCTTTTTTTGTGTGCTTCACCCACAGTCCATGGCCGTACTCGAACCTGGAGCGAGGTTACAACCTTGTCACAGGAGAACAGGCTCCTGAGAAGATTTTCAGGTAAGCACAACTCTAAATCCAGATCTCCTAGAATGCCTGCAGAACTGTGTGTCCTCCAAACCTTGGTCCCTTACTGAACATGACACTCCCTGGGGCGTAAGAGTCCACAAAGGGCGTCCCCTCACCTTTGCTGTCAGCCAGCCTTATACTGAACACATGCCACCAGAGAGTGCCTTGGGGGGCTGCACTAAGGGATTCGTGGAACAGATTTGCCCCAGGCATGTTCTACATAGAAAAGTAGGCATTTTCCAGAGCCTTTTTCCATTTTAAAACCAGGTCTGAAGCCACTGTGAATGTTCAGTGGTTTTGTGTATTTATTTTTCATGTTCTCAGAATCATGGTGGGCATAGACAGAAGACAAGAACCAGTCACAAACCACAGCATGTCACTTAGGATTTCTGTGTGTTTCTGTCTGGCAGACGTGACAGTCTGAAAAGCTTCTACTTTTAACATATTTGATGTGACCCGTCACAAGGATTCATGCAAGCTTATCTGCAGTCTGAAAGATGCATGCTGATATTTTGCTATTGTGAGTGAGGGATGTGATACACCATGACTCAAAACTAGAGCTAGAGTCCAGCTCAGCTATTTTATTTCAACTGTGGTGTGGTTCTTTTTAGGTCTGTGGCAATACTATTGATATATTGCAATATAATTTTTTTGTGATACTTTAGATCCTAGTATCGATACCATTTATTTTCATAATTGGAATTTTTATGCAAAATTACATCATACAGGTGATGTGCTCTATTTAACGTTGCAGAAACGGCACAGAGTGGAAACAGACAGATCTCACAGCGAAATTGGAAACAGTTGGCTGACTTTTCTTTAGGTAAAACCGGTTTGTTTACTGACATTCTAAACACTGCCCCCAGTGGACAAATGAGTCCACGGTGACAGTGTTGTTGGTGAAATGTCCACAGAGGGGTGCCAAAAGCAAGTTGTTTTCAGCCGTACAGGATGTAATACGGTGAAGAGGAATGCATATTTTATAAACTAAACCCCCAAAACCCAAACCGGTGAATCTAAATAATGTGTCCGATCCAAGGTTACTGAAACTGTAGGAAACAATATGCAGACTTCCCGTGTGATTATGTTGGCAAACGTTACACCTGCAGCAGCAAACCATTTAATAGCATTGCCGTGAAGTGCAAAACGAAAAGACACATCTAATAACACAATGACAAATCCAAAAACAAGCTAAAAATTCTGAGACACAACAAAAAAATCATAAAACACAAAAGCTAAGCAGAAAACAAAATAACAAATCAGAAAACACCAAAACACTTCAGTCGAAATGGAGAGAGTAGGAACAAAATCTTCTCACTTGATCGGTTGCGTGGACAATACCTACTGTAGCCCTTTCTTCATGATTGGCTCATTGATTATTTCAAAATCCATGGCAAAAGTGCACTGACTAAAAAACGGAATCATTTGTATTGGTTTCTTTCTCAGTAAAACTGTAATGAGACACTTTAGAACTTAGAGAGCAAAAAAAGAATGATGCATAAAGTTAGTTAAAGGTACGATATCCTCCTACGGTCTCTAAGGGACCATCTAAAAAGTCCTCTGCGCTAAAACTTTGGGGGTGTCCAAGCATTCAGTTAACTGACTTGACGTTCTAACGTAACAAACACTGTAATTAGAAAAAGGACTTTCATATTCAAAAAGTTTCAACAGGCTCCAGTGTGATGGCTGACTTACTGCATATTAAGTTTTGCCAGCATGTCCAATTATATGTTCTCAGTGTTCAATTATTTTAGAAAATAAATAACTAAAAAAATTCTCTGAAATTAACCAATATATTATTTGCCTATTCTAAAGGTTGTAGTTGGCTGCTAATGTACAGGCTGCTAACTAGATTTTCCAAGTATGTTCAATTATATAAATACAGCATTATTTTCTTTATTATAAATAACATCATTAAACTTCATCAAGTAAGTTATGCATTCACACCACTGACAGCCTACTACAACCTTTAGAATGTAAAAATAACATATTGATGAATTTGAGTGCTTTTTTTCTTCTTCTTAAATAATGTAATACTGTATCCAAATCTCACCTAATGTAAGTCAGTCTATTGGCAGCAACTGGAACCATATATATATATATATATATATATATATATATATATATATATATATATATATATATATATTACACACCAATCAGCCACAACATTTAAACCACCTACCTAATATTGTACCAAAACAGCACCAACTCGCATCTCAGCATAACATTCATAGATGATATTCTTCTCACCACAATTGTTCAGAGCAGTTATCTGAGTTACTGTAGACTTTGTCAGTTTGAACCAGTCTGGCCATTCTCTGTTGAGCTCTCTCATCAACAAGGTGTTTCAATCTGCACAACAGCCGCTCACTGGATGTTTTTTGTTTTTGGCACCATTCGGAGTAAATTCTAGAGACTGTTGTGTGTGAAAATCCCAGGAGATCAGCAGTTACAGAAATACTCAAACCAGCCCGTCTAGCACCACAATCATCCATGTGATTATCTAATCAGCCAATCATGTGGCAGCAGTGCAGTGCATAAAATCATCCAAATACGGGTCAGGAGCTTCAGTTAATGTTCACATCAACCATCAGAATGGGGAAAAAATGTGATGTCAGTGATTTGGACCGAGGCATGATTGATGGTGCCAGACGGGCTGATTTGAGTATTTCTATAAATGCTGATCTCCTGGGATTTGTTTTACCCACAACAGTCTCTGAAGTGAAGAAATTATAATATTATATGATATTTAGGTGGTCAGGGTCCCAAAAAACAACAACAAGGTGCAGGAAAAGTGCAATGAAACCCTATGACTAAAAGGAACCAAAATGAAATCTAATCCTGAGATTGACAAGAAATGTAAAAGCCAAAATCCACCAGACCCAGACCCCTGAAATAAACCCAGTGTGAATATGCCCTCTCAATTAAACTCTGTCTCTTGTTAAATATCTAAAATACCAGTTTTCAAAGTAGAGGCCTCAACTGATTTCCACTTCTTGGGTCTAATAGCAAAGGCCAAAATAAAGCTATTGAAATTGATATCATCCATTCATTCACTTCTAACTCACCGCCGCCATCATCGCACTTTACCACCTGACCACACAAGCCATTTAGTTGAGCGGACAGCACTTGACTGATCGTGGAATGAGGAAACCAATCGATGCCCTCTGAAGTGTCAGTTGATGAGTCGGAGCAAGGCCGGGGTTACCGCCATGTTATTTATGAGTGGATGTATGCATTGATCCTGAGTAATTCAGACGTGCTTGTCTACAGCCAGGGTCAGGAACCGGGCACACTCAGACCTGAGCTCATGCATGATGGACGAATTCAGAACAACTAAGTGGTGTAGCCTTTAAAATCACCTCTTGGGACTGATTGCTATGATGTACATTGGGTAGGGTGCACGTGATTAGGGCTGGGTGGTATGATGGTATACAAGTTGAGACAGTAGTGTGTGTCAACCAATAGCTTCACAATGCTGTTTACACCTTGGTAAATTTGGCACAGTTATCAGTTGCCAGGACTGGAAGTTTTATAATGTAAGTGCTTAATTTGTATGTGAGAGTAACAAAGAAACATGAAGTAAGGTTGGATGTGTCCCAAATAAGTTTTGGCAGCAGGGGCTTGTTAGTCAGGTGTGCTGGTTGTCACTGAATAAAAACAATTGATAGAATCACAATGTAATATGTCAATATGACTGGACAATTTTGTTTTGTCAACTTAAATAAAAATAAAAAAATTACAGAGGGCACAAATGTAATCATCCTAAGTGTAATAAAGGCCCTTAAAGGTGCACTCAGTCAGTTTTTCCCTATTACTCCTAAAGAAATTAATTGTAATTTTGAAACATACAAATAAAATCATGACCACTCATGTGAGATGAGGAGCCATATCAGTAACCTTATCAAAACTTTTTTATTCTACATGGGATAAGGGTGCCCTCATGGGGCCATGTTAGAATCATATGACCAGTTGAATATCACTCAATTAATCTCAATCATGTTATTGGACACTTTCATTCTTGGATTAAATTAATCATGGCCGATTGTGAATAGTAAATTCTGCAAAGGCATCTATAACTGAAAACTATTGATTTTGAATGATGCTGCATCCACACCACTAGGAGTCACTGTAAGTCCAAGATGTCACAAAAAAAGGTCACTGAGTGCACCTTTAATGTAATAATTGTTAGTCCTAAATGTAATAAAGGGTCTACGTGAAGTGTATTTAGTTTATAAAGGTAATAAAGGCCCTAAGTATAATAAAAGCTCTAAATGTAATTACCCTTGTGGGTCACACTTTATGTGTTTACATAGGTAATTGGAGAGTAATACCAATGCACTACATCCTATTGCTGTATAATTATGTTGTAGAGCTTGTACTTGCATTACATATAATAACTAAAAGTAATAGTTGCATGTAATACTGTATGTGTAACATGGACACTGTTAAATAAGGATTTTAGTATATGGGAGGTAAGGCGGTTCACATTAGTGTTTTCATATATTGTATATACATAGAATCAATTGCTATACACTCATTTAATGATAATTTTATGACATTAGTATGGTTGATGAAGGTGAATTGCATATTTTATTTACTTTACGTACAGTTCACAATGGTTGAATGGCCAAAAGTCTTCATTAGGGAAGTATATATATCCTTGATTCCATTTTATTGGGATAAGTATATGGGGTTATGTATTTTTAATGAACAATGAATCGTTCACATACACTTATAGACTGATCATTAATCACCACACTCACCTCCTCACCAGTCACACTTTTATAAATGGCCAGTAGATGTAAACATTATAACTCGCTGATAAATGGTTCATTGGTGTAAAATGTAAGAATTGCTACAATAAGAGACTTCATTATATTTGTTACTAACAATGATTACTTTCCGGATCTTGATTACATTTATTGAAAACTTGTTGTTGTTATTTTTTTTTTATTCCTAGAAATAACCATCTCTTCATATATACTGTTACCTTGATAAAACATTACTTATGCCATGATATGATATTTTGGTCATACCACCACCTCTTAATGTGATCATGCAACATTATATCCCAGAAGTCTTAGTTACTTAATTTTTCACATGAATTCAGCAGTTATTTTGACAACATCACTTAAGACGCTTATAAAACTTTAATGAAGTTATTTAATTGTAGGGCCTACTCAGCAGTAAATGTACCTTGCACATAATTTATCCATGTCTTTTATATGTGATCATGTCCATCAATCTACATTACAAAGAAATCTGAAAATGATTTTGACTTTTTGATGAAGAATGAGGGTCATTTGAGAAACTCTGTGCTCTGAAACATTTCCACTTAGTATTCCTTCTGTATTCCTATCTGTATGTAGCAGAGTATTTTCTACTCTTTAATGATCCAGTCATTAGTGGAAACATTAAAATCTTTATCAGGAATGTAACGGCAGTTAGCACAGAATGTTAATGTCTGCAAACACACAGTGAATACTAGATCTGTATGGAGGGTGAGAGAACAATGGCGAAAGAATATTATGTACTGTAAGTTGCATTTTGCTTTCATGGATTTTCTCAACCGTTGACATTAAATTGAACATATCTTGCTATATATGTTATTGTATACCTTGTAGTTACTGAGATATAACCCTAGTGAAAACTTCCCTATATGACAACTAGCCCGAATCTCGCAAAACTTTGAGTCTGTTGGCTAGAGTTCTCATACACTGTTAATATCGAAGAACATCTCTCTCCTGTCCTGGTCAGTGCCGGCTTCTTCTAATAAGCAGCATGTTACAGTGGCTCATTGAAATTCAGCTGACACCTGACACACTTTGTGTTGATGTCACTCACACTGCAGGTCGTCCTACAGTCTTGGTCAAGGCCTTTGGCTGCCAGTCAGTAAGAGCTTCGTGGTTCCTCCGGTGGAGCTGTCAATCAACCCAATTGCCAGCTGTAAGACAGACGTGCTGGTTACAGAAGACCCAGGAGAAGTGCGGTGAGTACATCAAAACTAGTATATGCTCGCAATACAGTATTGACACAATGATGGACATATTAAGACAGAAATCCAGGCTTCTTACCATTACCATTAGAAAGAGTATTTCAAATAATTATATAATAATTTGGGATTAGTTTGATTTGTGTACCTATACGTTGAGGTTATGTTGGCTTGACAAAACTATTGGGTTATTTCTATTTTTTCAAGATTAACTGCCTAACTTGACAGAATTTCTTATTCTGACTCCAAAATTCCAGACAGTAATTCCTCGCAGGGTTTCAATCTACACAAAAAAAAATTGTATGTATATAACATGTATATAATATATAATATGTATATAAAAAACAATACTTCATGTGGTTGCATCTAAATGAACTGGTATATACCAATCTGCTACAACATTAAAAACACCTGCCTAATATAGTGTAGGTCCCCCTTGTGCCGCCAAAACAGCCCTGACCCGTCGAGGCATGGACTCTACAAGATCTCCGAAGGTGTCCTGTTGTATCTAGCACCAAGACTTTAGGAGAAGATCCTTTAAGTCCTGTAAATTGCTAGGTGGGGCCTCCATGGATCAGACTTGGTCCAGCACATCCCATAGATGCTCAATTGGATTGAGATCTGGAGAATTTTTCCATCATGTTCCTCAAACCATTCCTGATACATTTTCGAAGTGTGGCAGGGCACGTTATTCTGCTGAAAGAGGCCAATGCTATCAGTGAATACCGTTGCCATATAGGGTGTACGTGGTCTGCAACAATCTTTAGGTAGGTGGAACGTGTTAAAAAAACATCCACATGAATGCCAGGACACAAAGTGTGCCAGCAGAACATTGCCCAGAGCATCACACTGACTACACCGGCCTGCCTTCTTTCATGGTGCATCCTGCTGCCATCTCTTCCCTAGTTAAACAATGCACACACACCTGGTCGACCACATGATCTAAAAGAAAACTTGATTCATCAGACCAGGCCACCTTCCTCCATTGCTCCATGGTCCAGATCTGATGCTCCGTGCCCATTGTAGGTGCTTTCGGTGGTGGACAGGGGTCAACATGGGAATTCTGACCAGTCTGTGGCTACGCAGCCCCATACGCAGAAAGCTGGAATGCACCGTGTGTTCTGACAATTTTCTATCATGGCCAGCATTACGTTTTTCAGCAATTTGTGCTACAGTAGCTCTTCTGTGTGATCGGACCAGACAGGCTAGCCTTCATTCCCCATGCGCATCAGTGAGCCTTGGGCGCCCATCACCCTGTCGCCGGTTCACCGGTTGTCCTTCCTTGGACCACTTTTGTTAGGTACTAACCACTGCCTACCAGGAACACTCCAAAAGACCTGACGTTTCGAGATGCTGTGACCAAGCTGTCTAGCCATCACAACTTGCCCCTTGTCAACGTCGCTCAGATCCTTACACTTACCCATTTTTCCTGCTTCCAACATATGAAATTCAAGAACTGACTGTTCACTTGCTGCCTAATATTTCCCACCCCTTGGCAGGTGTCATTGTAACAGTATAATCAATGTTATTCACATCACCTGTCAGTGATTTTAATGTTGTGGCAGTTCAGTGTATATATATATATATATATATATATATATATATATATATATATATATATATATATATACATAACACATGCATTACTATATTAAGCTGAATACATAACTGTAGGTTACACAAACAGAACCCATTTCAAGGTATAGATCAGGTAAATATATCTTAGGATAACAATGCAGGTTACTACTTTGACATCCACCAAATAATCTGTCTGCCCATATCTCTTAACTATCAAATGCCAACGAAAAATTTAACAATGTGCTCGCAAATGCCTAGCAACCACTCTAAACACATTTTGAACTGCCTAGCAACCACTTAGAACACCTTAGCAACCACCTAGCAACTTCTTAGCAACCACACTTCTTTGTAATGCCCTTGCTAAGCAATCAGTCAGAACACCCAAGCAACCACTTAGAACACCTTAGTAACAACATAGCAAATACTCAGAACACTTCAGCAAGAGCCTAGCAACTTCTTAGCGGCCACTAAGAATACATTAGCAACCACTTACCAATTTGCTAGCAAATTCCAAGCAACCACTCAGAACACCTTAGCAACTGCCTCACAACCACTTAAACACTTTAGCAACAGCCTATTAACCTCTTAGCAACCACAGACAGCCAGAACACCATAGCAGCCACTAAGAACACCTCAGTTACCACATAGAAAACATTAGGAACCACTTAGCAATGTGCTTGCAAATGCCTAGAAACAATTCTGAATACCTTAGCTACCACCTTGCAACGTTTTAGCAATGAACTTGCAACCAGCCAGAGCACACTAGCAACCAATCAGAACACCTTAACCACACAGTTGTTCTTCACAGTTGAGTTGTTCTTTTAAGTGAGATGTTCAGTTCATCATGTAGTTATTAATACAAACTCCTCAATATGACACTTACACTTTTCCTGATAGCCCCATGTCTGCTGTTGTCAAAAACATCCTAAGAGAACAAGCTGTTTATTACATTTTTGACAACCAAGCTGTTTCCATCTTTGTTGCAAACTCAACATATGCTGAACATTACAGTGTCAGCATGATGTCTAATATGGATCAGGTATAGACTGAAATCACAGACATTATATCTTAAGCATGGTTTATGAAAGCTATCCTGACATGTTACGATGGATGATATTTTTATTAGACTCTAAATTTGTTCTTAAAAGCCTGCCAGCTAAGGAATTATGTTCTCGGTTGCTAGTACATTATGGAAAATTTAAGAAGTCATGGCACATATCGTTGCCAGATAAGTAAAGCAGTGCTGGTAATGTTGTTTAATGGAGCTTTGCAGTTGTACTTTCTATTTTGTGTCCAATAATAGGATTATATTCCTTTCTCAGAAAACAGTCATCTCTCATTCTCCCCATCACACGCTTAGATCATTTCAGCACTGTGATGATGAATAGCTTTCATTAACATTTCAATTTCATCCCGGAACGAGGAGGCCATGTCTTCCCTTTGCCTTAGAGAGGAGGAAGTGTGAATAGAGGCAAGCGATTGCTTTTATTTGGATTCCACCAGAATGGACACTAGCAAGTCATTTTGCAGCACCAGTGTTGCTGTGGTGTTCCCGACTTGTGGCGTTGTAGGTTTCCTGATACTCCAGAGGTTATCTCCATTCCGAATTAAGTGAAACATTGCATCACTTGGGAAAGTAAACAGCCCTAATCTTCGTCCTAATCTTCTTAAAGCTACTTGGTTAATACAGCTGTCAGCTGCTCTTGAGGTCATATGAGCCTGTGCAAATAACTTCCTCAAGGAATGGAAAGAATGAAAATGCTGGAAGGCTCAGGAGGCCCAGTCATGCCCCCTTTAAAAAAAGGCCAGGTCTGCGCAGAGTTGGGGAAGCCACTCTGAAACTGTCGATTGCCAAGCTACTTAATTTACAGAAGATAAACTACATTCAGCTACTTATTTAAAAAAGTACTTTGCTACAAAAAAGTCACTAAGAGAAAAATATAACCACAAATGACATTAAGCGGTCCAGGCAGTTTGGAAAAGTGGAGAAATTGACCACAATTGCTGCATTTGTCAGGGTCAAAGTAATTGAATTACTAAGTGATTGAGTTACTATATAGGTGTGATGTTTGCAGACTTCTAAGCACTTCTTGTCTTGTGCACCCCATCCACTTTCCAGTGGACTGGTTGTACCTCTTTCAAACACATTCGCAGTTCAATTAACACGTAAATTTTTTCACAAAAATTTCACAAAATCTGGAACACATGGAAAACATTATGGACATTGCATTCACAAGATACAGTCCAATTAGTCATTATAGATCACACCCAAATTATGTATAGCCACATATCTGCTAAATTAATAAAAATTATTTGATAACTGTTTGTCATAAGGATCTATAGATGATACACTGCAATCAGAGGAATGACCTAGGACAAGTTAGAAAAAGTAGGCTTTTCAATGCATTTAAAGTGTCAGAAATTGAAATCCATATGAACGATACAATCAATATAATGTAGATATGTTCGCAAAGAGGAGACATGCCAAAATCCAACTTCCTTGATCAAACTGGGCCTCATTTCCCAAAAGCACCGTAAGCCTTAGTAGATCGTAGAATCCATTTCATGATCGATCTTAATTTTGTAGTCCGTTTCCCAAAGCCATCATAACTTAAGTATAACTTAAAAATGCTCAAAGACTTTCACATGCTCTAGAATAACTGTACAGTGCTAAGAACATCTTAAGGACACATACTTATGCAGACACCAGCAGGAAAATTACAAAAACACCTAGCAACACTTTTTGCTGAGACTTTAATATCATGTTCCCCTTCTGTCGCTCTCTCCACGTTGTGTCGGAGAAGCGACACTAGGGGTCTCTCTTGAGTGCCGATATCCACCTCTGATCTATGAAAAAAGGCCAATGAGAGTTGGCAGCCAGTATTTGCATGTCCCGCCCCCGGACATACGGGTATTTAAGTGGCGCAAATACGGGAGTTCATTCAGAAAATTTCTTCGGAGCCGATGGTCTGTCTGCAGTTTGCTGCGAGTTTACACACCACTACGTTCCTGTTTCCTCTGACGATCTGCATGCTGTTGGATTTGACTGCGCACAACAGCGGCTTTCTCCTACTTTGCACGATGTGCATTGTTGCCCCTGAGCGCTTCGACAGCGCAGACACACACACACATACTGTGTATTAAAAGCGTTATTTCCCTTAAAAGAGTGAATTTCTCTAAAAGAGCAAAACACAGCGGCGTTGAACGTCCTTTTCAGGACGCGTCTTTTTCAAGATGCCCTTCCGCCCCTGTGTTGTTTCTGGATGCGGTAGAAGCCTCTCTGCTTCAGACGGCCACAGGCGCTGTCTCGTGTGTTTGGGCCGCGATCACACCGAGGCAGCATTTGTGGATGGTTCATGTTCTCACTGCGAGAACATGACCACGACCACGTTGCAGTCGCGGCTTGCTTTCAACAGAAAGCAAGCCACCCCAGCTGCACCCCGCATTGTTCCTTCTTCCCACGGGATTGAGGACGATGCGGTTGGCGCTGGGGGCGATTTGGGGGCGGCAGCGGGTGCAGTTTCGCCGGGTAGCCCCCCGCGAACCTCCCGTTCCCCGACACGCTCGCTGGTCCCCGTCCACGCTCGCGGCGATAGCGGCTCGCCTCACGGCCTGGCTGTCTATCCTCCCGAGCCCGAAGCAGATGAGCTCGCCGCCACATCGGAGAGTGTGATGTCTGATGCCGAGGACTCCCCTGGACTGCCGCCTTCGGGCCAGCAGGCCCAGGCTGAGGCCGACGCTCAGATGTCTGACATGCTTTCCCGGGCCGCCGTGAGCGTGGGGTTGGATTGGAACCCTCCATCCTCCCCACAGCCTTCACGGTTGGATGACTGGTTCCTGGGGGCAGCGTGCCGTTTGCGGCCACGCATCCCCCCGGTCCCGTTTTTCCCGGAGGTGCATGACGAGCTGACGTCTATGTGGAGAGCCCCGCTCTCCGCTCATCTAGGTGCCACCCGCTCCACTCTCACCACCCTCGACGGCGGACAGCGCCACGGATACGGGGCGATTCCCCAGGTTGATAGGGCAGTTGCGTACCATCTATGCCCCGGTAGCCCTACCTCCTGGCGTGGCCGCCCCGTACTCCCATCCAAGCCCTGTAGGACAACATCCTCGCTCAACGCGAAGGCCTACAGTGCGGCTGGACGCGCTGCCTCCGCCCTGCATGCGATGGCCCTCCTGCAAGTCCACCAGGCCAAAGCACTCAGAAGCATGCACGGGGGTGGACCTGATCCTGATGTGCTGCAGGAACTGCGCTCAGCGACCGACCTCACCCTGAGAGCGACGAAGGCCACAGCGCAGGCACTCGGACAGGCGATGGCCACCCTAGTGGTCCAGGAATGCCATCTCTGGCTCAATCTGGTTAAGATGCGTGAGGCTGACAAGAACCGCTTCCTGGACGCACCTGTCTCCCAGATTGGCCTTTTCGGGGACACCGTCGAGGACTTCGCCCAACAGTTCTCCGCTGTGAAGAAGCAGGCGGAGGCCATCTCTCACATCATGCCCCGCCGCACACCTGCCGCTACAGGCCCTGCCCCGTCTGCTCGCTGAGGGCGTCCCCCTGCGGCGAGGAAACCAGCTCCTGCTCTGCCCCAACCCGGGCCCAGCTCTCAGCCCCATCGTCGAAGCACCCCACAGGCGGCGTATGGCCCCTGTCTCACGAACCCCCTCTAGGACCCGGAAGGCTCCCAAGCGTTCCTGAGACAGCCGACCCAGAGCCGAAGACGTTAGCTCCAGAGGTGGTAAGACCGCTCCGTCCCCCGGTGGAGGGCCGGGTGGAGAATCCTTTGTTTTTTCATTTGCCACACCCTGACGGGGGCTGTGGTACCCACATTCTCAATAAAAGAGCTATTTCCTTTGCCTCTGGGTCACCTGGCCCGCAAATTCCGTTCTCACGGCAATGTGCTTTCAGATTACGACAGTCCCGGTACACCGGACGCGGCGAGCCCGCCTTCCGCCTGCCCACGACTGTCCCCCTGCCGGGCGCGCGGAGCAAGGTAAGTGCTTTGAGTCTATTCTCAGCACCTCAGCCTCAGGCCACAACGAAGCCGCCCGACGCTGCATTACCTGTTCCGCCCCGCTGCGAGGCCTCGCCGGGTACGTCCAAAATACTCGTCCCTTTGGTGCCCCTAGCGCAGAGCTGGGAAGCGTGGCTTTCGCTTCCCAACGCATCACGCTGGCTGCACTGGACCATTCGACTCGGTTACGCAATTCAGTTTGTCCGGCTCCCGCCCCCCTTCAGGGGCGTCCGCTTTTCCGCAGTACACGGAGAGCATGCCTGTTCCCTGCACATGGAAATCACGACCCGCTTAGCCAAGGGCGCGGTAGAGCCCATCCCTCCAACCGAAATGAGGAAGGGTTTCTACAGCCCTTACTTCATTGTACCCAAGAAAGGCGGCGGCTTATGACCAATCCTGGACCTGCGAGTTTTCAATCGGGCCTTGTTAAAACTCCCATTCAAAATGCTCACACAGAGAAATATTCTGGCTGGCGTTCAGCATCTAGATTGGTTCGCAGCGGTAGACCTGAGGGACGTGTACTTCCACGTCTCAATTCTGCCACGACACCGACCCTTCTTACGGTTCGCGTTCGACGGCCAGGCATTTCAGTACAAAGTCCTCCCCTTCGGCCTGTCTCTGTCCCCTCGCGTCTTCACGAAGGTCGCAGAGGCGGCCCTTGCCCCACTACGAGTAGCCGGCATCTGCATTCTCAACTACCTCGACGACTGGCTCATCCTAGCACACTCTCGAGAGTTACTATGCACACACAGAGACCAGGTGCTCCGGCACCTCAGCCGCTTGGGGCTTCAGGTCAACTGGGAAAAGAGCAAGCTCACTCCGGTTCAGAGCATCTCTTTTCTCGGGTTGGAGTTAGACTCAGTCTCAATGACAGCACGTCTCACGAGCGAGCGTGCTCAGTCGGTGCTGGAATGCCTCGCTTCCTTCAAGCCAGGCACAGTGGTCCCTCTAAAACTTTTCCAGAGGCTCCTGGGGCATATGGCGTCCTCCGCGGTGGTCGCGCCGCTGGGGTTGATGCATATGAGACCAATCCAGCACTGGCTCCAGACTCGAGTCCCGAGACAAGCATGGCACCACGGCACGCATCGGGTAAGGATCACCCCCGCCTGCCTCAAAACACTCCGACCCTGGACAGACCTCTGCTTTTTACGGGCAGGAATGCCCCTGCAGCAGGTGTCCCGACGCGTTCTGGTCACAACCGACGCCTCCCGGTCCGGGTGGGGTGCCGTGTGCAGCGGGCACGCAGCAGCGGGCCGTTGGAAAGGGGCCCCGCTCCGTTGGCACATCAACTGCCTGGAGTTGCTGACCGTCCTTCTTGCCCTCAGGAAGTTCCTCCCGTTAGTTCGGGACGAACATGTCCTCGTGAGATCGGACAGCACCACGGTGGTGGCGTACATAAATCGCCAAGGCGGCGTACGCTCCCGCCACATGTCACAACTCACCTGCCGTCTCCTCCTATGGAGCCAGCAGCGACTCAAGTCACTCACATCCCCGGCAAGCTCAACGTCATAACGGACGCGCTATCACGACAACGCCTGCCCGGCAGGGAGTGGAGGCTTCACCCCCAGTCGGTCCAGCTGATTTGGGAATGGTTTAGCAAGGCCCAGGTAGACCTGTTCGCCTCCCAGGAAACCTCCCACTGCCCGCTCTGGTACACCCTAACAGAGGCTCCCCTCGGGACAGACGCGCTGGCACACAGCTGGCCCTCGGGGCTGCGCAAGTACGCATTTCCCCCAGTGAGCCTTCTTGCACCGGTGCTGTGCAAGGTCAGGGAGGACGAGGAGCAAGCCCCCTACTGGCCCACTCGGACTTGGTTCTCGGAACTCAGGCTTCTCGCGACAGCTCCTCCCTGGCGAATTCCCCTGAGAAAGGACCTCCTCTCTCAGGGACGGGGCACGCTCTGGCACCCGCGCCCAGACCTCTGGAACCTCCACGTCTGGTCCCTGGACGGGATGCGGAAGAGCTAGCCGGCTTACCGGCGACCGTTGTGAATACAATCAACCAAGCCAGAGCCCCCTCTACCAGGCACCTTTAGGCCCTAAAGTGGTGTTTGTATGCAGATTGATGTTCTTCCCGAACTGAAGACCCGCAGTGATGCGCGATCGGGTCAGTGCTCCTGTTCCTACAGGAGAGGCTGGACAGGAGGCTGTCCCTGTCCACCCTCAAGGTGTATGTTGCCGCCATTGCCGCCCACCACGATCCTGTAGACGGCAAGTCTTTGGGTAAGCACGACCTGATCCTCAGGTTCCTGAGGGGCGCCCGGAGGTTGAATCCCTCCCGGCCAGGCCTAGTTCCCTCCTGGGATCTCTCGGTAGTCTTGGCAGGACTCCAGAGACCTCCCTTCGAGCCGCTTGAATCAATTGGACTCAGGGCCCTCTCTCTTAAGACGGCCCTGCTGATCGCGCTCGCCTCTATCAAGAGGGTCGGGGACCTGCAAGCGTTCTCTGTCAGCGACACTTGCCTGGAGTTCGGTCCGGCAGATACGTCTGTGATCCTAAGACCGCGACCGGGCTATGTGCCCAAGGTTCCTACCACACCCTTCCGAGATCAGGTAGTGAACCTGCAAGTGCTGCCCCGGGAGGAGGCAGACCCAGCCCTTTCGTTGCTGTGTCCAGTGCGTGCACTGCGCATTTACCTGGACCGCACACAGAGCACCAGACGCTCTGAGCAGCTCTTTGTCTGCTTTGGGGGACGGCAGAAAGGGAATGCCGTCTCCAAACAGAGGCTCGCCCACTGGGTTGTCGATGCCATCACACTGGCTTATCACACCCAGGCCGTGCCCCTACCCTTGCGGGTCCGAGCTCACTCAACAAGGGGTGTTGCGTCCTCGTGGGCACTGGCCAAGGGCACCTCCCTAGCAGACATCTGTAGAGCCGCGGGTTGGGCAACACCCAACACCTTCGCAAGGTTTTACAACCTCCGCGTTGAGTCGGTTGCGTCTCGTGTTTTCTCAGGTCCGAGCCCGTGGAACTCGGTAACACGTAGACCGACCGGCCGGGTGGATTGCTTGCGCCCAGCGCCCTTTTCCTGACGTCAAGGTAAAGTAGTGCGCCTTCTTCCCAGGGCGCCCCACTCCGAGTTGGGACCCTGGTCGATTCCTCCCCAGCCCTCCGGGTCCGTGGTTCAGCGGAGGAACTCGCCGACCCAAGCCACTGCGGGTACCCTGATGGCCACCCCGTACTGGTATAGGGGCTCCACAGGTAAAATAAGAAGGCCTCCGGTTCGGACTCCCCCTGTGTGTAATTCCACGGTTCTGTCCCCTTACGAGCGGACCCCCGTGTCTCCCTTAGGCAGTTATAGTTGCTCCGGTCGCCGTGCTGTAGCAACTCCCCCCTTTCAAGGCTGGATCTACCACCGCACCATACTTTCCACACGAGCCCTAAGACGGCCGTGTGACATGTCTACCACTTTTCCTCCCCAAGAAAAAGGGCAGGTGTGGTCTCCGCAGGGTCTGGGTTAGACCCCCTTCCCTATGTGCTATGTGTAAGGGCCCCGGCCGTGATTGCTCTATGCGAGAAACATAGAGAGAAAAGAGGCCCAGCCAGGCTGGCCCGTTCCCATGTTGGCAAACATCGCCTTGTTCCCCTCCCAGGGTAACTAGAAGGATCCCGATGTTCTTATGGGGCATTGGGGAAGGGTACATGCAGCCAGGTACAGACGATGCGCGGCACTGGATGAAATCCCTGCCCGCCTCTGTATCGGCAGTTCACGTACACGGTTCAGCGCATGGCAACATTGGAATGGGTCCCCTAATGTCGCTTCTCCGACACAACGTGGAGAGAGCGACAGAAGGGGAACGTTTGGTTACGTATGTAACCTTCGTTCCCCGAGGGAGGGAACGACACGTTGTGTCTTTCCTCCGCCATGTCGCTGAACCGAGCCACTGTTGTGGCCGGACCATTTCCGGCACCTCAGAAAAATCCTGAATGAACTCCCGTATTTGCGGCGCTTAAATACCCGTATGTCCGGGGGCGGGACATGCAAATACTGGCTGCCAACTCTCATTGGCCTTTTTTCATAGATCAGAGGTGGATATCGGCGCTCAAGAGAGACCCCTAGTGTCGCTTCTCTGACACAACGTGTCGTTCCCTCCCTCGGGGAACGGAGGTTACATACGTAACCAAACGATACCTGTTATTTTTATTTTTTTATTTTAACAGCGATGCATTTTTGTAAGAAAAATATCCATTTTTATAACTTTACAAACCATAATCATTGGCTTACGGTAATGGCCGTCCACATGTTCACTGGCTTCCTTTTTTATTGATGGATGGATGGATGCGTTTTTTGGGATTCAAAATCTAAGGTACCTTTCACTCCCATTATAAAGCTTGGATGAGCCAGGATATTTTTAAATATAACTCAGATTGTGCTTGGCTGAATGAATAAAGTCATATACACCTAGAATGGCTTGAGGGTGAGTAAAATATGGGATGATTTTCTTTTTTGGGTAAACTAAACCTTTAAGGCGCATTATCGCACATTCATGTTAAGTGCAGTTTTGGGAAATGCACGTAAAAAATAACAAACGTTAATAAAATCACTCGCAGAATGCACTCTTAACTGCTAAAATCAATTGTTTTTGGGAAATGAGGAACTGTTTTGTAGTTACAGCTAGTTTTTAGTTGTAGCACCATCTATGCACAGAATTGGACGCAATTTGGTATGCATCCTCAGAATATTTTTGTGTTACAGTTTTGCAAGTTACATTAAGTTTGGACTTTGCATTGAGATTATATAGATTGGTAAGTGAATTTGAGCCATGGTCAAAAAATTTATTCTGAAGATATCTTCTTATATATGAGGCAAATCAAGATTCTTATGGCAACTTTTTGTCATGAGAGACTCTGGATAAAACATACTAAATGTTGTGTGAATCATCATTGGACCTCTTATTAGCTAGCTACATTGGAGCTATTTAAAAGAAAAAGAAAACATATCTTAAAAAAAGATATAATTTATCATTTAATCAGAGACGTATTTTTCTGGCCACAAAATTGTGATTCTTTTGTATTGAATGAAACTCTTAATTAGGGTGACAGCATTAAACATGGACAGATTTGATCTAAAATGCAACTGAATCAGTTCAATTCTTGAGGTTTTGAGCAGTTTGTTTGAGAATCATGATTTAAATGTTTTCCGCTCTAGTACACGGTCACGTACAAATAACATTTTTCTTGCTTTTAAATTCAAACTAATTAATGTTGTGTTTATTGTTATTAATTATTATTATTTTATAGCAGGCATGTAATATGTTTTCTTCTCTCTTACACCTATATTTCACAGAATGTTGGTCTTTTGTATTTTGTTTTAATGAACAAGCATTTGAAGTGTGTTATTGAGGAAACGAAGACAGGGATCAAACAAATTCCAGCTTTATAGCTTGCATATATTCCCCTTTGCTGAGTTAGAGTTTTGAATGATTTTTTTTTAAGCTTAATTAGTACTTCACATCATAGCAGGCACAAAATAATAACTTGAGAACGGAAAGACACATTTTATGAGTGATTAGCAGAGTTTCAGAGGAATACATTATGTCTATTTAATGTATCTGGAAAATAATTAGTTCTCAGCTGCACAGGAAATGTCTGTCACATCACACACAGCACAGTGAATAATAGGCCCTCTCAATTATGCAAATGATATTCAAAGAGGAGACCCGTGAGTGAAGGCTGCTTACTGAAGCGAGTGAAAAACAAAACATCATTGGGCTCAATGTTCAACTAATGAAAGAAAAGTAAACACATGTGAGATGCTTTCCTCATAGCAACATTTATTATTATTATTTTTATTTATTTATTTTTTTTTTACATTATATAAGCTGATTTTGATTACCTTTTTAAAAGCCCCTATATGAAGCATGATCTGAATTTGATTGAACTCATGAAATATCAATTATATGAATGCACATTTTTGCCTCAAAAGGGTTATAAACATAATCATACTTTAATGTTTTAGCTCTTCTAGACTGTACATTGCATGACCTTCCAACAATAGAAGACATATAACATTATATATATATATATATTACATTGTATTTAAGCAATATCTCACGAGCAAGAGTGCGATATGGCCCTATATCAGCACTGCTGTGATTCGGCAGCAGGTTATTACAGCAGTGCTGATTTAGTGTCATACAGCACAATTGCGAGTGTGATATTGCTTATATACAACATTTCAATGAACAAGTACATTTAAAAAAATTTGGAAAAACTGAGTACGGTCATAAAAACGCATTTGTGCATGGAACTACTTTATTACGCGACCGATCAGAATCTGCCGTTGCTGGTTCAAAACAAATGATGCGTCCAAGCCTTCATTAGTAATTCAAAATGTCACTTCAGAAATATTATCATGGCTTGTGCTGTTTCTAACAAGTCATTAGATAAACAAGGATAGACGGATGTCTGTATGTGTGTATGTGTGTGAGAGAGAGATGGAGCGAGTGCGATCACCTGTTGCCACACCCAATCGGAGATGCTGTCAGCTTTCTGACAGTCAGGTTTCTCAGTGGAATATAGACGTCCAAGCGGGGTATTCCTCTCTATTTCGGGGTAGCCGGTGCGCAAATGTCATTCACTGTAGAAGCCATTTTAAACAGTATATATCCAATGTGGAAACTCACAAATCGCTGTTCTATGTAAACAATGACTAACTATTCACTTTAAGTCACCAACTGGTCTTTTGCCACCACCTGCTGGCTAACATATGTAATTTAAAAAATAAAGCTAGTAACTCCTAACACAGCACAAACACAAGCAGAGTTATACACACACAGTGAAGTGTCTGAGTGCTGATGCTGTCACACCATCAGCTCATGGAACGTCTCTCGTCCAATAACAAACAGAAATAACAAATTATTATTATTATTATTAGTTTGAAAACAAATCATTTTTCAGTGCCAAAGGAAGTGTACGAATATGATTGAATACTGTAATTAATAATAATAATACATACTTACTGGATTATGAATAAAAGTTGTTTCCATTTTTTATTCTATTTTTTATTCTCAAGTGATGTGTCACTTGGCTAATTCAATTTCAGGAAAGGGTTTGCCCAACTGTGTTAGGGTGAACATCACCATATTAAATGCTTAAAAACAATAATTGATAGATCACAAAACAACTTGTTCATTTCTAGCCTTTTTAATTACCTCCCATCTGCCAATCATATTAGCAGGGGAAAGAACACCTTGGCATTTAAAACCAGACATTAATCGATTGTGTGCTGTTTGTGTGTGTATATTTGTATGCTGTCTGGAAAAAAAGGGGTCATCGACAGGAATGTCCTGATTGAGATCAAGGGTATATTGTTATTATTATTAAGAGGTTATAAACATTTAAAAAAATATATTTAAAAAATACAGTCAAGTTTCTATATTTTTTTTTATTGTATTCCTATTTCATGCAGTGTTTTAATGATGTATTATCAGTGTCTTTTATTATTGCTCATGGGAGTTTCTTCAAACAATATATATATATATATATACTTATTTATATTTACAAGACAGAGGAGTGTGTTATTTTATTTCAAATGCATGAATGATTATTTTTCAAGGAATTACTTTTTATAGCTATTCAATTATAACTTCTATTCTGTTGTTACTTGCGTTACAAATACAATTTTAATGTAATTAAAAGTTTTGCGCTTCATTTAATTCTTTTTGACATGCATTTGCAAGCTGAGTGCATCAGGCACAGATGTGCAAGTGTTTTAAGCGCTCTCTCCTACAGTGTGTACTCATTCAAATGGCTTTGGGAAGCTCGTGAATCAATTTTCTTGTTTCAACGAAATACCAGAACAAACCATTAATTTCAGTATACTTCCCAGTGCTACAGAGGACGTTCTGGAAGAGTACCAAAAGTAAGGTTAAGTTTCTTAAGATATGAGGGCTAGCCTATATTCAATGAATATGAACCGAATATGTGTGTAAATTGGTTTTCTTGACCTGTAGTATTTTTTATAGCTATATATACTTCACAAGTCATTATAAGACAAAAGTAGGCTGTCTTTATTCACACAAGCCCTTTGTGATATACAATAAGGCTTTTGGATCAATACTCATCTGTAAAAGCCCATGACAAAGCCCAGAACTATTGTATAACTAAACCCTTCATAATAGAATCTTGTGAATATGATTGATATCTCGACAATCCAAACTTCAGATGCCGGTTTTAGAGTTTTATTGTGCTCCTCTCTTTAGTGACTCTGAACTGTCTGAGGTCATGTTTTCCCCACATGTCTACAAGCCAACATGCCATTAGCTCTGCAGTGAGTCCAGTACCTCTGCAGACTTCGCAGGTACACTTCAGACAAACCTGAAGTGCTGCACCAATCAAAACACTCCATAAATCCCCCAATCAATGCTTGTCTGGGCATCTCCAGCTGTGCTTAAAGCCCATTGCTCTGTCAATATGAAACTGTCGATAAGTCAAGGTGGGGAGCAACAGCCCCAGTGCCTTTGATGAATGGTCTGTTCGATGCGAGTGGGCAAACTGTACGTTACTTACTAAGCTAAAGTTGTCCACAATCACGGATCATTCATCCTGCAGTATTTCATACAATGTGTCAGTTATACAGTGAATTTTAGTGGGTTTGACATTTTTAAAAAGGAATAGTTCAGCCTAAAATGAAAATGCACTCATCATTCACTCACCTGAAGACTTTCTTTCTTCTTCAGAACAAAAATTAAGCTTTTAGACAAATATCTCAGCTCTGTAGGTCCATACAATGCAAGTGAATGGGTGCCAAATTTGTTAAGCTCCAAAAGACAAATATAGCCATCATAAAACTAATCCTTTCAACTCCATTGGACTGATTAATGTCTTCTGAAGTTAAATACTAGGTGTTTAAGAAATAGATCAATATTTAAAACTAATTTACTAAAAATTCACAAGGGTTTAGGTCAAGCGTGTTGGAAAGTTCAAACGAGAACTGACACGTGAAATATATATATATTATTAAAAAAACAGAAGTGCAGTGTTGTTAACAACAGAGGAGAATAGATAATCATATACGAATGCCTCATTCGGCTGGTTTGGATACATCAACTGTGGCGCCATCTTGGAACAGTAACAAGGAAACCTGTTTGAATCAGTTTGAATGCAAATGAGTGAGTGGAGGAGATGCCTCAGACTGAGCTCCTTGCTCAGACTGCTCCATAAATTCTCTTTGTGTCGAAAAAGAACCGCTGTCCATGCTAATAAGGGATATACGTATGAATATCTATGCAGATGAGGCTTACATGCTTACGTCACACGAGAAGCAATTTGAACTCCATCCTTGTCAATGTACAAACCTCAAGCTGGCCGGAAGTTTTAAAAATTAATCTATTTCTTACACACGCATAGCATTTCACTTAACATTAATTAGACCACTGGAACCGTATGGATTACTTTTATGATGGCGATATGTACTTTTAGGAGCTTCAAAAATCTGGCACCCATTCACTTGCATTTTATGGACTTATAGAGCTCAAATATTCTTCAAAAAATCTGTAGAATCACATTCTGGGATGGCATGAGATTGAGTAAATGATGAGAGAATTTCATTTTTGGGTGAACTATCCCTTTAAATATCTATAACTAATCTTTTGAGGTTCATCAACAATCTTAGTTAGTCAAAGTTATCAATTAACAATCTACAATATAAAGTCAACAATCTTAAAGGATTAGTTCTCCACAAAATGAAAAATATTCTGTCTCTATTGTATGGTCCCCCTTGAGCGTTTCTCCATCTGTTTCTCCTGTACTGTGATGTCATTTTGTCATCGTTGCCATTACTGCGTAATGGTGCGTACCAGCTGACTTCACGCATTGACTATATCAGACTATTTTTGTTGAATCTGGAAAATTGTGACTAAATGTTATGTTTTGGATTAATGTAAGTATCAATAAGTGCCTTAAATGTATTTTTGTGTGAAGTATTACATAAAAGATGCCCTTTTCATACATGTTGCTAAAGCTGTATATCAATTATTAGGGGCCAAGAACCAGATCTGTTGTATCTATTAGTTTTCTTCCTCTTTTTCTTCGTCTTCTTCCGCTGTGTAAGTCTATGGTAGCCCATAGAACCGTACCTTGGAAAGTTATACATTTTGGAACACTGATAGAGGACAGTCTCAAATGTAACTGACCCAAATTTGGTTTCCTGGTTTCCTGTTGGTATTGTTAAAGGAAGTATTGTTTAAGCCAGTTAAAGTCAAATCGGTTAACGAGTGTCTATTTAGTGCCATGTGACAATGTACACGCAATGTTCATTTGTAATCTTACTATCGTGGTTACTGAAAAAAAAAACGTAAATGCTGTTGAAACATATTGTGGGGGTTAGGTGACAGACTCCCCCAGCCTCTCTATGTGATTCAGATTTCATCATTCAGAAATCCTGATTTCATATCACCTTGAATCTTTCTGTCATGAGTTGCAACTTCCACTGGGGAAAAACTTCTGTTAAACTTGACGTTCATTGCGTTGTCTCATTTGTCATGCATACTAATATCTCAATTAAATGCACCAGGCCTCGCTACAGTATGGTCACCGACTGGAATGCACAATGAATTGCAGCATATTTGTGAATTACAGGCACAGCCACATTCATCAACTTCAGAGCAACCCTAAGCAATTATAAGTTGGGTAATCGTGGCCAAGCACAACGCTGCTGTCCTGCGGAGGCGATTCATCTCTCTGTAGGAAAGACTCTCTGTAGGAGAGATTAATAATGGCCACATTAATGTCACTCTATGCAACTTAATCCTGCATCTCGACTTCGTGCCAGTACAGAACTTTCCACAAGCAGTAATTAGCTCAAGACAGAATCTGGCTACCACACAGAGAATACAGCTAGAAGACTACATTTAAGCCAGGATGTCAAACCTGACATATCGGGGAAAACATGATTTTACTTGCTCATTTGAAATAAAAGATTTTGATGTACTGTCTAGACTATATTCCAACATCCAGCCTGATCTCATGAAAATTCGTAACCTTTAGGCTAAACCTAACTGAAAAGCATATGCGAGATGTGCAAATGTAATTCTCTGTTATAAAAGAGTAAGAAAATAAAAGTTTGTCTTCATAATCTTTTTAATCAAGAAGGCCACTCCACCATTTATGTGATGTTCTTTTTTGGTTGATGTCACCAAAGTCAATTAAGTTTAAACTAATTGGTTTTGACTGTGTTTCAGTAGGGGACTGGTACTCTACAATTGGCCGATTTACTCCACAATTTAGATAGAGGGTGGGAAATAGTCATGAATATTTTTGGTTTAATTTATTTAATTTAATTTACTTATTTGTTCAAAATAGAAATTGACCGGTAGAATTGAAGTGCAATACAATCACTGTTTATATAGTCATGATTTGTTTGTCAGGAGATGAAAATGATGAATAACTTACATTCTCTTTAATTTAAAGGGATAGTTCACCCCAAAATTAAAATTCTCTCATTATTTACTAACCCTGATGATATCCCAGGTGTATCTGACTTTCTTTCTTCACCTGAACACATTTGAAGAAAAATAGAAAAATATCTTAGCTCAGTAGGTCCTTAAAATGCAAGTGAATTGTGATCCAATTTTTGAATCTCCTAAAATCACAGACAGTCAGCATAAACGTCATCCATACAACACCAGCTGTTAAATAAATGTCTTCTACAGCGACATGATTGCTTTTGGTGTGAAAAAGATAAACATTTGAACATTTGAATCATGCTTCGTGTCTGCAGCGGCATGCGCATGTGACTTAATCATGCTGGCACGTGAGACACATGAGAACTGATGCATGTGTGGTACAGCTGGAAGAGCAGCACTGTTTACAAGTGAGCAGGAGGAATGCTGTACAATAGCTTGGTTGGTTTTTCTTTACTCACAATGGTGCGTTTGTGTGCTTATCCTGGATGTCTCAACTCAGAGCAACTGATGTCCGCAACATGCCAAAGAAAATACGTCACACGAGAGACTGTGTGATCTTCACCCTCTTGTGAAGCTTACCGGAAGCACCAAAAGCAATGGTATCACTTTAGTAGACATTAGTTTAACTGCTGAGTTGTATGGACAATGTTTGTGCTGACTATCTATGATATTTTTGAGCTTCACAATTGACTTGAATTTTAAGGACCTACTGAACTGAGATATTTTTCTATTATTTCATCAAACATGTTCTGGTGTCATACACTTCTGGGATATCATGAGGGTGAGTAAATGATTTTTGGGTGAACTTCCCCTTTAACGGATTGAAAACTCAAATCCTGATGAGAACCAAATTTTTCATGTGTATAAAAGGAGCGTGGCACTGTCATAGAAATATCCCTGCCATTCAACAATGATGCAGTTAATGTACAAAATAATGTATGTCCACTTCATTTCTAATTCATTGCATGCAGTCCATTTACACTACCAACTTCTTATGAATGTGCTGTTTTGTTTTTACATCACTGGTGCTCGACAGGGAATATATATATATATATATATATATATATATATATATATATATATATATATATATATATATATATATATATAATGCATGCTATTCAGTTGCACTTGACCCAGCCCATTAGCTCTTCTCAATTTCGCCAAACACACTTGCACCTATGCTTTGCGCATGCTTGCACGAAAACTTCATTGCCATGGCCACTGACTTTGCATGTATTATTGTATAGCGCTGCGCTTAGCACAAGCACTCTTAAAATAGGGCACCTTTTACCTGGGTGTCTTACTGGAGAAATGGATGTGGGTGTGCCTTCCACTGGAATAGCATTTGTTAGCTCCGGCTGCAATGTAATGCCTTTATATTTGGAGATCAGAGATATCAAGTAGGAATATCCTACATCTGAGTTTTTAAATGGAAGTTGTATTACACACTCCCGGCCCAGCCGGGGTGAAGATTCTAACCTCATGGCCTTTCTTTCTATTGGACTTCTATATGGCCTTTCAAGACTTTCTAGACTGTAATAAATATATAAAACAATATATATACAATAAAGTGGATATAAAAAGTCTACACACCCCTGTTAAAATGCCAGGTTCTTGTGATGTAAAAGAATGAGACAAAGATAAATCATGTCAGAAATTTTTCCACCTTTAATGTGACCTATAACGTGAACAATTCAATTGAAAAACAAACTGAAATCTTTGAGGGAGAAAAATAAAAAGTCACAATAACCCGGTTGTATAAGTGTGCACACCCTTAAACTAATACTTTGTTGAAGCACCTTTTGATTTTATTACAGCACTCAGTCTTTTTGTGTAGGAGTCTATTAGCATGGCACATCTTGATGTGGCAATATTTGCCCACTCTTCTTTGCAAAAGCGCTCCAAATCTGTCAGATTGCGAGGACATCTCCTGTGCACATCCCTCTTCAGATCACCCCACAGATGTTCAATTGGATTCAGTTCTGGGCTCTGGCTGGGCCATTCCAAAACGTTAATCTTCTTCTGGTGAAGCAATGCTTTTGTGGATTTGGATGTGTGCTTTTAGTCGTTGTCGTGCTGTAAGGTGAACTTCCTCTTCATCTACCTAACGGACGCCTGAAGATTTTGTCAAAATTGCCTGGTATTTGGAACTGTTTATAATTCCCTTCCTAAGGCCCAGCTGAAGAAAAACATCCCCAAAGCATGATGCTGCCACCACCATACTTCACTGTGGGTATGGTGTTCTTTGGGTGATGTGCAGTGTTGTTTTTGTGCCAAATGTACCTTTTGGAATTATGGCCAAAAAGTTCAACCTTAATTTCATCAGACCATAACACATTTTCCCATGTGCTTTTGGGAGACTTGATGTTTGTTTTTGCAAACTTCAGCTGGGATTGGATGTTTTTCTTTGTAAGTAAAGGCTTCCATCTTGCCACCCTACCCCATAGCCCATTCATATGAAGAATATGGGAGATTGTTGTCACATAGCACACAGCCAGTACTTGCCAGATATTTCTGCAGTTCCTTTAATGTTGCTGTAGGCCTCTTGGAAGCCTCCCTGACCAGTTTTCTTCTTGTCTTTTCATCAATTTTGGAGGAATGTCCAGTTCTTGGTAATGTCTCTATTGTGCCATATTTTCTCCACTTTCAAGTCAAAGGGGTTTTTATTGTCGTTTCAACCATATACAGTTAGTACAATACACAGCAAAACGAGAAAACGTTCCTCCAGGACCATGGTGCTACATAAAAACAAAATAGGACAAACACAGTACCACATGAGACTACACAACTAAATAAAATACCTATATATATATATATACACTCACCTAAAGGATTATTAGGAACACCTGTTCAATTTCTCATTAATGCAATTATCTAATCAACCAAACACATGGCAGTTGCTTCAATGCATTTTAATCTCCTGAACTCCAAACTGAATGTCAGAATGGGAAAGAAAGGTGATTTAAGCAATTTTGAGCGTGGCTTGGTTGTTGGTGCCAGACGGGCCGGTCTAAGTATTTCACAATCTGCTCAGTTACTGGGATTTTCATGCACAACCATTTCTAGGGTTTACAAAGAATGGTGTGAAAAGGGAAAAACATCCAGTATGTGGCAGTCCTGTGGGCGAAAATGCCTTGTTGATGCTGGAGGTCAGAGGAGAATGGGCCGACTGATTCAAGCTGATAGAAGAGCAACTTGGCCTGAAATAACCACTCATTACAACCGAGGTATGCAGCAAAGCATTTGTGAATCCACAACATGCACAACCTTGAGGCGGATGGGCTACAACAGCAGAAGACCCCACCGGGTACCACTCATCTCTACTACAAATAGGAAAAAGAGGCTACAATTTGCAAGAGCTCACCAAAATTGGACATTTGAAGACTGGAAAAATGTTGCCTGGTCTGATGAGTCTCGATTTCTGTTGAGACATTCAGATGGTAGAGTCAGAATTTGGCGTAAACAGAATGAGAACATGGATCCATCATGCCTTGTTACCACTGTGCAGACTGGTGGTAGTGGTGTAATGGTGTGGGGAATGTTTTCTCTGCACACTTTAGGCCCCTTAGTGCCAATTGGGCATCGTTTAAATGCCACGGCCTACCTGAGCATTGTTTCTGACCATGTCCATCCCTTTATGGCCACCATGTACCCATCCTCTGATGGCTACTTCCAGCAGGATAATGCACCATGTCACAAAGCTCGAATCATTTCAAATTGGTTTCTTGAACATGACAATGAGTTCACTGTACTAAAATGGCCCCCACAGTCACCAGATCTCAACCCAATAGAGCATCTTTGGGATGTGGTGGAACGGGAGCTTCGTGCCCTGGATGTGCATCCCACAAATCTCCATCAACTGCAAGATGCTATCCTATCAATATGGGCCAACATTTCTAAAGAATGCTTTCAGCACCTTGTTGAATCAATGCCACGTAGAATTAAGGCAGTTCTGAAGGCGAAAAGGGGTCAAACACAGTATTAGTATGGTGTTCCTAATAATCCTTTAGGTGAGTGTATATACCTATATAAAGTGCACGTGCAAACATGTGGACGGTACAAGAAATTTCTAACAATGAACAGGACAATAGGCACAGTGAGAGACAGTGCAGCGCCGGCCAGTACACAGTAGTGCAAAAAGATGACAGTTTCTAAAAACGTAAATGTAACGTACTATGAGATAGTGTTCTATCCACATAGCAGTTATTGAGGTAGCAGACAGTTATAAAGTGACAGAAATTAAAGTGCAATTCAGGACACGTGTGTGTGTGTGTGTGTGTGTGTGTGTCAAACCAGTCTCTGAGTATTGAGGAGTCTGATGGCTTGGGGGAAGAAGCTGTTACACAGTCTGGCCGTGAGGGCCCGAATGCTTTGGTACCTCTTTCCAGACGGCAGGAGGGTAAAGAGTTTGTGTGAGGGGTGTTTGGGGTCGTCCACAATGCTGGTTGCTTTGCGGATACAGTGTTTTTTGTAAATGTCTTTGATGAAGGGAAGAGAGACCCCAATGATCTTCTCAGCTGTCCTCACTATCCTCTGCAGGGCTTTGCGGTCCGAAACGGTGCAAGTCCCAAACCAGGCAGTGATGCAGCTGCTCAGGATGCTCTCAATAGTCCCTCTATAGAATGTAGTGAGGATGGGGGGTGGGAGATGTGCTTTCCTCAGCCTTCGAAGAAAGTAGAGACACTGCTGGGCTTTCTTGGTAATAGAGCTGGTGTTGAGGGACCAGGTGAGGTTCTCTGCCAGGTGAACACCAAGGAATTTGGTGCTCTTGACGATCTCTTCAAAGGAGCCGTCGATGTTCAGCGGAGAGTGTTCACCCTGTGCTCTCCTAAAGTCAACAACCATCTCTTTTGTTTTGTCGACATTCAGGGACAGGTTGTTGGCTCTACACCAGTCCGTTAGCCGCTGCACCTCCTCTCTGTATGCTGACTCGTCGTTCTTTCTGATGAGACCCACCACGGACGTGTCATCTGCGAACTTGATGATGTGGTTCGAGCTGTGCATTGCTGCACAGTCGTGAGTCAGCAGAGTGAACAGCAGTGGACTGCTGTTTTGTTATGTTATATTTTGTTATGTTACAGCCTTATTCCAAAATGGATTAAATTCATTATTTTCCTCAAAATTCTACAAACAATACCCCATAATGACAACATGAAAGAAGTTTGTTTGAAATCTTTGCAAATTTATTACAAATAAAAAACGAAAAATATCACATGTACATAAGTATTCACAGCCTTTGCTCAATACTTTGTTGAAGCACATTTGGCACCAATTACAGCCTCAAGTCTTTTTGTGTATGATGCTACAAGCTTGGCACACCTATTTTTGGGAAGTTTCTCCCATTCTTCTCTGCAGGACCTCTCAAGCTCAATCAGGTTGGATGGGGAACGTCAGTGCACAGCCATTTTCAGATCTCTCCAGAGATGTTCAATCGGGTTCAAGTCTGGGCTATGGCTGGGCCACTCAAGGACACCACTCCTTTGTTATCATGGCTGTGTGCTTGGGATCATTGTCCTGTTGGAAGATGAACCTTCGCACCAGTCTGAGGTCCAGAGCACTCTGAAGCAGGTTTTCATCAAGGATGTCTCTGTAAATTGCAGCATTCGTCTATCCCTTGAACCTGACTAGTCTCCCAGTTCCTGCCACTGAAAAACATCCCCACAGATGGTATTGGCCAGGTGATGAGTGGTTTCCTCCAGACATGACACTTGCCATTCAGGCCAAAGAGTTCAATCTTTTGTTTCTCATGGTCTGAGAGTCCTTCAGGTGCAGTCTGTCATGTGCCTTTTACTGAGTGGCTTCCGTCTGGCCGCTCTACCATACAGGCCTGATTGGTGGATTGCCGCAGAGATGGTTGTTCTTCTGGAGGGTTCTCCTCTCTCCAAAGAGAAACACTGGAGCTCTGTCACTGTGACCATCGGGATCTTGGTCACCTCCATGACTAAGGCCTTTCTCCCCCGATCAATCAGTTTGGCCGGTCGGCCAGCTCTAGGAAGAGTCCTGATGGTTTCAAACTTCCATTTATGGATGATGGAGGCCACTGTGCTCATTGAGACCGTCAATGCCGCAGTATTTTTTCTGTACCCTCCCCAGATCTGTGCATCGATTTTATCCCGTCTCGGAGGTCTACAGACAATTCCTTTGACTTCACTGTTAACTGTGGGACCTTATATAGACAGGTGTGTGCCTTTCCAAATCATGTCCAATCAACTGAATTTACCACAGGTGGACTCCAATTAAGTTGTAGAAACATCTAAAGGATAATCAGTGGAAACAGGATGCACCTGAGCTAAATTTTGAGGGTCATGGCAAAGGCTTTGAATACTTATGTACATGTGATTTTTTTTATTTTTATTTTTAATAAATTTGCAAAGATTTCAAACAAACTTCTTTCACTTTGTCATTATGGCGTATTGTTTGTGGAATTTTGAAGAAAATAATGAATTTAATCCATTTTAGAATAAGGCTATAACATAACAAAATGTGGAAAAATGTAAGTGCTGTGAATATTTTCTGGATGCACTGTATGTATATATATATATATATATATATATATATATATATATATATATATATATATATATATATATAAATTTGGCACAAACAAAATCCCATCTGCTGAAAGCAATAGGAAATATATTTGAAGTGAATGCATGGAAACAGTTTGAATCTATCACTGTAGTAAATATCAGCTCTCTGAACAGCTGTGTCTTGTTTTGTTGCCTACTGTAGAGTTTTTACTTGTTTTCAACTCAGTAGTTGTTCTTTTTTCCACCTAATTTTTTTAACAAAGCCATCTGTATAGAAAGCATTTGCTCACGCTAACCTGTTATATCCCAACTCTCCACCTGCGAATCTCTCTGCATCATTTTACTCACAGTCTGAGACTAATTTTCACTCTGTTGTTGCATTTGGCAAATGGGTCTAATGTTCATAGATGCATGTGGAACTACAGCAGACAGATAGAGGTAGTGTTACAGAGGTTCTGAGGGAGCGAATTCCAGTTATGGAGCAATGACAGCAAATGACCTACTACCCATAGTTGTGAGATGAAAATGTGGAACAATAAGTAAACCTGTATCAGAAAAACTAAGAGAGCATTTTTGGGGTATACGGATGAAGAAGTGCAGACAGATATGAAGGGGCAAGACCATTTAAAGCATTATAGTTCAGGAGAAGTATTTTGTATTGCATATGGGATGATATGGCTAGCCAGTGTAGGTTATACAAAATGGGGGTAATGTGTGAAGCTCTTGAAGTGTGAGAACTAGCTGCTGAGTTTTGAATGTACTGAAATTTATTGATCTTTTTCAAAGGTAAACCAATTAAAAGGGCTTTGCAGTAGTCAATACATGGGGTTATAAATGCATGCACTAAAGTTTAGGCATCCTTTTAATGAACAATATGATGGAGGCGTGCTAGATTTTACGTAGATGGAACTTTAAAAATTGAAATTAAGTGTGCTTGAAATGTAAGAGCTGTAAGATGTAAGATGTATCATTTTAGAGGATGCAAACATATCTCCATCAATGACAATGCGGACATCAGACATATTATAAACAGTTAATTGAGAGCCAATAAGCATTCATTCAGATTTAGTAGAATTTAGCTTGAGAGAATATTTGTGTCTTCGGTGTTTTATGTCAGATATACAGGCTGTTAACGAGGGAGGTAGAGATGATGAGTCAGGGCTTGTAGTGATTTAAATATGTGTGTCATCAGCATAAGAATGATAATGGAGACCATGGCGATGGATAATATGACCTAGAGGAAGCATGTGAATTATGAACAAAAGAGGGTGGTGGTGTAGTGGTCTAAACCACATAACTGGTAAACTGGTAATCAGAAGATCACTGGTTCGATCCCCACAGCCAACACCATTGTGTCCTTGAGCAAGGCACTTAACTCCAGGTTGCTCCGGGGGGATTGTCCCTGTAATAAGTGCACTGTAAGTCGCTTTGGATAAAAGCGTCTGCCAAATGTAAAATGTAAATGTAAAAAAAGATTTTATATGGGCCTGTAGTTGGTGAGTTCAGAAGTATATAGTCCATTTACTTTTTCCAATCGGAATGACAGCAGCAGTTTTTAGATCTTCAGAAACAGTGGCAAAAATAAAAGACTGATTTATCAAGTGTGCGATGGGAGCAGATATGTTGTGGCGGTAATTATGTTGTGGCAGATAAGGAGGTTTTGAGTAGAGCAGTAGGTGCCGGGTCAAGCAGACAGGATGACGAGTTTGATTTTGTAGTTAATTATTCAACAGTTGAATGGGTGGTAAGAGTGAAGCTAGAGAAGACTGTGGGCTGGGGGTTTAAGAGGGAAATCATAGATAGATATATCTTAGATGAAAGAGTAGTGAGATGAATACTGTTGGATATACTGTCATCATTTTGTCATGAAAGAAACATGTTCAAAAATAAAACAGATTTACCTGAGACAGATATCAAAACTGTATAAAATAATCTATGATTTCACAACTAAACTGTAGCATTAAACACTGTAGCACTCTGTCATACACCCTCGTGCCATTCAAAATATTACGATGTTTAGCAGCAAGCCTGAGCTTCTGTTTTCCTTTTTAAAAAAGTATATGGTCAAGCTCCAAAAGTGGCAAATAATAATAATAATAAAAGTAATAATAAAATAAAGAACAATAAAAGTGTCATTAAATAGTCCATTTGTGCGCTATATTCCAAATCTTCTGAAGAAATACAATAGCTGAAGGCATTTTCACCAAAAACATTCTCCTCTCAAATCGCATTCGCTTTCACACATGTTAGAAATAAAAGTCTTCTAAACGATAGCAGTGCCTTTTCTCTCCGTCTTTTATTGAGTCGTGAATGAATCAGTACAAAGCATCCAACGTTGGGGAGCGAATTCAAAGTAGCTCAACTCAGCTCATATAGCGTACAAATATATATATATTGCAATATTGGAGGGGAGTTTACAGGACTATCCAATAAGAACAAACATTACCTCATACAGATAACAATTCCATATGACAGACTCCTTCGAATCCTTGAGAGCCCAAAACCTATATGAAAAGGCTGCTCTCTACAAGAGCCTGATGGACCATGCCATAGACAATCGTATAAAGTACACAAACATATAGTATAGACAGAGAAAGAAAAGGAGGGGGCTCCTTACAACTCCAAGTTAATATGAAACAGATGTTTGATAATGCATACAGAAAGGAATGCAGCAACTCAGCATCTCTCCTGGACAGAGCTGAGATGTAGAAATAACATTTCTATTTCTTACAGTGCCCCCTTTGATAATGACAGTTATACTATAATATAATTATCACATTACATTATTCTCAGTATGTCCAATTAGTACAGAATGATACATGAAACATATTTCAATCAAACATTTCTTTCAAAATCATTAGTACTTGATAGTTCTGTTTGCTAAAGAATATTGAGACGATACAAAAGTATTCATAGAACGATAAATCAACATCCTAATGAATGGAATAATACGGCAAACAATAAATGAAAGGATTAACAGTATAACTCCAATTGGTATTAAAGAAGATACAAGTAATTGTTTCCAACTTGTAATCCAATCTCCAAACCCACAATCTATCATCAATTTCTCTTCTCTGTAATTCATCAACAATTTTTGTCATATTATTTATACCATCAGCTATGATATGACCATCTTCATCATTTTCTGGTATATATGTACAAACATAACAGTCACTCTTCTGCATTAGTAATTGTAGCACACATGGGCCAAATAATAACATAAGTAGAATGCATATAGCAATTGATATAATGGAAGACATCCAGGGTGCGAACCACCCATACACATTGAAAAATGTCCCCATATTCCCTGATGTTATCAGCTAATTCCTTATTCAACTTATCCATTTCCTTTCATACCTTCATGAATTCACCATCATCATCAATGTGACCCAGGATGTATGTACAGCA
This sequence comes from Xyrauchen texanus, assembly GCF_025860055.1. Lineage (NCBI taxonomy): Eukaryota > Metazoa > Chordata > Actinopteri > Cypriniformes > Catostomidae > Xyrauchen > Xyrauchen texanus. Next base: position 53,807,792 of record NC_068279.1, on the reverse strand, counting down.
TTTGTCACCAAATATTTTACATATTCCTCCTCCATCTTTAGCCAAGAATTAATCCAAACATTTAATACCTCTTGGCTGTCCAACACTGTCTAGATATACTTCAGGGTCACTTGAGGCATCACATTCTGTGTACCTTCGTTTCTGGGTGTTTACCCATACCTTCATAACAAAGACATCTTCCTTTAACATTATCATAAAACATAAACCATCATACATTATTTCTAGGAATTAGAATTACACTTGTGACTCCTTGCTGTTGTATTGATACTGAACAGGCATATGCAAGCACGAACACCTGCCATATGCAGAATGTCAGTAGGAATGTTTTCATGTTGACTGTTCCAGGTCCCTCCTCAGGTCCTCCTAATTCAAAGATTCCGGTCAGGCACTGGCGCTGCGTGTTCAGCTCCTCCAGTGCTTTCACCGTTCACCTTGAATTAGTAAGGCCCTCCTCTGGAGCAAGCTTCATGCGGCTTGCGTGGATCCACTGTGGTTGAAGATCAGTCAGCACCCCTGTTCCGGTCACCGGCAGTACAGTAGTTGGGCCCACTTTGGCTCACCTAACTTCGTTGGTTTCAGATACTTCAACAGAACCTGCTGATTCGGAACAAATGAGTAGAACTTTCTGCAGGCAGAGGGAGAGAGATATCATCATTTATGTCGTTTAAATATTTTAATGAGGGAATCCACATATTCCGCGATGATCACCTCCGTGTCACCTGTGGAAAGATTGCCAGCGTGACCTCTGACCCAAGGGGTCGGGAAAGGTCTACCCATGAGAATTTCAAAGGGAGACATTTTTGTAGTGGCTGACGGAGACATTCTCATTTCCGTCAGTACGGCAGGCAATAAATTAACCCAATTTCTGCCCATATCTAGACACGCTTTATTAAGACGTTCTTTTATCATTTTGTTCAAACGTTCCACGTTTGACGAAGACTGAGGATGATACGGGATATGAAAATGCCAATTAATACTAAGTTCTTTATCTAATAATTGTGTTACTTTAGAAGCAAATGGAGTTCCATTGTCGCTTGCTATAACAGTTGGAATACCGAAACGCGGTATAATTTCTTTGGCAAGAACCTTCACTACCGTCTTTGCGTCTTCTTTTCCACACGGAAAAGCCTCAGGCCACTTAGTAAATCGATCAATAATCACGAGCAAATACTTGTGATTTCCACATGGAGGCATGTGTGTAAAATTGATCTGTAAATATTGGAAAGGAAGTTCAGGATGCGGTAAAGCATCATGGCTGATTGCCTTGTGCCCGTTTGTTTGCGCACACACCAGGCAAGCATCCAATATCAACAAAGTATTTCTTCGAACGTTTGCAATGCAGTATGATTGATTCAAATTTTGTATCACTTTTTCTTTTGACACATGTGATACACCATGATGATGCCTACACAGCATTACAACAGTAGATGCTGGTAGCGCGATTCTACCTTGTTTATCTCTTAAAATACCAACTTGATCTGGTTTTACTTCATTCGCTGCCAATGAGTCAAATCATGTTGAGTAGGATTCGCTTGTAAGATTTTAACATCCAAATCATTAATCAATGATGAATTCATCATCGGTACTTCATTGTTTTGTTCATTTACATGCGGACTACGTATTGCTTCTTTTGCTGCCCATTTCGCTACTTCATCCGCAAATCTTTTACCTTTGGCCTCGTCAGATTCACCTGTTTTATGACCAGCTACTTTAATTACAGCAAGCTTCAATGGTTGCTGTGCTGCACTAATCAGCTCGGCCACAATGTTGTGATGCGAAATTGGTTTTCCTTCGGAGGTTTTGAAATTTCTTTCCTCCCACAATTTAGCAAAATCATGGACTACGCCATACGCATATTTGGAGTCAGTATATATGTTGATACACTGACATTTTGCCAATTGACAAGCTCTTGTTAAAGCAATCACTTCTGCGACTTGTGCTGATTTATGTGGCAGTGAATATGCTTCAGTTACTTTATCAGGCAATTCAACAATAGCATAACCACACAAATATGTACTGTCGTTTGGCTTAAAGCAGGATCCATCAATATACCAATGGATTCCCTCCTCCAGGACAGACGTGGAAATGTCTGGCCTGCAAGCAGTCGAAATTTGGATCCTGTTCAGGCAGTCGTGGTCGTCGCTCTCAAATTCACCAACCTATGCAAATGTACAGTAGGGCCATGAATAACAGAAGTTACTTTCAACGTTACATTAGCAGTAGCTAACAATATAGCCTCATAGCCGGAACGGCGTTGGGCAGTCATGTGTTGAGTCGAAATATTATGCATAATGGCTCCTACCTGATGAGAAACATGTACAATGAGAGGATGTGACAAAACAACCTTTTCAGCATCCCGTATCATGATTGCTGTGGCAGCCACTGCATGCAAACATAACCACTGAATCAAGGGTCTTAGATAAATAAGCTATTGGACGGAAAGTGCCCCCATGCTCTTGGGCCAGGATTGCTGCGGCTGTGCCACCACTTTCGTACATGTATAGATGAAAGTCTTGTGTGTAACAGGGTAGGCCAAGGGCAGGCGGCCTTAAGAGTGATGATTGCAAATGTTCAAATGCTTGATTCATCTCACTTGTCCATGTAATATCTTCTTTGTCAACCAGCGTAGCTTTGCATTTGCTTCCGTGTGGATGGATGCTTAAATGTAGTGATGGCTTTGATCCTGTCCGCAGACAGACGAACTTGGCCTTGTGACAGTTCATGTCCAAGGTAATTGTCTTTTCTCTGCACCCATTGAAGTTTGTCTCTAGATGCCTTGAAACCAGCCTCTGCAAGAACATTGCAAACAATCTTTGAGGCAGCAGCACACATGTCCTCAGAGGCACCAGTGACAAGAATGTCGTCAGCATATTGGAGCAGAGGAAGCTTGACATCTTTCAGTGTATCGTGCACTACAGCGGAGAAAACAGCCGGAGAATCTCTGAACCCTTGAGGGAGACGTGTCCAACTGTATTGACAATTCTGAAAACAAAATGCAAATAGTGGCTGAGTATCACGATGAACAGGAATACTGAAAAATGCAGAGCTTAAATCAATAACAGAATAAAATGTATGTTCTGAAGGAATAGACTTAATTATAGCCTGAACTTCTGGTACAATAGGAGCAAGTGGTTTGATCAAATCATTAATTTTTCTCAGGTCTTGCGTTAAACGCCAAGTACCATTAGCTTTTTTTAATTGGATTGATTGGTGTATTATAAGGTGAATGAGTTCGAACCAGAATGCCTTGTTCCAAAAATCGAGCAATGAGAGGTTTAAGCCCCTCCTCTTTGTCCTTCGAAAGCGGGTATTGTTTCTGAAACACAGGCTTAGTATTTATCAAATTCGCCCTGTAGGGCTGGATATCTATTAACCCTACGTCATCCTTGTGTTCCGCCCACAATGGAGGGTTGACTCCCGAAATTTCCGGTAGCAGCACAGTTGCAGACGAATCTTCAACAAGAGCACTTCCTGTGTCGGTTGTAATGGAAAAAACTGAAGGAAACAGAAGTGTCAAAGAGTTAGAATCAAAATTCAATTTCATACCAAGTTTATGCATCAAGTCTCTACCTAACAGGCAGAATGGAGAATTCGGTATGATTGCAAATGAATGCATTTTAAACAATGTCGGTACATCCTTAGAAGTAATTGGTAAGGTGGGCGTCAATTCGCATTTCACAGGAACATTATTAATCCCTACAGAATTAATTTGCTTTCCCGTGACAGAGCCAGAGTACACATCGGAAGATAACGAGGACACCGAAGCGCCGCTATCAATTAAAAACATGTATGGTTTATGGTCCACATTTAATTCAAGGAATGGCAAAACATTTGATTTATTTGGATATTGCATCGAAAGTAGTGAAAACTTTCTGAGCCGCATCAACCTGTAACATAATTAGAGTTTTTCCTTTGGAGGAAGCAAAGGCTCTAGCAGAGGAAAGCTCACGTAAACGCTTGTCAAGGTCATCAATTGACATTGTTAAAAAATTATTCGTGGTGATAGCTATAACATCAGCAAGAGGCAACGGGTGAACCTTAAATTCTACTGCAGTTTCCACGAACGGAAATGCAGTCGCAGCCTTCAAATCAGGATACAGTGTATTTTTCATGGGCTCACACGCTAAAGGAGCCTGAAGATATTCATAACTCAAAAAAGTTTTGTTTTTCTCCTCAGGCTGTGAGACTGACTGAGTAACACTCACCACTCTGTCAGACTGTGCTCTGAGATCAGCCCGTGGGGTAGAAAATTTACGATCTTTTTTATTTTTTCCAGCAGCTTTATCTATGTCAGGTCCGCGATCCCAGTACTTTTTTATTATTTCCCAAGTTTTATTGGATTGTTTCATATAATCAAAGTCCCATTCTGGATCACCCCAATTTCCATAAATCATGTCTTTCGCTGCAGTCATGTCTGTATCTTTAAACGATCCTTCACGCGGAAATTTATCTAATTGTGTTTTGTCCTCTGACCAGCCAGCAAAATTTGATAGATAAGGTTCCGTAAAAAAGGCTTGATTATTTCTGTCCATAAAATCTTTCGGAGATTCATTAAATAAAGGTGGATTTATTTTATTTCCCATTTTTGAAACCACACAAAAATGTTCTCCTCTAAACCAAAATAAACAAAATTCAAATAATCAAAATAGATAACAAAGATGAAAAATTCTGCAGTGTCAATTGTTAGTAAAGCATTTTAGTCAAGGAAGCAAAGAAAGAAGAAGAATAGAGAAAGAGGAAAAGAAGAAATTCAAAAAAATCAATATAAACTGTGCATTGATTCACTCACAAACCCCCAAAAAACGACGGAGGTTTTTTATGAAATATCTCGCAACAATCCTTCTTACAAAAGTAAGGAAATCACACAACGAAGAAAATTGATCACGTTTTCTTTACGTTTGTCCCGTAGTTTATCAAAAATTACGAGGTTACTCACAACAGCAAAAGAGGGAATTCAAGTCTCTTTTGTGTTCTTCCCGCGTCTCATTAGAAACACGAGGATAACCTTCCCGCATTTATCAAAAATACGAGGAGACCGTACACTACTAACGATAAATAAACTTGATCATGTCCTTTATCGCCCTTCCCGCATTAATTAAAACACGGGGAGTCATCAATCTCTGATGACCTATACGGTCTTTCAATAACACAATACGGCACTATCATAACATTATAATCATATACTTTAAAATTATTTCTCAGCAAACAGTAAGAATCAACCCCTCATTAAAAAGGAAATTTTGATTCTTACCGTTTGGAGATTCCCGATGACGAGCCCCCAATTGTTAGAAATAAAAGTCTTCTAAACGATAGCAGTGCCTTTTCTCTCCGTCTTTTATTGAGTCGTGAATGAATCAGTACAAAGCATCCAACGTTGGGGAGCGAATTCAAAGTAGCTCAACTCAGCTCATATAGCGTACAAATATATATATTGCAATACTGGAGGGGAGTTTACAGGACTATCCAATAAGAACAAAAATTACCTCATACAGATAACAATTCCATATGACAGACTCCTTCGAATCCTTGAGAGCCCAAAACCTATATGAAAAGGCTGCTCTCTACGAGAGCCTGATGGACCATGCCATAGACAATCGTATAACGTACACAAACATATAGTATAGACAGAGAAAGAAAAGGAGGGGGCTCCTTACAACTCCAAGTTAATATGAAACAGATGTTTGATAATGCATACAGAAAGGAATGCAGCAACTCAGCATCTCTCTTGGACAGAGCTGAGATGTAGAAATAACATTTCTATTTCTTACAACACACTTATGGCATCTTTACATGTGTCACTCAGATTTGATGTCATTTATGCCAAATGAGATTTGATGTTATTCCTATCCCTAACCTGACCCTAACCCTAACCTACCCCTAAAACCTGAGGGAAATTATTGGTTCAGAAGATTTTGTTAAATTCCCAACTCCAGTCCTAAACCTGACTCTGAAATCTGATTGGTTGATAGGAATGTTGTTCAAAGACCAACAAGCATGTCGATTCATGAGCTGAAATCTTTGTAAGATAATGCAAGGAGCGCTCTCGAACGAGATTTTGTTTTTTTATTAGCACAGAACAGGGCACAAAATGTGCATACTAATGTGTCGCAATAGTCATTTAGTGTTTTTTTAAGCCAAACATTATTTTTGCTCATACATGTTAGTGATTTGAGCAAACCCTTCATCCTTTTCTACATGTATGATTTTTACCTGCCGGATAATAAGAAGCATGAAACAATCTCATAGACTTTCATTGAAGGATGAACCCAAGATATACCCAGATACCAAAATATCACAGAGATTTGGATGTGGGTTCTTTTGTCTTGTAAACCAGTAAACATCTACCCAGAACACCGTAGCAATTAAATATCAATGTTCTAAAAGAAATTTGAAACATTAGCAATTTGCATTGGCTCGCATGTGCTAGTTGAGCAAAGGCAAAGAACAGCCACAATAGCTTCAACAATGTAAAACTCTAGTTTAGTTTTGACACTTTGGGGGTGTTTAAAGTGGTCACTTCATGTGATCTGATCATTAAACGTCTGTCCGTTATTTTAAGCCGATATTAAACATGATTCAACGAAGCAGAAATACATCTGTTTGTTTAAGCTATAGATATGCATATGTAGATGCCACATTATCACCTGTTCCTTTGGACCATAATACAAGTTTTTTTTTTTTTTCAACCAATTTTTTGCCAGATTTGATTTGCCATAAACATCGGACAAAAATGTAGATAACATAAACATTCCAAATTATACAGAGTATTGGTAAAATACTCTTATAAAAAATGTTGATCATCAAAGCAATGCCTGATGCTTCTAATAAAAGCAGTAGGATTAAATGTAATCCCATTGGATGGGTAATATTCATAATGAGCTCCAAAGACTAAATTAGATGTATGTCTAAATAAGAGACATACAAGGACAAGCACAAAAACAAAGACCCAACATCTTAACACACAGATATTAAATCATCACGGTGCAGTATTAATAATTTATATTATATACTAAAATTATAATTTATGCTTGTCTTTTGATGTCTGATAAGTACAACCATAGATATGAAAACACTTTTAGAGTTTTACAATAGTTTTCATTTGCACAGTAAATCCTACATGATGCAAATGTCCTGTGTCTTAAGGATCACTAAAACCTTTCTAGGGGCCTCCTTTGCTTGTACATGTAGAATGTAAATTCGTAACCACCCTAAAGTGATCTAGTGGCCTGTTTTTCTTCAAGATAATTTGCAGAGTAACGTAAAAGGTTTTATTGCATTGGTACTGTAATAAAAGCCCTCTGAATGCTTTCCGATGCTTTTCCATTTTGCCAAAAATGTAATGCATTTATTCTTTTTTTGGGTTTTTAATGTGTGGACATTTAATTATTAATTTTATGAACGGCATGTCATAAAAGGTTAATGCACTAATTTGGGATGTACAGCAAAGGTCCTGATGTTTATTAATAGCACATTAACCTGTCAATGTAATATATTCACAGAACCTCAAAAACTAAATTGTCGATATTATTTTAAGCACGGCTCCCTCAGAGAGCATTTTAACATAAAGATACCCCATCTCTAACAGCCTTACATTATGATGGAAATGTAATTAATTGTCTGGCATATGACCAAAGAAAATACAAAAGGATCGATCGGTCTAATTTAATTTCCCCTCCTGCTATTATTTCCAAGTCCTGTTTACGAGCTGCACAATGGCTTTGGAAGGATATAAAATCGCTGCTATAATTTTATAACGCCACCTGTTGAGCTTATTATAAAATGTTTAGTAGAAGCCAGAGAAAACCATTCCATCTGAGAACAAGAACTTCCTTCGCATTAATGTCTCTCGAGAGTTTCCACACATCACAGTCTTGACACAAAGATCACGGGGTCGTCAGGCTGAAGTCAGTTGAAATCTCCCACTGCCATTGTGTGTGAAAAGGTCAAGACACCCCAGAAGTACATTGTAAGGCAAAGGATGTCTGTGATTTAAAGAGCCGTGAGGGACTCTTATGATTGATGAGGTCTCTTTCCTTTCAGGTATTCTGTTATTTATTTTATCCTAGCAACCCTGAAAGAAGTTTGGTGTGTCAATGCAGCAAAGCATGCTGGATTATTCACACTGCATAAATGTCAGTGAATTGGTCAATTTGCACATCTCTCGTCCAATCAGATTCGAGGACTGGAACTAACTGTGGTATATGTATATACATATACACTGTAGGGTTTCTTGGTTCAGGTTTGGGGAATGTACAATTAATATTAATGATTGTAATCAATGATTAATCATACGGTTTGAACTAGATAACAATACATTCTAAATTGCCCCAAAACAGGGGTTATATAGCCCAAAAGTCTGCTTCAGATATATGTAGATAATTAAACATAACGAATTATAATTAATTAGGAATATACATCATATGCAGACAATCTGTATTAATTTTCAGAACACCTTAATGGAATTAACCCGTACCGCAACCAACCGGTTCGTCCAGCAAACCACTTTGCTCGATACCCTTGATCAATTCTCCAGAAGGTTTATTCTTAGTATAAGCTCACTTAATCAAAGCACGTTAACTTACTTTGATAATATCAGCTCGTAGCTTTAGATCGCACATTAAAGAGGCTTTGCTTTATGACCAACAAACACAGACAATCAAGCGTATAATTGGGTTTAATACAAGGAACTAGGATATCACAAACTTAACAAACGTAGAACACATTTAACAACAAACATTTAACATAGAACAAACAAAGTAAAACAGTAAGGAAAATAAAGAGATTACAGGGATAGCAAACTTGTTACAACAGTTAAACCTTAAGAGCCAGCACGGGAATTACACACTTTAACGTATTTGAATTTAGATGGAATAATACTTGCAAAATGGACCTTTGTGTCGCTGAACAAGACTGCGTGAGTGCGTGAATGTCCTCGTTGCGTCCGTGAGCTGGAGGATTTCTGTTGGTGCTTCCGGAGCGTGGATCGCTCGCGGGAAGTTCAAAGCATCTTAGGAGTAATGGTTGAAACTGAGAGAGAGTCCTTTCACCCGGAGGATATCGGACTGCTCCAAAAACGTAGAGTGTTGAGCTTTGTCCGAAGACAAGGAAAAGACTGAGATAAACGCCAAATAAAACAAAAGACATGTCTGATGAGAGTTTGAAGTGAAGTTGAAGAAAACTTGAAGAGGTTCAGAAGAGAAAGTAAGAGAGAGATGTAAGGACAAGAGAAAGAGGACAAGAGAGGAAGAGCGCGATTCCACACCAGATCCTGACTTTTAAGGTAGGGAGGTCACGCCTCCTTTGGGACCCAATGAGGCTCCTCAGTTTTGGTGCGAGATGGTTCCCTTTGTCTTGTCAAGGCTCGACATTTGCCTAATTTACAACAGGGTCCGGATGTGGTTTGAATCACTCAAAAGATGGTAAAACATAGCAGAATACATTTTAATGTAACCTTATATATATATATTCAGCTAGGGCGAGTCATAAGGTTTCATTTGATACCAAGAAACTTGTATTTGGTACACTTAAAAGTGAATATATACTCTTAGACTCTTTATATAAGCCCTCAGAGTTTAACTACACAACTAAACAATCTTAACTAGTTTGATATAACAGCAGAAATACCCAAGCATACGGGAATAAAACATATTTCCCCAAAAATAAGCCATTTCTGGGTTTTAAATGGTAGGAACGTGTGTGTATATAGATTTTCAGTGTGTAGATGGCGATATCACGAGTGTCTCTGGAGAGGCTCTTTGGGTTGTAAAAACATCAAGAAAGCATTCTAACTCCCAGACTCACTGGCGCTACCTGGTGATTTAGATGGGGAGTCACAGTGTGTGGGGGTTTTAGGATCCTTCGCAAAAATGTGTGCATTGCATTCAGAATTAATGAGTTTATGATTTTCCGTTCATACTCTACAACACTCACCTAAAGGATTATTAGGAACACCATACTAATACTGTGTTTGACCCCCTTTCGCCTTCAGAACTGCCTTAATTCTACGTGGCATTGATTCAACAAGGTGCTGAAAGCATTCTTTTGAAATGTTGGCCCATATTGATAGGATAGCATCTTGCAGTTGATGGAAATTTGTGGGATGCACATCCAGGGCACGAAGCTCCCGTTCCACCACATCCCAAATATGCTCTATTGGGTTGAGATCTGGTGACCGTGTGGGCCATTTTAGTACAGTGAACTCATTGTCATGTTCAAGAAACCAATTTTAAATGATTCGAGCTTTGTGACATGGTGCATTATCCTGCTAGAAGTAGCCATCAGAGGATGGATCCATGTTCTCATTCTGTTTACGCCAAATTCTGACTCTACCATCTGAATGTCTCAACAGAAATCGAGACTCATCAGACCAGGCAACATTTTTCCAGTCTTCAACTGTCCAATTTTGGTGAGCTCTTGCAAATTGTAGCCTCTTTTTCCTATTTGTAGTGGAGATGAGTGGTACCGGTGGGGTCTTCTGCTGTTGTAGCCCATCCGCCTCAAGATTGTGCGTGTTGTGGCTTCACAAATGCTTTGCTGCATACCTCGGTTGTAACGAGTGGTTATTTCAGGCAAAGTTGCTCTTCTATCAGCTTGAATCAGTCGGCCCATTCTCCTCTGACCTCTAGCATCAACAAGGCATTTTCAGCCCACAGGACTGCCACATACTGGATGTTTTTCCCTTTTCACACCATTCTTTGTAAACCCTAGAAATGGTTGTGCGTGAAAATACCAGTAACTGAGCAGATTGTGAAATACTCAGACCGGCCCGTCTGGCACCAACAACCATGCCACGGTCAAAATTGCTTAAATCACCTTTCTTTCCCATTCTGACATTCAGTTTGGAGTTCAGGAGATTGTCTTGACCAGGACCACACCCCTAAATGCATTGAAGCAACTGCCATGTGATTGGTTGATTAGATAATTGCATTAATGAGAAATTGAACAGGTGTTCCTAATAATCCTTTAGGTGAGTGTATATATACATGTATGTATAAAATGCTTTTAAAGCAACTTAAAGATGGGAAATGCATTAACCCTTTAAGACCTAAGGGCATTTTTACAATTCATTTTCCGTCTGGTTTTATTTACTAAAAAAGCTTGTAAAACATCAACCCTGTTGTGCACAGACAATTGACACACCTCTTTTTTTTCAAGACAAATTGGACTTTCAGCATATTTGTGTTGCATTGATGTCACCTGAATGTAAAATAAGTTATGGGACCATAAAGACAAATGAAAAAATAAAACGGAAATTGAATCACTCAAATATTTATTGAAATCACACACAAATAAATAAAAGCTAAGCAAAGTTCCTCTGGAAAACAGTTTGTTCATGTCTTTGGAGTCCTGGAGCACAGGAATAAACATTGTAACTTCTACAGAACCAAAACTATTTACATTTTTCCAAAAAAAGTCCAGGCGTTTTTTGCCTCATTCACTGGTGCCAAGCCTCAAAACAGTTCCTATCAGCAATCACACAGAGGGCCACATCACAGGCTTTGCATTTCCAGGGGTGGCCTGTTTGACCTGCCTTGTCTGCTTGCAGTTCACACATTGCCTTCTACCATAGGAGGCCTTCTTGCTGGTTTCAGTTTGGTCTGATGTTGGCACAGGTACATGGTCACTTTGTTGCTGGCTGCTCTCTCTCTCTCTCTCTCCTCAAAACTACTTTGCCGTGCGTCTCTCTCTCTCCTCAAAACTACTTTGCCGTGCGTTTCTCTCTCCACAATATCAGAGCTTGGTTCATGCGTAATGACGCACACCAACGTGGAAGACGGATCAGCCTGTCATTGGTCAACAACCTCACGCAAAGCATCATGTGATATCCAAAATGGCAGCTATCATCGAGCTAGCGGCAAAAATGATGGAGAATTGATAAATTATGGACATCAAGTGGATAAATCTTGGATGTAAGTGTTTGGATTTATTGCTGAAAAACTCCGAAAAGAGGCACAAGTTCCGGGCTGGATAGAAAACCTTCTGTAAAGGCTACAAAGACACCAAAGACACCCCCGTGATGGCTAGCTCGTTAGCTTTCTGCTGGAAAAAACGGTAAGAAAATCGATAAAACTTTCATCAAATTATATAAATATTTATCGGAGGTGCCGTGTGATGTCGTGGACGATGCCGTCGGGCTCTGAGGGTTAAATGGAGTGTTGTGTGTAAACTAATTACAATGTGATTAATTAATTTTAGAACAAAAGGTAGTGTAGTGCATTACAATATAAATAATTGGTAATCTTGTAATCAGATTACAAATACTGGCTCTCAAATAAGTTAATTACTTGTAATATCGTCTAGGTTAAGGATGTAACCTCCGTTCCCTGATGGAGAGAATGAGACGTTGTGTCAGAGAAGCGACACTAGGGGTCTCTCTTGAGCGCCAAATATGCCTCTGATCTATGAAAAAAGGCCAATGAGAAGTTGGCAGATAGTATTTGCATACCCCGCCCCCAGACATACGGGTATAAAGGCGAGGAAATACTATGAGTTCATTCAGGATTTTTCTGAGGAGCCGGAAATGGTCCGGCCACTACAGTGGCTAGGCTCAGCGACGTGGCCGGGAGGACACAATGTCTCATTCCCTCCATCAGGGAACGGAGGTTACATCCGTAACCTAGATGTTCCCCGTCTGTCGCTCTCTCGACGTTGTGTCAGAGAAGCGACACTAGGGGTCCAATTTAAATCACGCCATGTGCAGAGCCATGTCCTGCTGACACAGGAGTGGGCAGGTATTTTATGTGCACAGGTGACCAGCTGTGTCAGACTGCACGTACCCTTCCCCACTGCCCCAAAAAAGTCCTCAGAATCCTTCTGGTTACCCTAGACAGGGGAACAAGGTGACACTTGCCAACCTGGGAACGGGCCGAGCCTTGCTGGGCCTCTTTTCTCTCTTTTCTCTCTATGTTTCTCGCATAGAGCAATAAACGGCCGGGGCCCTTACATCCATCAAGGGAAGGGGGTCTTACCCAGTTTCCTATTCTTTCAGGGGGAAAAGACACTGCGGAGAACACACCTGCCTGGCAAGGGAGGTAAGAGTGGTGAATACATCACATGGGTTTTTAGGCGACATGTGGAAAGTGGCGCAGTGGTAGATTCAGCCTCAATGAGGGGGGAGTTGCTACAAGACAGTGACCGGAGGGCAGCTGGGACTCCCTAAGGGAGACACGGGTCCACTTTTGTAAGGGGACCATACCGCGGATAATACACACAGGGGATCCGAATATGCAGAATCTCCTGGGGGAGAAAGCGCACAGTTTTACCTCGGCCGAGGGAAAAAAATCTTGCAAGGGTATTCGGTGTTGCCCAACCCGATGCTATACATATGTCTGCTAGGGAGGTGCCCCTGCGACCCAATCTAGATGCCGAATGCAAGTTTAAATGTGTTCTTGCGTGAGCATTTTGAACGGGAGTTTGTGCAAAGCCCGGTTGAAAAACTCATAAGATCGGTTGTAAGCCGCCACGCTTCCTTGGGTACGATGAAGTAAGGGCTGTAGGGACCCTTCTTCACCTCGGTTGGAGGGACAGGCTCTATCGCGTCTTTGAGTAAGAGACGATTTCCACATGCATGTACTGCGGTAAAGCGGACGCCCACGAAGGGGGCGGAGACCTGGCAAATTGAATTGCTTAACCGAGTCGGATGGTCCTGGCCAGCCAGCGTGACGGATTGGGAAGTGAAAGACACGCATCCAAGCTCCGTGCTAGGGGCACTAAGGGAACGATTACTTTTGTCGTACCCGGCAGGGCAGAGCAGGGACTGTTGAGGTGTGGCGGCAGAGTGCTGTGAGAATGGCATTTGCGGGCCAGGTGACCCAGAAAGAGGAAATTGCTCTTAAAATTCCTGTAACTGAAGATTCTCTTCCTGGCCCTCCACCGGAGGGACGGAGTGCTCTGTTTACCAACTCCGGAGCAAATGTCTCGATCTCTGGGTCGTCCCTCTCTGGAATGCTTGGGAGCCTTCCGGGTCCTGGAAGGGGTCCATGAGACAGGGTGGACAGGCTTGAGAGCTGGGCCCACTCTTGGTTGAGGCGGAGCAGCAATTTTTTTTTTTTAAGCCGCAGGAGGATGCCCTCAGCGAGCAGATGAGGGATGGCCCCTGGCGGCAGGTTTGCGGCAGGGCAGGATGTGTTAAATGGCCTCCGTCTGCTTCTTCACCACTGAGGACTGCTGGGCGGAGTCGTCAACGGTGCCGCCGAATGGACGGAGCTGGTAGATGGGGGTGTTCGAGAAGGCACCCGTATTTCGACCAGGTCCAGTCCATAGATTGCATTTCTGGACCACAGGGGTGGCCATTGCCCGTTCGAGTGCCAGCGCTTCTGACCTTCTTGGCCCGGGGGGTGCAATCAGTCATTGAGCACAGTTCCTGCAGCACATCAAGAACAGGACTACCCAAGTGCAAGTTTGAAGTGCCCTTTTACGGCTTACTCAACTCGTCATGCATGTCCAGGAAGAAAGGAACTGGGGGCGTGGCTGTGAACGGTGCATGTAGATCCAACAGCAGGCAGCGTCAGAGGAACAGGAATGGGTGTGTGACTCGCAGTTGACTGCATACACGACCATCGGCTCTGAAGAAAATTTCTGAATGAACTCATAGTATTTCCTCGCATTTATACCCGTATGTCCGGGGGCGGGGTATGCAAATACTATCTGCCAACTTCTCATTGGCCTTTTTTCATAGATCAGAGGCATATTCGGCGCTCAAGAGAGACCCCTAGTGTCGCTTCTCTGACACAACGTCGAGAGAGCGACAGACGGGGAACTTGAGTTAGACATTTTTCTATAATATTATTAAATATGTCGAATACATTTCAAACATGAATTACGCTAATGTGTACATCTGTTTGCATTTTGTTACAGCTGAAATGCATGCATCCCTTAACCAGTTCCCTGAGAAAATGTAGACATTATTTTGAAGTTACTGAGTGGAAAACAAATGCTTTTCTGCATTTGTTTTCTCAGTTAATATTATTTTTATTTCAGCGTGACATATAAACTTAGCAAAAAAGAAACATCCTTTCACTTTTAACTTCATCAGTTTTCAGCAATCTTAAGATGTGTAAATATTTGTATGAACATAAAAAGATTCAACAACTAAGACATAAACTGAACAAGTTTCAGAGACATGTGACTAACAGAAATGGAATAATGTGTCCCTGAACTAAAGGGGGGGTCAAAATCTAAAGTAATAGTCAGTATCTGGTGTGGCCACCAGCTGCATTAAGTACTTCAGTGCCTCTCCTCCTCATGGACTGCACCAGATTTGCCAGTTCTTGCTGTGAGATGTTACCCCACTCTTCCATCAAGGCATTTGCAAGTTCCCAGACATTTCTGGGGGAATGGCCCTAGCCCTCACCCTCCGATACAACAAGTCCCAGATGTTAAGTTAATGGGATTGAAATCCGGGCTCTTCGCTGGCCGTGGCAGAACACTGACATACCTGTCTTGCAGAAAATCACACACAAAACGAGCAATATGGCTGGTGGCATTGTCATGCTGGAGGGTAATGTCAGGATGAGCCTGCAGGAAGGGTATCACATGGGGGAGGAGGATTTCTTCCCTGTAATGCACAGTGTTGAGATTGCCTGCAATGATAACAAGCTCAGTGCGATGATGCTGTGACACACCGCTCCAGACCATGACGGACACTCCAACTCCAAATCGATCCCGCTCCAGAGTACAGGCCTCAGTGTAACACTCATTCCTTCGACGATAAATTTGAGTCTGATCATCACCCCTGTTGAGACAAAACCATGACTCGTCAGTGAAGAGCACGTTTTGCCAGTCCTGTCTGGTCCAGTGAGCCAGTCTGAGCACTGATGGAGCACTCTCGGGCAGTTGCTGTTGCCATCCTGTACATGTCCCACGGGTGTGATATTCGGATGTACCAATCCTCTGCAGGTGTTGATACATGTGGTCTGCCACTACAAGACGTTCAGCTGGAAAACATTGTTTATACACTTTACAATAAAGTTCTGTAAAGTTATTTGGATTTTTACAAAATTATCTTTAAAATACAGTGTCCTGAAAAAGGGACGTTTCTTTTTCTGCTGAGTTTATATATTATAGTATTTTTAGCCAAATCATTACAGATAAACTTTCTAATGTGATGCATGTTTTAGCATGCCTAATGTGTTGCTACTGGACATTGACTGAAATTAAGTTAAATTATTCATACATTTGCTTTCTGAGACATATTTTGTGTTATTGTGTTAAAGCTAGTTACTGTATGTTCATGTACCCAATGATGAGTGGTATACTGTTGTTGTATTGATAAATATTCTCTATTATAAATTTTGTAAGTATGCCCTACATGGTTTGGTCAACTACCCCTCAAAATATATGTGCACGGCGCTGTAGTAGTGTAGATATACTTATGCATTCAGAGCAAATGCAGTTCATTTATGTGAAATACAACAGTGTGCCCAAGCATTTTGGTGATTTATGCTCACGGTGTCATGGCAAACAGACAGAATATCCCTCATCATGCAAGAGCAGATCTCAGCCGCTGCCTAAGGAGAGTAAATAAGCTCTTGTCCCATTAAAGAGCAAATGCAGCATACTCGCAGCTAACTAACACCCTGTTCGCACACACACACACAGTAGAGGATACATCATGATTAGTGTTGCACACAGGGCAGAGTTGCTTATCAAGCATTTTGTTTAAAGCATGCAAGGTCATTAGTCTTGTGCCGACAAGGAGAATGAGTCAAACAGTCTAAGCTCTGCCCTGCTTCACAGCGTGAATATCACATTACGCCGTAAAACTCCTGATGCATGACCTGGATTTTGGATATGCTGCTTTCTTTCACCTTGTGTATCCTTATGAATGATGCTGTTTCCACTGTATTGAAAATGCTGGCTCAGGCAGAGTTTGTGATATCGTACAACCATTTTCTCTGCAATCAGTGTTTGAAAAGTTTTATGTATTTTTAATTTTTTTTATTTAGATTGGTTACTTTTAAGGTACCATTTTCAGTGATGCATCCAACTGATCCACTTGTGTAAAAAATACATAAATAATAATAATAATACTTAAATAAAAATGAGCCAATATAATAAAGTTTTGTTTTATTGTTGGTTAGTTGTTTCTGTCATCTCAAGCAGAGCCATTTCTGAGTATATGGGGGCCCTTGGTGAAATCCAACGGGGAGGCCTCCTGTAACTCCCGCCACCCTCCGGATCATTACATTTTCCCTTCCCTCTATGGCCAAAAGGGGGCCCCATATATCTGTCTAATTGAGTCATAACAGCGGCCTGAGTCTTCAATCAGAGGCCCTAATTTGCCACCTTATAGTGCTTATAGCTAGAAACGGCCCTGATCTCATGTATTGTCACACAATTGGTATAGCAATGACTGAGCTCTTCTAAATGTTGCTCAAAATGTAAAACCCTGCATATATATTATACTGTAAATTGACTGAAACTCAAATTTACTTCCATTAGCTTTCAGTGCTATAAAACAGTAATTACTGTAAACATGTAATTTCCTTAAGTGAAATTTTTACATTTGTATGGTACAGTATATAGCACATGGCATTGAGTTTTGGCACTCATGTGAATAATGCAAATTCCAATGTGGATTGTGATGACATGTATGATACCTGAAACCAGGGATTTACATTAACATTTTGCTCATGACATTGATTGTAGTGTCTAAGCAATTGAGAAAACCTGCAATTGCCAATTTGCCAGGTGGCTGCAGCTGAAGCTAATTGAATTGTGTTCGTCTCACATTCAGCACTTAATAAGCAGTAAATATTCTTCTCATATCTGACATTCACATCTCAGAATCTTTATTGCCAAGTATGCTTACACATACAAGGAATTTGTCTAGGTGACAGGAGCTTCCAGTCTACAACAATACAAACAATACCAAAAACAGCAGCAAGACATAGGTAATTAAAAACAGAAAAGAACACAAAATAAATAATTATACATATACTGTACGTACATACACTCACCTTCATACATACCCACATACACACATGTAGTGCAAATCTAATACAGTCTGTTATATAAAGAACAAAAACCTGTATATTATGTACAGAGCAATGTAAGTAATGGCAGAAGTGGATATGTTGGATAATATAAATTAAAATTAAACTGTGTATTGCACATAAATATTGCTCAATGGGGCAATTTAATTGTTCATTAGATGGATGGCCTGAGGGAAAAAACTGTTCCTGTGTCTGACGGTTCTGGTGTTCAGAGCTCTGAAGCGCCGGCCAGAAGGCAACAGTTCAAAGAGGTAGTGGGCTGGGTGAGTGGGGTCCAGAGTGATTTTACCAGCCTTTTTCCTCACTCTGGAAGTGTATAGTTCTTGAAGGGAGGGGCAGGGGGCAACCGATAATCCTCTCAGCAGACCGAACTGTCCTTTGTAGTCTTCTTATGTCTGATTTCGTAGCTGCACCAAACCAGACAGTTATTGAAGTGCAGAGGACAGACTCAATGACTGCTGAGTAGAACTGTTTCAGCAGCACTGGTGGCAGGTTGAACTTCCTCAGCTGGCGAAGGAAGTACAACCTCTGCTGGGCCTTTTTCACAATGGAGTCGATGTGTATCTCCCACTTCAGGTCCTGTGAGATGGTAGTGCCCAGGAACCTGAATGACTCCACTGCTGCCACAGTGCTGTTTATAATGGTGAGGGGGGACAATGTTGGGGTGTTCCTCCTAAAGTCCACAATCATCTCCACTGTTTTGAGCGTGTTCAGCTCCAGGTTGTTTTGACTGCACCAGAAAGCCAGCCGTTCAACCTCCTTTCTATATGCAGACTCATAATCATCTTGGATGAGGCCGATGACAGTGGTGTCGTCTGCAAACTTCAGGAGTCTGACAGAGGGGTCCTTGGTGGTGCAGTCATTAGTGTACAGGGAGAAGAGTAGTGGGGAGAGCACACATCCCTGGGGGGCACCAGTGCTGATGGTACAGGTGGTGGAAGTGAATTTTCCCTGCCTCACAAGCTGCTGCCTGTCCGTCAGAAAGCTTATAATCCACTGACAGGTAGAGGTGGGAACAGGGAGTTGGTTTAACTTAGTCCGGAGTATATCTGGTATGATTGTGTTGAAAGCCGAGCTGAAGTCCACAAAAAGGATCCTTGCATATGTCCCTGGTCTGTCCAGATGTTGCAGGACGTGATGCAAGCCCATGTTGACTGCATCATCCACAGACCTGTTTGCTCGATAAGCAAATTGAAGGGGGTCCAGAAAGGGTCCAGTGATGTCCTTCAGGTGGGCCAACACCAGTCTCTCAAATGACTTCATGACCACAGATGTCAGGGCGACAGGTCTGTAGTCATTAAGTCCTGTGATTTTAGGTTCCTTAGGGACGGGGATAATAATGGAGCGTTTGAAGCAGCATGGGACTTCACACTGCTCCAGTGATCTACTGAAGATCTGAGTGAAGATGGGGGCCAGTTGGTTAGCACAGGAACAAAGGCACGCTGGTGAGATGCCATCTGGTCCTGGAGCCTTCCTTGACCTTTGCTTCCGAAAGACACGACACACATCGTCCTCACAGATCTTGAGTGCAGGTAGTGTAGCAGGAGGGGGAGGATGGGGGTTGCAGGAGGTGTTAATGGTTGTGTGAAATGAAGGTCCGAGTGCATGTGGGGTGTGAAATCGGGCCTTTCAAATCTGCAGTAAAACACATTCAGGTTGTCAGCCAGTCGTTGGTCCACCACAGGGTTGAGGGTAGGAGTCCTGTAATTAGTAAGTTGTTTCAGGCCACTCCACACTGATGCAGGGTCGTTAGCTGAAAACTTGCTTTTCAGCTTCTCAGAGTAGCTTCTTTTAGCCACTCTGATTTCCCTATTCAGTGTGTTCCTGGCCTGATTATACAAGACTCTATCCCCACCCCTGTAAGCCTCCTCTTTGGCATGACGAAGCTGTCTGAGTTTTCCTGTGAACCATGGTTTATCATTGTTGAATGATAAAAATGTCCTAGTAGGGATGCACACACCCTCACAGAAACTGATGTATGATGTAACAGTATCTGTGTGCTCGTCCAGGTCTGTAGCTGCAGCTTCAAAAACACTCCAATCAGTGCAGTCAAAGCAGGCTTGTAGTTCCAGCTCTGCTTCATTAGTCCATCTCCTTATAGTCCTTACAACTGGCTTTGTTGATTTTAATTTCTGCCTGTAGGTCGGGAGAAGATGAACCAGACAGTGGTCAGAGAGTCCCAAAGCTGCACGTGGGACAGAGCGATATGCATCCTTTAATGTTGTATAGCAGTGATCCAATATATTCCTGTCTCTGGTGGGGCATGTAATGTGCTGTCTGTATTTGGGCAGTTCGCGTGTGAGATTTGTTTTGTTAAAGTCCCCAAGAATAATAATGACTGAGTCCGGGTATTGTTGTTCTGTGTCTGAGATTTGATCAGCCAGCTGTTGCAGTGCTAAGTTCCCAGACGCGTTTGGAGGAATGTAAACACTCACCAGAATAAACGAAGAAAACTTCCGCGGCGAGTAGAACGGCTTACAGTTAATAAAGAGCGCTTCCAGATTAGGACAGCACATCCTCTTTAGTGTTGTTACATCTGTACACCAACTTTCGTTGATGTAAAAGCATGTTCCACTACGGGGCATCTGACCGCCAGAGCCCTGGTACAATGCAGAGCGAAACTTGCATGATTCAGTCAGGCTTCGCTCGGTTGCGGCGGCCAGCAGGAACCATAAAACTGATGTGTCCCATTTGAATTCTACGTAGAATCTTTTAATTTATAGCACTTTATAACAAGTTTTCCTTTAGTGGAACTCGAGCTGTATATGATCGCTATGGGACACAGTCTGAATGTCACGTTCTGAAGCCCTTAAACAATCATGCCAATTTATTGGCTGATGCCGCTTAAGCGACGCCCAATAGGGAGCTATGTCACAGGTTCCATAAAGGTGCTCGGTTTCGTACCATTGCGTCAGATTTTCTGTTCTTCAGTGCACGAATTGTCTAAGCCTATGTTTGTTTCTAGCAACTCACGTCAAAGTGAGGATTATTCTTCTCCCTTTTGAGTGGCAAACACGTAAGGACATTGTTGACACATTGTGAATTCCAGAGCAATTTCAATTATTAATTTTTTTATATTACAAGGTACCGATGAGGACAACAGTGCTTCGTCAAGGCTCGCAATTTATCACCAAGAGGCCTTATCCCCACTTGTTCCAGTTCTATGGCCTCCAGATTGGGAGCTCCATTTGCTGGAGCCGTATGGGATTTTGGCTTTGAGAAGATAGGAGTGTGAACAGACACCAGAATCCTCCTCATGTTTGTCACCCTCCCCCTGAGTGAAAGCGTGAGCTTCGTCGGACATGCTCTGAGGCCAAGCTCAGTGTTAATTTGCTGAAAAACAATGCATGAGAGAGACCGCAGAATGAGGGGGCTGAAATAAGAGAATATTCCCTAACTGAGTGAAGGTGAATTAGTGCCATTATTCTTTCAGGATTCTATCAGGAGATGCAAGATATTTTAACTAGTTTTTTCTTTCTCCCATTTTGTGGATCGCACAGGCATTCTGCAGAGAGAAGAGTCACGCACTGCTATCTCTGCTCGATTTTTCAATGGTGGCAGCTGCTGTTGTATGTACAAAAAGGATTATTCTGTCAGCGTCCCTGCTGCAAATACATTTCAGGGCACTCATCATATATACCTGAATACAATAAAGGCAGAAACATTATTAAATCCCATTCAACCACCCACAGTAGTAGAGGCGCAAAGGCCCACATCTGCTGTGCCGCTGGTTGTGGGGCAGTTGTCAAAAGTTAATCAAGCACGCTATCTAGTGATTTCATGTCACTCTACAGGCGAGAGCCACACATTAATTCTTCTGTCTGCCCATCTAGTGGCTTGGCAGCAGTTGCAGGGCATTTCAAATCTGGGTGCTTCGAACAACAGGGCATGGGGTTGTTCCGAAAGACATTCTCACCCCAACTCGTCACATACGGATGCTCGGGCAGTTTCGTCGCTTATTGACGTGCCGGGTATACCTTTGGCATCATTTTTCAACGCGCAGGGTAATCCGATAGACTTCTATGTATCTCTGAACCGGAGCGTGTAGCGTTGAAATTTCACGTCTTGGGTAAGCTCACGCAGCGAATGGGTCGAGAGTCGAGACTGCAATAAATAAAAATAAAAAGGAATAGGCTACAATGGCCCTCCAACTGGTTTTTTATGTTTCAAAACCGGACGCGTCGTAAAATGACGCCAAAGGTACACCCAGCGTGTCAATAAGTGACGACAAAGGGGTCCTGCCCGAGCGTCCGTATGTGACGAGTTGGGGTGTGAGAATGTGTTGGTTTGGCAAGCCCCGTTTTGGATTATGGAAATTCACTCTCTCTTTGAAAAAAGGGGCAATAGAGGAGATTTCCTCTTCTCAGAGAGAATGTGGCTTTTACATACGCTATTTTCTGGTCCCAAAAAAAGACGGCGGCTTGTGTGCCTTTCTGGATTTGAGATGTTTGAATTTCACCCTAATGAAATGTCAATTCAGAATGCTGATGCAGAAACAATTAATGTTACAAGTACAGCCGGGGGACTGGTTTGTGAAAATAGATTTGAAGGACGCTTATTTCCATATTTAGCCAAAACAAAACAGGCATTTAATCAGAATTGCTTTTGGGGGAAAGCGTACCAATTTTGTGCCCTACTGTTCGGAATTTCACTGGCACTACGCACTTTCACAAAATGGATGGATGCAGCTCTGACACCCTTGAGGCTTCAAGGCATCTGCATTTTAGTTCTTATTGGTAGATATTATCTTGTCTCTAGCTTTATGCACGGAGTACACAGGCTTAGACCTTTTTGTCCCATCATCGTTCCTTTTTGGGATTTTTCTGTTGTTTTAGAGGTGTTATCGGGTGCTCCGTTGGAGACCGTGAGAACAGTTAATGATACGTTTTTGAATCTCAAAATGAACTGTTAGTGGCATTGGTATAGTTTAAGAGAGTTGGTGATTTGCATATCCTGTTGGACAATCCCTTGTGTATGGATTTTGTGCCAGGGTGTTCAAAGGCTCATTCGGGCTATTTGCCCAAGGTTATTTCTACGTCAATCCTAAAACCATTTTTTCAGGCTTTCTCTCCTCCCCAATTTGACTCGGAGGAGCATGAAAGGTTACATATGCAAGACCCAGTTCGGGTGCTGCGTTTTTTATTTTTTTACCATATTAGCTGCATAAGTGTTTCAGAACCAAGGTTTCGTACGTAACCGAGACATTTCATTTGTTAAAATTAATAAATGCATTATGTATCATGAATTAGCATTGAACAATTGATATATATATATATATATATATATATATATATATATATATATATATATATATATATAATAAATGCTGTACAAGTATTGTTCATTGTTAGGTCATGTTAACTAATGGTATTAACTACTGTTAACAAATGGAAACTTGTTTTAAGTGTTACCACAATATAGTTGTGATTTTTCTTAATGTAACCCCTAACCCAAACCATAAACCTAACCAAGATTTTTAATAGGAAAATAACTAATATTGGGGATTGGAACAAGACGAGGGAAGCGTATTACAGATTATTGCCATAGATTAGTCATTTGTATTGAATAAATTCATAGTGAATGCTGTATCAAAATTGTTTACTGACATTTAATTTGTTGAATTGTTTGATAGGAGGCTATCTAAAATTTGATGCCTGTATTTTATAAATGTATCAATTTCTGTTCGTTGATTTGTAAGTCTCTATGGGAAGAAAAGTTGTTATACGAGCCAAGTAATAAAATATCATTCAATTCCACAATCTTATTCTATGAATTTACATGTCAGTTTATATTTAGCGGCACAGCCAGTAAGCCCATTGCTTTCGACAAGAAACATTTGGTGTCAGTAGACAAAACAGTTGTGGTTCACTGTAAATATTGAATGCACAAATAGTTTTATGATCTCCATCTGTTTGTCTAATTTGCATGCATAATTACAGTTTCAATTTAGTCAGAACAATTTAGACTAAATTGCCTAACTGCTGCTTGTTTCCATATTGGATTTACAAAATAAAGAATAAAAAAGAAATATCAGAAACTGGAGATAAAATGTAAAAGGAGATTGTTTAGCTAGAAAGACCACACGTGAAAATCTAAACCTTTTCCTGAAATTCAAATTCAACCAATAATTCAAGTTACACATTTCTTAAACCTACGATCAGTGGAATACTATCTTTATTAGTAGTAGTAGTAGTATTTTAATTAAATGCAATTTTTGCCTCTTAGTACATCTATGTTTCATAAATGTACAATGTGCTTAGTAATGTGTGTTATTAATTAATTTTTTTGATCAGTTGGATAGTAGGTTGTTGCTTTGGTCGGTCAGTTGTCCATTATATATATATATTTATTTTATTTTATTTATTTATTTGGTCAGTTGGATGGTTAGTTTGTAAGTCAGTTGGTAAGTTGTTTGGATGCTTGAATGGTTATTTTATGCTTTGTGCAACACACAAAGATGGCACTGTGATCATTTCTTTATTCTCGTTATACTGTATGTGTATTTTACAAAGGTGTTCAGAGACTAAAGCACCAGAAGAGCCGGAGAAGGAATTAAGTGATTAGACTGGGAGAGCAGCTCCCCATGACACCCACATTTAATGGAGCAAAATCATTACTACTTCATTAACTTTGAAATGTAGATTTCATCTGAACAGTGCTTAAATAGAAATGAGTCGTGAAGGGGAGGAAGGATGGAATGATAGTGATACATTGGAGGCGTGAAACAGACGTGCTGCGTGAATTACGGATGATTTTTACTTCATCTCAGCGCACAGTCTAGGCATCTTCAAGTGGGATGCAGGTTTTATTTCAGGCAATCTGTGAGATAATTAAATTACATAACAAAATGGTGTCAAACACAGCTAAACTAAAAATAAATTGATTCCACTGCATTTTCAGCTATGGGTTCCTACTTCCTGCATCGTGGCAGAGTGACATTCGGGATGTAATTTGTCTAAATAATTGGTCTTAACTTTGTATGAATAAACATTATATATGCTACAAATGAACAGTTTAAACGGACGTCACTGTGATTAGGGTTTTTTCTACCATGAGAAACCAGCAACAGCGTGATGAGTGGCCTTAAAATTAAAGTGTGACATTTTTCCACCACCAGTGTATAATGTGTAAATAACTCTTCACTATTATTAGTACATTATTATGTGTACAAGTTGCACATTTGAGTGTGCAGAAAAGTTGCTCATGCTAAATTGCTGCATGATTCACTACAGGTGCGGATGCACATAAATTTAATGATCATATATCAATCATATAAAATCTTTTTGCACAAGATCATCTATATCGTCACTACATCACTGTAACCCACCTATGGATATACCCACACCCATTGTAAAAACCTCCATGCCACATATATATATATATATATATATATATATATATATATATTTATATATAATTAATGTTGTTTTTTATTCTTGATAGATTTTAGAAAAAAAGAAAATGAGGCCCCATGGTTTCTTTTTATCCCCAAAATAAATAAATAATTTATGCAGAAATAACTATATGTATTTAATGAGTAAAAAACTGAACATTTCTGAGATGTCTGTGAAAAAAGAAAAGATGTACAGGAATAATTTGTGCCAGGATTAGTGAGTGATATAATTAATATTTTATGCCATGTGCGGCACAGCAAAGGATAACTTGACCTTTTTGATTCTAATTTAATGATGAAGTGAAGCGATTGTCTTATAATGAGGAAGAATATCATAATAGAAGAGTATTTAAGCAACTATTATTTCCATTTGCTCAGATGTTTTTTGTGTTATACTGCGGTTCATGTTGATGTACTGCTCCTACTGTCAGCCGTTTCTAGGCAGAGGCGAACTAGGGGGTTACCATTTTTAGAATACTGTACGTGATGGAAGTCATTTAAAAGAAATTAAAAGTATTTCTGTACATTTCTTCTACCTCCACCTCATTCTCAAGTAAAAGAAAGAAAAACAAACTTTTAATAAAATGTTCTGTATATCAGAATCATATTATATTATATACACCCAGTATACACTAAATATATATGCAGTATCTCTCTCTCTCTATCTATATACAGTATATACATATTGAGATGTGGGTAATAATTAGCTGATCATTAAACTTTACTCCTAGATTCCTATCTGATTTGACTGGTGTGAGAGTTGTTAACGTCAGCTATACACTAAAGGATGTTGTCTTGTCGTGGTCAGTGGACAGGCAGTCAGAATACATTATATGGAGTTAGCACTTTCCAGCTGTATTGTTCCAGATATGGACAGCAGGGTGGTCTCCGTGGAGCGTCCTCTTTTAAGGCCAGGTTGTCATCGAGCAGGTTGTTCAGTGAAAGAACAGAAACAGGAACGTCAAGAGAGGGGAAGAGTTATGTCAACCACAAACAAAATAACAGAAACCTCAGACCTTACAGTGATGCACTTGACGTGTTAGTTCAGAATCAACCTTGCCCATGGCCTCTAAGTAAAGAATGGGGGTTTTTCATGTTGTTGGGTCCCTTTTACCATGTGTTTTCACTGACTTGGAGTTACGCAATAAATATGTTGTATAGTATGTATTATATTTGTTAGTACATAGTTAAAGACACCTAATATAAAGTGAGACCAAGTAGTGAAATAAACATTCTGGTTAAACTTTACTGATCAGAAATTAGACAGTAATTCATGACTAATAAATACACTTGTAAGTGACTATATATGGACTTGTTTGGCATTATAAAGTGTTTGGTTGCACTTTATTTTACAGTACTGTTCTATTTTTACCTACTACATAATTACAACAACTACAGTAACTACTAGATACTAAACCTAACCCCCACCCTAACCGTAACCCATATTAAGTGCATGTAGTTACCTAATATTACTCAGTACATTCTTGGGGAAGTACACTGTAAATACATGTACTGTAAAATAAAGCACAACAGAGTATTTATCAAGCATTTATTGGATGATTTCTTATTCTTGCTTTATATTTGCTTTTATCATAACAATTAATTTCTTAGCTAAAACAAAACATATCAATAGCTAGTATGATGCAAAATGCATCCTTTATAGGTTCTCAGTACTCCAGTGAATGTGCAGCTTATAAGTATGTAGAATGCATATATTATTTCAACAAAGCAGGGAAGGTTAGGGTTAGGGGTAGGGATAGGGATAGGGGTTGGTGTAGGGTGTTTGTGGGACTCCAAATAAACACAATTACCATACTGCAGTGATGTTCCTGTACTTTATGGTAGTATTTATGGTAGTGTGAAAATATTATCTAACACGTTGATGCTTTTTGTTGCTTTTTATACTAAGCATCAAACCTCTCTGCCTTCTATATTTATTTTATTCTTATAAGTTGCACTTTCACAAAGTGTAATGAGAACCTATAAAGTATGTATTTTGCACCTTACTAGCTATTGGCATATTTTGTTTGTATCTAATAAGTTAATTGTTTGACAAAACAAACAAACAAACAAATGTAAACTGTATGTCAGGAAAAGGTAAGTAATCAACCGAACAAATGCCTAATAAATACATTATAATTCAAAACAACTCTGTAACTACTCCTTTACAAGTCCAATTATTAGTCATTAATTACTGTCAACATTCGGCTCCCTAATGTAAAGGGTTACCTAATTTTTTATATACATTGTGTGACAATTACTTCTATGTATTTTTAATATCTAAAATTACAATTGTTTCACAGTTGGGGCATGATTTCCACCACACTAAACAATTTTGCCCCTCTTAAAGTTGTTTTTCAAAAGTTAGTGTCCTTGTTAAGCAACCAAGTGTATTTGTTATGCATGCTTGAGATGAAATATGAGACGTGACGTTTGAAAGGTAGAAATTCAAGGTAAATATCACAAAACGTATCGGGTTACATGTGTAACCCTTGTTCCCTGAAAAAAGTGGAACGAGATGCTGCGCTGCTAAGCGCTACGGGGAACAACCCTAACTGTGACCGAGCTGAAATAGTGTGTGTAACACGTCAATGAACATTGACCGGAATTTATAGCCTCGGCTGATGTAATCATTAGATGCACCT
Organism: Xyrauchen texanus; assembly: GCF_025860055.1. NCBI lineage: Eukaryota > Metazoa > Chordata > Actinopteri > Cypriniformes > Catostomidae > Xyrauchen > Xyrauchen texanus. The sequence goes on along the minus strand of NC_068279.1, from coordinate 53,779,758 downwards.
GCGGCCAGGCTATAAATGGATATGTCACCAGGTGTCATCAGATACTTCTTTTTGAAGAGCAGTCCTGGGATGTCCCAGTGCGGAAAAGCAGCGCAGCATCTCGTTTCGCTTTTTTCAGGGAACAAGGGTTACACATGTAACCCGAGACGTTCCCTTTACAAAAAGCTTCACTATGATGCTGCACTGCTAAGCGCTACGGGGAACGCAATACCCATGCCGCCGCACTTGGGGCTGTCCGGACCCCTACGGTTGTGCAGTGTACTCACAAAAACGCGAGAGGTCTCAGACATGAGTTTGAGATGTCGACTCAAGGGCATAAGAGCCCGGAGTAGCATAAACATCTAAACGGTTACATTTTGATGAATGTGTGCGGAGAGGACCCTATCGCAACACAAACTTGTCATAAAAACTGATGAATGTGAGCGGAGAGGACCAGCCTGCTGCATCACAAACTTGTTTAGGCATGGGCTGAGATGTCGACTCAAGGACATAAGAGTCCGGAGTAGCAAAGCATCTAACCCATAAAGTTCGATGAATGTGTGCGAAGAGAACCCTATCGCAAAACTGATGAATGTGAGCGGAGAGGACCAGCCTGCCACATCACAAACTTGTTCAGGCATGAGCTGAGATGTCGACTCAAGGGCATAAGAGCCCGGAGTGGCAGAACATCCAAACTTTAAAAATGTGTGCAGAGAGGACAACCTGCCGCATCACAAACTTGCTGCAGAGGGAGACCTCTAGCCAAGGTTTTAGAGGAGGAGAGCCCTCTGGTAGAGTGTGCCCTAAAACCTACTGGCAAAGCTTGACCGCGCGCCTCGTAGGCCCGGGCAATAATGAGGATGCCTCTTTGAGGGCACCCCGCCCACCAAGCCGTGACAAACCACAGTGGCCACATAGAACCTGGCAGTGGCGAGGCAAGTGCCCGCTGACAGTTCTTTCTACAGAAAATCCAGAACTGAAGCAAACTGGCAGTTAGCTGTTTCTGTAATAAGAACTTTAGTAGAAGGAAATGCATGCAGGTGCATTTGTGCTATGAATGCGTTACTACGATCAGCCCCGGGTTGCAGGGCGACTCGGGGAGAAGTAGAGGAGACATTGCGCTATCAACACAGGCGAAGAGGTCCTCTTCTGCCCTGTAAAATCTACCCAGATCAGTTCCAAGTGGAGGGAGCCCTAGCACTTGAAATGGTCTCAATAACCTCAAGAGAAAACCCTGTGAACCTCATTTGGTACCCTTAGGGGGCAGACATGAAAGGTTTCACAATTCGGGCCAAGGATGAGAAGGTCCTCCCTGTTCAGAATCGCCCAAGGTGAGCCGTCGAGGAGAGGAATTAACTCCGAGAAACATTTCCTGTTCGGCCAGCGCAGCGCCATTAATAGGAGGCAAGACCCTTGCTGGTGAACATTGCCAAGACTCCGGGAGCAGAGAAACCGGGAAAGAACGCATACAGACACATTCTGGGTCATAAATGTGTCTTAACGTCCAGACCCAAGGGGCTGGGTGATTTCAGGGAGAAGTAGAGGAGACATTGCACTATTCATAGAGGCCGAAGAGGTCCTCTTCTGCCCTAAGATCTCACCCAAACTTGTTCCAAGTGGAAAAAGCCCGGCATTTAAAAAGGTCTCGATAACCTCAGGAGAGAGCCCTGTGTCCCTCAGTTGGTACCCTTAGGGGCCAAACATGAAAGAATCCACAATTTGGGGCAGGGATGAAATATTGCCCTGTGCCTGAGATAGAAGATCCTTCCTGTTTGGAATCGCCCAAGGTGAGCCGTCAAGGGGAGAGATTAGCTCTGAGAACCAAGCCCTGTTCGGCCAGCGCGGTGCTATCAGTAAGAGGCAAAAACCCTTGCTGGCGAACTCTGGGCAACTACTACCTTAGGGTGGAGTTCTTAACTCCCCCGTTGGTATTTTCTGTCTGGACCGTAAATCTGCTCCCATATACGGGAATCCAGGGATATAACTGACCTGAGTGACAGGAGCTTGCCCTGGGCCCTAAGGAGAACCCGACGTGTCAGAAATTCAGCTGACAAGAACGTGGGTCTCCTTGATGATTTATGTAAGAGGCTACCGCTGTATTGTCCACCCGCACCAAGACATGGCAGCCTCAGGAGGAGGTATTTCAGGGCCAGAAATACCGAGACAGTGACTGTGACAACCGAGCTGACGACCCTCCTATCCCCTTAAGCTGGACGACCACTTAAGGCCGCTACCCTGCCCGTCAGGGACGCGTCTGTTGTTAGCAGCCTGCGACAACAAGACGCACCTAGAGTGGGACCCAAGGCAGAAAACCGGGGTCTGAACCACATAGAAATGGAACGAAGCCTGAGGCGCGTAACCCTTTTTAGCCTAGGGGTTTTGGCCCTTGGAAGAAATCCCCTGGCTTTTGGCCACAACAAAAACGGTCTCATGAGCAGAAGGTCCAGAGGGATCACCGTGGACGCAGTCGCCCTGAGATCTGGAAATCGTTGATACTGATAACAGTGCAACCTTGACCTAGCCTGACTTTGCTCAGGGTGATCTGAATGGACTCAATCCTAGCGGGAGAAAGTTGTGCCCGCATTGTGATTGAACTCCATATGATGCCCCGATAGACAGTGTTCTGAGTGGGAGAGAGGACGCTTTTCTTGGCGTTGAGCCTCAACCCCAGAGATGAGCTAAGATGATGTCCCTGTGCTGAACTGCCAGTTCCTAGAACTGCGCTAGGATCAGCCAGTCATCTACATAATTCAGAATGCAGATGCCCCGGAGTCGCAAGGAGCCAGCGCTACATCATGCATTGTGAATGTGCGGGTACAAAGGGCTAGGCTGAGTGAAAGAACCTGACCCTGGAAGACTTCGCCCCCAGAAGCGAACCTCAGGAACTTTCCATGTTGTGGCAGAACTTCTAAATGAAGTATAGAAGTGTGTCATAAGATCAATGGTGACCAGCCAAACGAGTTGTAGGGCTTGAGACACGACCATCTTGACAGGCATCATCTTAGACTTGAACACCCACGGGTTGTTCAAGCTTTAAGATCTAAGCCAGACACCACCCCTCACCCTCCATGGGAAACAGGAAGTATTTAGTGTAATAACCTAACTCTCTCTGGAAGGGGAACACATACCATGGCCCCTTTAACCAGGAGATTGAGTTTTTTGTTTTTACATAAAAAGAAATCCGGTTTACGGTAGTGAGAACACGCCGTTGAAACACAGAAAAGCAGTGAATTAAATCCTGACGCCCTTATAAGACCCACAGAAAAGAATATATCTGGCAGAAGTTTCCACGCTGCCAGGATCTCTGAGATGGGTATTATATTTTAACACTTCCCGTTGAGGGGTTGTCGAGTGTTTCGCGTCCTGAATAAAATGCAGGAACAGCGAAAACACCCAATTTTGATGGAAGCCTCTGCAACCCGAAACACCAAGAGGTGGCGGGAATGGAGGGGCTTCGAGGGGGTACTGGGAGGGGTGAAGTGAAGCACGCGCCCGTCCCGAGGGAGCTACCCCTAATCTAGGCGCAAGACCGTCAGGGTTTTCTCTTACTAGAATTTATAGTCCTGAGGTCTTGCTTCGGGGGCTGGCGAGGGTGGCGAGACTGTCCCCAATCCCTGGGAGGAGGAGCACGACTCGCCACGCTTTGCTTTTGAGCCTCCCTTCAGTCAGGACCGAGGCGGGTCTGAGGCTTGCTCATCAAGCACAGAACCCACACTCAGGTCATCCAGGAGGTCAGCCTGTAAAACAGCAAAGTGTGCAGAGCAGCACCAGCCTGACCTGCTGCTTGATAAGCCCTTCCCACTAAAGTGGAGGTTGTCCTACAAGGCTTTGAGGGGAGATAGGGCTTCATAAGTGACGATGCCGAGCCCGGCGAGAGATAGCCCGCAAGCGTCTCTTCGACCGGCGGCATCACTGAATACCCCCGTGCCTCTGCACCCACGATAGTCGAATATAATGACGTCGAGGGTATGTGAACACGGGAAGAAAATATATATATATTTAAAAATATATATATATTTTTTTTTAGGGGTTCTCCATGAGCGAAAAAGCTCTTCATGGAGGTTATCAAAGAAGGAAAGGGACCCATGAGGCGTTCCCTTTCTTAGACTGGAAGATAAAATCTATCCCCTAATTTGGAGCGTTTGGGGGTCTCTTTTTCGCGTGGCCAGTCCAATCTGGCAACCGCACGAGTAACAACATCGAGCAATTCCTCCGTAGATTTTTTTATCGCGGACGGAAAGCTCGGAGGCGGGAAGAGAATCGCGATCCTCCTCATGATCTGAAGAAGCGTCGGAACGCGCTTCGAGATCTTGTGAAGGAACAGCTGGGTTTGGGGAGAGAGTGAGAGAAAGTGATCAACCCGTCTCTTGCTCCTCAGCCAAATCCATGCAAGAGCCCCACGAACGATCTTTTTTTTTTTTTGTGAGTGCTGACTCCTGGAAGCAAGCGAGGTGAGCACGAAGCACTTTGCCTGTTAAAGCAAATCGCAGTGCTCGCACCTGCCCTGCTGCAACGCGTGAGCAGCGTGCTCTTACCCCCAAACAAACAGCAAAAACGTATGCAGTGTTTGCGGCTTTCAGTCATTCCCTTTTAATTTTGTATATATATATATATATATATATATATATATATATATATATATATATATATATATATATATTTTCTAAACAGAAGATAAAAGAGGAAAATATTCACTGCGCACTGACTAACAAACTCCAACTCCCAACAGAAGAAAGAAAGCCCTGACAGGGTTTGTAAAGCACACACAAACAGAATCGCTCTGAAAAAAGAGTTTCTGACGACACCTGGTGATGTAACCTTTTATAGCCTGGCCGCAGGTGCATCTAATGATTACATCAGCCGAGGCTATAAATTCCGGTCAATGTTCATTGACGTGTTACACACACTATTTCAGCTCGGTCACAATTAGGGTTGTTCCCCGTAGCGCTTAGCAGCGCAGCATCATAGTGAAGCTTTTTGTAAAGGGAACATAATTTGCAACCGAGCTGTAATTTATCAAAATTATGCAAAAAGTGTGAAATTATTATTTAATTTTGTATGTTTAAAATGTACAAATGTTAGCTATTAAATTGGCCTCAGCAAGACAAAGGAGTGGGACATAAACATTTTTTTAATAAAAAGCAATTCCATCAGTGTCATTTCCACCACAGCATTATATTAAACAACATATAGAATTTGAGATGTGATAGAAATCAGATTCCTAACAAAATACAAATATAAATAAATAAATACAGAAATCTCCTGTTTTTCATGTCCATACACTGTTGTACATTGTAAGAAGACAAATAATAATAATAATAATAAATGTTTTAACAGTACTTTACTTTCTCGAATTTCACAAAACTAAAAGTGCCTAAATTTGAAGAAACACCCACATTAACATTATTAGAATTAAATAAATGATTTCTACCCGAATACTTTATATAACACAGCTTCAGTTTAGCTACAATAAAAACATGCAAACTGCACTTAACAGTCATTTGCATGTGTGACTTGAGTGACGTGATGTGTTTTAAGTTGTGACTCAATCAGACTTGGATTCTTCAGAAACCGGCAATAGATTTTGAATTGCTTTAGTCTGACATCAACTTTTAGACGCTTATAGCACTCAGTGTGCTCCACTGTCAACTAGAGATGCACCGATCGACTGGCCAGGGACCAGAATCAGCCGATTTTCCGCATGCTCGTCCCGGACCGGTGACTGGCCGGTCAGCCTCACGTCTTTCCGATTCCAAGCCGGTCCATTTTGTTGCCAGCGTCACAGCTGCATGTAAACTTGTCATTGGCGTGGAACATCATCACTGTGAAGAATACATAAAGTTCGCAATTTGTAATGATTGTAAGGCTAAAGTAAACCACAGCGGAACAACCACAATAACGTTCGGAACAACAAACCTAATTTAGACACTTAAAACACCACCACCCAGCTGAAAATGCCCATTTTAAAAAAAAAGCTAAAAAGGGAAAGCGGCTACAGCTAGCCAGAACTCAGAGCCAGCCACAAGTCAGCAGCCTCTCCTATCTTTCCTTGGTATGAGCAGCGAAAAGACCAAAGCAATTATGAGGAAAATTATGGAATTCATGGAACAGGATGACCAGCTGTTCTCCATAGTTGTGGACCGAGGGTTCAGAAATCTGATACATTTCCTTGATAAAGAGTATGTGGTACTTTTCCGACGTCACGTTGCCCGAGTTGTTTAATCTTGTGTCATGTCACACACGCAGCCTGATACCTGTCAACATTTGGGTACACAAATCTGGGAGAGGAAAGGGGGTGCTGGATGGCAGAGGCAGGCTAAATATATACAAATTGTGCTGCTGTGATTTAATGTGCTGAGTAATGTAATTTTTCCCACCGTGTCTGATAATAAAATCAGTGCGACACACATTGAAAAAGGCGTGGGTATTGTTGATATGGCTTCGGGATATTAAATGTAATTCTTCCGTCCAGCTGTAGTTAAATTTACATGTTTATATATATTAAAAAAAATCGCTTTTTCAACTTCCCGCGTCTACTGCCTGCGCAGATATCAACAGAGCAGCTGGGTTTTGGTTGCCAGGTTGAGGTCACAAATTATTAGAAATTTGTATGATGTGTTGATTGTGTTAGTAGGATGGATTTTATACAAGATCTGGCAACTGGACAACCTTGGAATAATATATTGATGTGATTATTCATATACGTGGTTTGGGCCATACAAATTAAGGGAGTTTCCCGGGAGAAATAACAAAACGGGAGGGGCGGGAGATGGGTGTGAAATACGGGAGACTCCTGGGAAAACCGCGAGTGTTTACAGGTATGGTTACAAGCCGATCCCGAAGCAGCAATCAGTTTTACAACTGATATTTGTACATCTAACGTAAGCTTAATGTCAATGTTTAGCGTATTGGACACTTCAGTTTTGTTCACAAGCTTGTAATCTTTGGAATTGTTTTGTTAGACGAATAATAAAGAGAAAAAGGTCCATTTATAAAAATAGTGGAAAATGACATCTGTTTTGTTATATAAAGCAACTCATTTTGCAGTTAATTGTTATTTCTACCTCTTTCCAGTCACAGAGCACTTTATTTTCAGAGTTGTTTAAGTGAGAGAAGATCCTGTAAACTTTGGGGGAAATTTAGTTTAATAATTTATTTTATTATGAAAATAAAATGTAGCATTGAAGAAAGGTAGATTTTGTTTGTATATGCGGTCAATAATAATTCTTAGTAAGAAAATCTGAAAAAATCGGTATCGGCAGGTCACACTTGTAAAAAAATCGGAATCGGCCAAGAAAATTGCAATCAGTGCATCTCTACTGTCAACCCCTCAATCCCCCATATAAGGCTGCCACTCAAATCCTATAGAGAATGCATTATGGCATCTAAAAATGCCAAAGGATATGTATGGTTAGGCAGTGACTATTTTCTTCAGTACAGTGTCGGTGTACGTCTGGGAAGATGGATTGATGTGATGTTCAAGTTTGTGATGCACTGACCGGGTGTTTATGACTTTTGACCCCGGTCACTCTCAGCAAACCACCTTTCATGGAGGGCAGGGCTGGACTGGTAATCTGTCATACCGAGCATTTTCCTGGTGGCACTTTGGGGCAGACTGGCCATCGGGAGAACCGAGCAAAAGGTTCAGAATGGGCCGAGATACGCTAAAATGAGCCGCCGCATTATGCAGAACGGACCACAAAACGGCGCAGCGATATGCACAAAAGGACAGCGAACCAATCCCCACCCCCCCCCCGCTCAACAACTTGTGCACCCCAACACCCCAACCACCAGTTGCAATGTAAAATCCCAGGCTGATTTCTCTTCCCAGTCCAGCCCGGATGGAGGGTCTGCAGTCATGCCCTGACCAGCAGCCATTAATAATTCAGGCTTCACATTAATTACAAAATCGCTCTGCCGAGCTCCTCTTTTCACAAGACTCATCCATCACAACCCACTCACATAAATCTCACATTTCTCCTGAGCTCCAGACAATGGAAGAAAAGACATTCTTTCATTTGCACGGGGCACCCGGTGTTTATTTGTATGTGTGGTGTGTTTGTATGTGTGAGCGTGCATTAGAAAGCAATGTTGCCATGCTCAACAGCTGTCATAGAGGAATTCAATTAAGACATCAGAGAAAAGGGATGGCGAGATCAAAGTGGAATGATTAAAATTGTCAATAGCAGGCACAGTTGAGAAATGCCACAACAGTATCATCCTCCTATGAATCCGAAGATAAATGTCTTTCATCTAGTGTCAGTGCTGCCCCTGATTGAATCAGCAGAATTTCAGAGGAATTATCCAGATAATATTATTTCATCTGTTTCATATCCACTCTCTAGGTGGCAATCCAAAAAAAGAAGTTAATCAACTTTAGAGCATTTGGTGACCGTGAAAAAGTGTAATAAGCTCCCAGTAGCAAAAACACTTTGCATAAGAAGCATCACTTCTGTAGGAGTTCAGGACTTATCTGCTATTAAAGGCTCTAAGAAATTAGACTGATTATTGATTGAACACTTTACATATTTTATGCCAGACTTCGAGCTGATTTGCAGTCATACAGTGCATGTGAATTGAGTTTTCAGTTATAATGCAGTAGTAAGATCCTAATCTTAGGTCGAAGGTATAGTTGTAAAAATCTAAACTACTGTACAAAATAAAAATAACAAAAAATTATGAAAGCACCATATAGTGTCATCAAATTAATAATGGCAAACAGCAGGATCTGTAAAACTGTAGACAACGTCTGCAGAGGTTGTTCGGCCGATGTGTAATGTGAGTAGGCAGGCTGTGTGCAGTGCCAGTTCCCTAGCCATCATGTTCAATATTGTTAGGGGATGTTTGGCCTCTTTGGACTGAGAGTACCGTTAATATCCTGAGTGACTGTCACACCTGTGAATGTCCACATGCTCCACAGAACCAGCTAGAAGCACATACTTACTATGAACACACATCTTCACTGTGGGGAGCTGAAATGCCACATGAACAGGCACGTGTTAGCAAATACACACCAACGCACAATTTACTAATGTTATTCTGAGATGCTTGGAAGTATATTTGAGAATCATGTTGTTAGCTTAATCATAATACATTTTTGTTTTGTATGATGTCAGCGTCAAAGACACATTGCTGCTCTCTGACAAACAGAGTGGATAATAAAGTGAATTATTAAAACTAAATATTTCAGGTTGAATGTAAATACCTTTCTTTCAAACATCTATTTTCTATCACTCACTATTTTCGCTGAGCCAGATGTTTATTTTGACAAAGTATTGCCCACTTACAGTCAGGTCCATAAATATTGGGACATCGACACAATTCTAATCTTTTTGGCTTTATACACCACCACAATGGATTTGAAATGAAACAAACAAGATGTGCTTTATCTGCAGACTTTGTATATGTGCCTCCCACTTTTTAAGGGACAAAATGTAATGGGACAATTGGCTGCTCAGCTGTTCCATGGCCAGGTGTGTGTTATTCCCTCATTATCCCATTTACAAGGAGCAGATAAAAGGTCCAGAGTTCATTTCAAGTGTGCTATTTGCATTTGGAATCTGTTGCTGTCAACTCTCAATATGAGATCCAAAAAGCTGTCACTATCAGTGAAGCAAGCCATCATTAGGCTGAAAAATCAAAACAAACCCATCAGAGAGATAGCAAAAACATTAGGTGTGGCCAAATGAACTGTTTGGAACATTCTTAAAAAGAAAGAACGCACCGGTGAGCTCAGCAACACCAAAAGACCCAGAAGACCACGGAAAACAACTGTGGTGGATGACCAAAGAATTCTTTCCCTGGTGAAGAAAACACCCTTCACAACAGTTGGCCAGATCAAGAACACTCTCCAGGAGGTAGGTGTATGTGTGTCAAAGTCAACAATCAAGAGAAGACTTCACCAGAGTGAATACAGAGGGTTCACCACAAGATGTAAACCATTGGTGAGCCTCAAAAACAGGATGGCCAGATTAGAGTTTGCCAAACAACATCTAAAAAAGCCTTCACAGTTCTGGAACAACATCCTATGGACAGATGAGACAAAGATCAACTTGTACCAGAGTGATGGGAAGAGAAGAGTACTGAGAAGGAAAGGAACTGCTCATGATCCAAAGCATACCACCTCATCAGTGAAGCATGGTGGTGGTAGTGTCATGGCGTGGGCATGTATGGCTGCCAATGGAACTGGTTCTCTTGTATTTATTGATGATGTGACTACTGACAAAAGCAGCAGGATGAATTCTGAAGTGTTTCGGGCAATATTATCTGCTCATATTCAGCCAAATGATTCAGAACTCATTGGATGGCGCTTCACAGTACAGATGGACAATGAACCGAAGCATACTGCGAAAGCAACCAAAGAGTTTTTTAAGGGAAAGAAGTGGAATGTTGTGCAATGGCCAAATCAATCACCTGACCTGAATCCGATTGAGCATGCATTTTACTTGCTGAAGACAAAACTGAAGGGAAAATGCCCCAAGAACAAGCAGGAACTGAAGACCGTTGCAGTAGAGGCCTGGCAGAGCATCACCAGGGATGAAACCCAGCGTCTGGTGATGTCTATGCGTTCCAGACTTCAGGCTGTAATTGACTGCAAAGGATTTGCAACTAAATATTAAAAAGTGAAAGTTTGATTTATGATTGTTAATCTGTCCCATTACTTTTGGTCCCTTGAAAAGTGGGAGGCACATATACAAACTGTTGTAATTCCTACACCGTTCACCTGATTTGGATGTACATACCCTCAAATTAAAGCTGAAAGTCTGCAGATAAAGCACATCTTGTTCGTTTCATTTCAAATCCATTGTGGTGGTGTATAGAGCCAAAAAGATTATAATTGTGTCGATGTCCCAATATTTATGGACCTGAATGTAGCTTTGAAGCAAAGATCTTTTAAAATCAAGTAACTAGATTATTTATAAAAATATACCACATTAAAATTATCTTTGAATACAAACAAGCTTTATTGCTACTCTGAACAAAAACAAATCTAACACAAACAACATGAAACAGGTTGATGAGTAAAGTGACAGAATGATCAATACATAGAAAATGAACTTTATGGAGTCTGTTGACAATGCCTTGAGAACCATTTATCCTTCTTTGAGTATAAATCGATTTGCAATCGGATTACCTAAAGAATTTAAATAATACACCAGCACTTTCAGCAAAAGTCTTGAGATATACTTACATGTTGTTGCATTTCCTTGCGTGGCTTTTCCTTGCTATGGCTTGGTTCTTTGGCTCTTTGTAGAAAGTTTGTTGGAAAGTGTACTCTGTTATGATCATATGTGTGTTATGGTCACACACACAAACTCCCATTATGTGTGTGTGACCCGTAGAGCATGGAGTGAGAGGCTTCCTCGGGACTTCGGGTCCCGAGTTTCCTTGGACTCTACATGGCACGGAGACTGCAAGCAGCAAGGGCAAGAGCACGGAGGAGCTGCAGAGAAAGTTAAGAGCAAGAGAGCCGAAGAAGAGAGGAGACCACCACCACCCAAGACTTCTTCCTTTGTAGGAAACATTTGAGCTGAAATTGTCCGCACCCCAAAGGTGTCCTAAGCCAATTAGAAGTGGCTTTTCAGAGCCACATGGTCAACTGCTCTGTCCTTTTCAAAGCTGATTTACAATCCTTTGTGTGGAGGATTCTTACAAACTTCCTGCTCATAATAGTGCATGTATAATCATGAACTTTTATATCTTAAAAATAGTGCAAGATTCATTGATCAATTACATTCTCTAGTCAAGTCAACTGGTTTTTATTGTCGTTCAACCATATACAGTTAGTACAGTACACAGCGAAACGAGACAACGTTCCTCCAGGACCATGGTGCTACATAAAACAACATAGGACACACCCAAAACCACATGAGACTACACAGACTAAATAGCATACCTATATAAAGTGCACGTGCAAACGTGTGCAAAAAGTATGGGACAGTACCATAAATTACTAACAATGAACAGGACAATAGACACAGTAAGATACAGTGCAGCGCCGACCAGTACACAGTAGTGCAAAAGATGACAGTTTCTAAAAATGCCAAATGTAAACATAACATACTATGAGATAGTGTTCTATGAACATAGCAGTTAATGAGGTAGCAGCCACTTATAAAGTGACAAAATTAAAGTGCAACTCAGGACATGTGTGTGTGTGTGTGTGTGTGTGTCAAACCAGTCTCTGAGTATTGAGGAGTCTGATGGCTTGGGGGAAGAATCTGTTCCATAGAATGGCCGTGAGGGCCCGAATGCTTCGGTACCTCTTGCCAGATAGCAGGATTGTGAAGAGTTTGTGTGAGGGGTGTGTGGGGTCATCCACAATGCTGGTTGCTTTGCGGATGCAGTGTTTTTTGTAAATGTCTTTGATGGAGGGAAGAGAGACCCCGATGATCTTCTCAGTTGTCCTCACTATCCTCTGCAGGGCTTTGCGGTCCGAAAAGGTGCAAGTCCCAAACCAGGCAGTGATGCAGCTGCTCAGGATGTTCTCAATAGTCCCTCTATAGAATGTAGTGAGGATAGGGGGTGGGAGATGTGCTTTCCTCAGCCTTCGAAGAAAGTAGAGACGCTGCTGTGCTTTCTTGGTAATAGAGCTGGTGTTGAGGGACCAGGTAAGGTTCTCCGCCAGGTGAACACCAAGGAATTTGGTGCTCTTGACGATCTCCACAGAGGAGCCGTCGATGTTCAGCGGAGAGTGGTCACTCTGTGCTCTCCTAAAGTCAACAACCATCTCTTTTGTTTTGTTGACATTCAGAGACAGGTTGTTGGCTCTACACCAGTCCGTTAGCTGCTGCACCTCCTCTCTGTATGCTGACTCGTCGTTCTTGCTGATGAGACCCACCACGGCCGTGTCATCGGCAAACTTGATGATATGATTCGAGCTGTGCATTGCTGCACAGTCATGAGTCAGCAGAGTGAACAGCAGTGGACTGAGAACACAGCCCTTGGGTGCCCAGTGCTCAGTGTGGTGGTGGTGGAGATTCTGTTCCTGATCCGGACTGACTGAGGTCTCCCAGTCAAGAAGTCCAGGATCCAGTTGCAGAGGGAGGTGTCCAGGCCCAGCAGGTTCAGCCTTCCAATCAGGAATGATTGTGTTGAATGCTGATCTGAAGTCTATGAACAGCATTCAAACGTATGTTTCCTTTTTATCTAGGTGGGTGAGGGCCAGATGGAGGGTGGTGGCGATGGCATCGTCTGTTGAACGGTTTGGACGATATGCAAACTGCAGTGGGTCTAGTGAGGGGGGACAGCTGGGTCTTAATATGCCTCATGACGAGCCTCTTGAAGCACTTCATGATGATGGGTGTGAGTGCAACGGGACGGTAGTCGTTAAGGCAGGACACTGAAGACTTCTTTGGCATGGGGACTATGGTGGTGGCTTGCTGCTCAGAGAGATATTGAGGATGTTGGTAAGAACATCTGCCAGCTGGTCTGCACAGTCTGGTCCAGCAGCATTCCGTGGGTTGACTCTATGTAGAGTTATCCTCACATCAGCCATGGTAAGAGCACCTGGTCGTTGGGAGGAGGGGTGGTCTTCCTCACCACCACATCGTTCTGCACTTCAAACCGAGCGTAGAATTCATTCAGCGCATCTGAAAGGGAGGCATCTTTGTCACAGGCAACTGATGTTGTCCTGTAGTTGGTGATGGCCTGGATGCACTGCCACATGCGCCATGTGTCACCGCTGTCCTGGAAGTGACTGTGGATTCTCTGGGCGTGTGCGCGCTTGTAAATGTAAACAAGCAAGCATTTACATACTAAATATTACATACTTTCATGAATATTATACGTGTAAATAACAAAACATGAAAATCCCTGGTTACAAATCATACTGGTTAATTAATTGGTTTTACAACATGAATAATACATTACACGTTATGAGAGACCTGATTGTCAGGATATATTATCAGGTTAAGCCTTGATTAGGCTATATATATATATATATATATATATATATATATATATATATATATATATATATATATATATATATATAGTGCATTCATAAAGTATTCAGACCCCTTAATTCTTTTCACATTTTCTTATGTTGCAGCCTTATGCTTAAATACTTAAAAAAAAATCACATCAATCTACACTTCATACCCCATAATAACAAAGCAAAAAAATAAAAATAAATGAAATATCACATTGACATACAGTAAGTATTCAGATCCTTAACTCGGTACTTAGTTGAAGCACCTTTGGCAGCGATTATAGCCTCAAGTCTTTTTGGGTATGATGCGACAAGCTTTGCAAACCTATATTTGGGTATGTTCTGCCATTCTTCTCTGCAGATCCTCTCATGCTCAGTCAGGTTGGATGGGGACCATAAGTGGACTGCCATTTTTAGGTCTCTCAAGAGATGCTTGATTGGTTTCAAGACTGGGCTCAGGCTGGGCAACTCAAGGGCATGCACAGAGTTGTCCCTAAGACACTCTTTCATTGTCTTGGCTGTGTGCTTTGGGTCATTGTCCTGTTGGAAGGTGAACCTTCGGCCCAGTCTGAGGTCCTGAGCACTCTGGACCAGGTACCCTATCTGTCACTCACTCGATGATGTGTCGATGTAGTGACACTAGGGGTCGCCATTGGGAGCCCCAAACACCTCTGATCTTTAAGAAATGCCAATGGGAATTGGCGTGTGTAATTTGCATGCCACTCCCCCGGTTGAGTGCAGAAAATGACCCTGGGTGCTTCGACAGCCTAAAAGAATATATATTCTTGCAAATAAAAGAGTATATTTTCTCTAAAAGAGTGGCACTGATGGAGAGCAACTTTTTAAAGATACATTTCCGTCTGTGTGTAATTCCTGGCTGCGGTCATTACCTCTCCACTTCCGACGTAGTCTCACGTGCTTGGGCACTGCCCACATGACCATGGCAGTGTTGCGGTTGCGGCATTCCTTCCTCAGAGGGAAAGCCACCCAGCGGCTCCCTGCCTCGGACCTTCTACCTATGGGTATGAGGCCGTGTTGGTTAGCACTGGGGTGATTTGGGGACCCCCCAGGGTAACCCCCCACATTCCCCAGTATGCTCATTTCTGGGATGAGACCGCCGGCTCGCAATCTCATTTGGGGCGTCCCCCAGCAGCCAGGCCTGGCCCCAGTGTAGAGCCATCCATGGGAAGCAGACGCCCCCATCTCACAACCCGCCATCAAGAAGCCGAGGAAGACTCAGGGACGTGGAGCTGGTAAGAAGACCACTTCATCCCCGGTGGAGGGCTGGGAGGAGAATCTTTTGTTCCCTTTTCTTCTAATTTCACCAAATGCCTGAGGGGCATTCACATTCTCAGAAAATGAACAGTTTCCTCACTCCCTGGGTCACACACCTGGTGTTTAAGGCTGTCGCTTTGATCATCGCCGGACACTGCACATTTATGGCAGGCACGGCGCTGTGGAGGCAGGCCCCCTGCCCCTGTGCGGCCAGCTGTGGCATAAACACACCCATGCCCAGTCGGTTGTGACGGATTTCTAGGATGGTTCCCCTCCTCCCCATCGCTGACCGGTCCTATGGTGGCTACCCAGAGGGAGGTAAGTGCTTTAATGTCACAGAGTTCGAGCCCCACAATGTGTTGCCTCTGGTTCCGCCCTGCCACGAGGCCCCACCCACCAGTACGTCAGATGCGATAGTCCCCTTGGTCCCCCTGGAGCTTGGAGGCATGGCTTGCGCTCCCCAACCCATCTCGATTGCTGACCAGGACTGTCTGACTCCGCTATGCAATTGAGTTCATCAGGCAATTGCCCGGGTTCTGCATCTATTTTACCTCAGTGAAGGGCAAGAATGCCACCACCCTGTGTGCGGGGATCATGACCCTTCTGCAGAAAGAAAGCGATAGAGCCTGTCCATCCAGCCGAGATGAAGAATGTGTTCTACAGCCCCTATTTCATCGAACCAAAGAAAGGCGGTGGGCTGTGACCAATCTTGGACCTGTGAGTACAGAACCGGTCCTTGCACAGACTCCCTTTCAAGATGATGACGCAGAAACGCATTTCAGCGAGCGTCCGGCATCAAGATTGGTTCACGGTGATAGATCTGAAGGATGCGTACTGGCACAGGCCCTTTCTACGGTTCGCCTTAGAAAGTCACAGAGGCAGCCTTTGCCCCGCTAAGGGAAGAGGGCATCCGCATCCTCAACTATCTCGATGACTGGCTGATCCTAGCTCACTCTCGAGACTTGTTATGTGCGCACAGGTACCTGGTGCTCAGGCACCTCAGCCGGTTGGGGCTTCGGGTCAACTGGGAAAAGAGCAAGCTCTCCCCGGTATAGAGCATCTCTTTAGTGTTAGAGTTAGTCTTTTTGATGGTGCGCCTCATAAGCGAGTGGGTGCAGTCAGTGCTAAACTGCCTAAAGTCGTTCAGGTGGAGAACGGCAGTCCCACTGAAGACATTTCAGAGGCTCCTGGGGCATATGGTGTCCTTGGTTGTGGTCATATGCTCAGCTTAATGCATATGAGACTGCTTCAGCACTGACTACAGACTCGAGTCCCAAGATGGACATGGCGCCATGGCACACATCGCATGGTCATCACGCTGATCTGCTGCCGCTTGTGCAGCCCTTGGAAGGACCTTGCATTTCTGTGGGCAGGGGTCCACTTAGTGCAAGTGTCCAGACGAGTCGTGGTTACGACAGATGCCTCCAAGCGTGGCTGGGATGCCATGTGCAATGGGTGGGGCCACGACAGCATTGTCATATCAACTTCCTCGAGTTGCTGGCAGTATTTCTTGCCCTGCGGAGGCTTTTTTTTGCCATTGATCAAGGGCAAGCATGTGTTGGTCCGGACGGACAACACGGCGACATTAACATATATAAATCACCAAGGTGGTCGCATGTTGCAACTCGCCCACCGTCTCCTCCTCTGGAGCCAGCAGCGACTCAAGTTGTTGCGAGCCACTCACATCCCGGAGGACCTCAACAGTGTGGCAGATGTGCTGTTGTGGCATGTCATGCTAAGGGGAGAGTGGAGACTCCACCCCAAGGTGGCCCAGCTAATTTGGAGTCGATTCGGTCAAGCACAGGTAGACCAGTTTGCTTCCCGGGAATCCTCCCACTGCATGCTCTGGTACGCCATGACCGAGGCTCCTCTTGGCACAGATGTGCTGGCACACAGCTGGCCCCTTGTGGCTGTGCAAGTATGCATTCCCCCAGTGAGCCTACTCACACAGACCCTGTGCAAGGTCAGGGAGGACAAGGAGCAGGTCATCTTAGTAGCACCCTACTGGCCCACACAGGCTTGGTTCTTGGACCTCACAATACTTGTGACAGACCCCCGGGGAATTCCCCTGAGTGGGGATCTCCTCTATCAGGGATGGGGCACCATCTGGCACCCGCGACCAGACCTCTGGAATCTCCATGTCTGGCCCTTGGACAGGACACGGAATACCTAATTGGGCAAGCTAGGTTGCCCCCTATGAGGCGCCTGTATGCCTTGAAGTGGCATCTGTTCACTAAGTGGTGTTCTTCCCGATGCAAAGACCCCCAGAGATGGGCAGTCGAGTCTGTGCTTTCCTTCCTGCAGGAGAGGCTGGAGGGGCAGCTGTCCCCCTCCACCTTGAAGGTGTACGTGGCCGCTATAGTGGCGCATCACGATGCAGTTGATGGTAAGTCTCTCAGGAAGCACGACCTGATCATCAGGATCCTTAGAGAATCCTCCCAGACCACACCTCATTCCCTCATGGGATCTCTCTGCGGTTCTGCAGGGCATCCAGGGTGCCCCATTTGAGCCCCTGGAGTAAGTTGAGCTAAAGGCAGTCTCTTTGAAGACTGCCCTCCTGACTGCGCTCACATCCATCAAGAGGGTAGGGTACCTGCAGGGGTTCTCTGTCAGCGACACATTTTTGGATTTCGGTCCTGAGAATACCTCCAGCGGTCCCTACCCTTTTTCAGGATCAGGTGGTGAATCTGCAAGCGCTGCCCCTGGAGGAGGCAGACCCAGCCTTGTCCGGTGCAAACTTTGCGCATCTATTTGGATCGCACTCAGAGCTTTAGGAGCAGGGTGTGGCGCACCCCTTGGGGCTGCAAGCACACTCTACCAGGAGTGTGGTGGCCCCCTGGGCACTGATCAGTGGTGCCTCTTTAGTATACATCTGCAGAGCAGTGGGCTGGGCAACCCCCAATACCTTTGCAAGGTTCTACAATCTCCAGGTTGAGCCGGTTTTGTCCTGTGTTTTGTCAGGTATGAACAGGTAAGTTTGCGGGACAACTGGCCAGGTGTACCGCTTGCGTACAGCTCCTTTCCCCTCCTTGAGGGGGAGACGTAAGCTTTTTACCCCCCAGCCGTGTTCACAAGGTCGTGGACCCTGGATGTCCTTCCTACTTAGCCTTGTGTCAGTCGAGTTCGTAGAGAAATTCGATGCCAGCTCAGTAAATGTGCAATTAGGCCCTGTACTGGGGTAGGTGCTCCACATTTGCTGATTGCCTGTTTGTAACCCTGTGTGATGCATCTTCCATGAGACGGTTTCCCCGTTGGAAAACCCGCATCCACTGGTCACTGTGTTTGTAGACCGCCATCCCCTCTGGGTAAGACTTACCATGGGGACTTCTCCATATGTGACACTGTTGTCAAGACACGGTAAGACCATGTGACGCATTTCCACACAATTGCCTCCCCTTCGGTCAGGCCGTGGCCTCCGCGGTCTCTTCCCCTTGGGAATGGACACCTCCTGATGCAGACACTTATGGCCCCCAGCTAAATAATTTCCATTCTTTTTTGGGGAGAGAAAAAGAAGAGAAGAGGCCACAGCTTGGGCGGCCTATCCCCATTTTTTGCAGTCGACTTGTCCCCGAGGTGCAGGGGACCGTATGGTGCTCATAGGAGCATTGGGGGAGGTTATGTGACGGCCAGGTGCACTGGCTACGAGGCACGCAATGGTTTTCCCATCTCTCACCACCAGTCCACGTAACAGTTCAGCTAGTTGTGGTATTTCATATAGGGACCACCAGTGTCACTACAATGACAAAAGTCAAGTGAGTGACAGATAGGGAAAATCCTGGTTACTTTCATAACCTCCATTCCCTGACGGAGGGAATGAGATGTTGTGTCCCTCCTGCCACAACATTGAACTACCCGCTGAAATGGCCGGGACCCTGTCTTGGCTCCTCAGCACAAAACCTGAATGAGTGGATGCGAGCCAGCTCCTTTTATAACCGTATGTCCAGGGGAGTGGCATGCAAATTCCACTCGCCAATTCCCATTGGCCTTTTCTCAAAGATCAGAGGTGTTTGGGGATCCCAAGGTTGACCTCTAGTGTCACTACAACGACACATGTCTCGTTCCCTCCATCAGGGAATGGAGGTTACGAAAGTAACCAGGACATTTTCATTAAGAAAATCTCTGTGTTTTTTTCCAACCCTGACCAGTCCCCTAGTCCCTACCGCTGAAAAACAGCCCCATATTATGATACTACCATCACCATGCTTCACCTTTGGGATAGTATTGCACAGATGATGAGTGGTGCCTTGGAATTGAGGCCAAACAGTTCAATCTTTGTTTCATCAGACCAGAGAATATTGTTTCGCACAGTCTGAGAGTTCTTTAGGCCTTGTACTGATAGCCCATAAAACCAAGATCGGTGAAGTGTTGCAGTGATGTTGTCCGTCTGCAAGTTTCTCCCATCTCCACACATGATCTCTGGAGCTCAACCAGAGTGACCATCAGGTTTTTTATAACCTCTCTTACCAAGACACTTCTCTCCCGATTGCTCAGTTTGGCTGGGCGGCTAGCTTTTCAATTTAAGAATTATGGAGGCCACTGTGCTCTTTGGAACCTTCAATGCTGCTGAAATCTTTTTGTATCCTTCCCCAGATCTGTGACTCAACACAATCCTGTCTCTGAGGTCTGCAGGCAGTTCCTTTGACCTTTTGGTTCTTGTTCTGATATATTTTCAGCTGTGAGACCTTATATAGACTGGTGTGTGCCTTTCCAAATCATGTCCATTCAATTTAATTTGTCACAGGTGGACTTCTTTTAAAGTGTAGAAACATCTCATAGATTATCCAGAGAATGTTTTAGAAACTTAGGATGGTAGGGGAAGAGTAATTTATATTCACGAGAAAAGCGATGCCGGATTGGACTATTCAGTCATATTTATCAGGAAAGCCCTACCTTATTGTGTGGAGGAACTATAGCCCTACCCCTAATCGTAACTGTATCCAATCAGTTAGAGCTTTCCTCATAAATATTAATGAATCTTAATAATTATCCATCCTACGTTTTGGAAATCCACCGACGTGTGAGCCGAAATCTTTACGAATGTTATTATTTGAGCCATTTCTCTCTCTACTCCCTTTACCGTTTGACCTGTTAATGAGATCGACCAGTGGTTGTCTTGCAATCGACCAGTAATGAGGTCCTGCACAACAGGAACATACAGTACGTCAGAACATTTACATTTACATTTATTCATTTGGCAGACGCTTTTATCCAAAGCGACTTACAAAAGAGGAAGAACATCAGCGAATCATCTTAGGGAGACAGTGGTACAAAAAGTGCCATATTACAAAGTTTCACTATCATCAGAATAGTATACAAAACAGATTTAAGTGCAACAAGAAATGTAAATAATTTTTTTTTTTTTTTTTTTTTTTAGTGACCGGTTAAGTGCTTTTGGAAAAGATGTGTTTTTAGCCGTTTTTTGAAGATAGGGAGTGAGTTAGCTTCCCGGATTGAGTTGGGAAGGTCATTCCACCACCGTGATATGATGAAACTGAAAGTCCGGGAAAGTGTTTTGGTGCCTCTTTGTTTTGGTACGACAAGGCGACGTTCCTTAGCCGACCGAAGGCTTCTGGTGGGAACGTAGCTCTGCATAAATGTTTCTAGGTATGCTGGAGCAGACCCAGTGACTGTTTTATATGCCAGCATCAGGGCCTTGAATTTAATACGTGCATGAACCGGCAGCCAGTGGAGAGAGACAAAGAGTGGTGTAACATGTGCTCTCTTAGGTTCATTAAAGACCAGACGTGCTGCTGCATTCTGGATCATTTGGAGAGGTCTAATAGCACATGCAAGAAGGCCTGCAATGAGCGTTACAGTAGTCCAGTCTAGTTATGACAAGGAGCATGTACAGAGAGGAAGGGTCTTATCTTCCTGATATTGTAGAGTGTAAATCTACATGATCTTGCAGTTTTTGAAATGTGGTCTGTGAAATTTAGCTCATCATCAGTGGTTACCCCTAGATTTCTGACCGTTTTGGAAGGCGTAAGAGAAACCATGTGACTGGATGATGGGTCCCAGTGATGTTGTGTATATGGAGAAGAGAAGTGGCCGAAGCACTTATCCCTGAGGTACCCCAGTAAGTAACTGGTGTGGCTTGGATACTTCCCCTCTCCATGCTACCTCAAAGGACCTTTCTGAGAGATAAGAGTTGAACCAGTCAAGCACAGTTCCAGTGATACCCAGTTTAGAGGGGGTGGAGAGAAGGATTTGATGGTTGACTGTGTCAAAGGCAGCAGAAAGGTCCAGCAGAATCAGAACGGATGATCTGGATTCAGCTTTCGCCTGTCTCAGCGACTCGATGACAGATAGCAGGGCAGTCTCAGTGGAGTGTCCACTTTTGAAGCCTGATTGATTGTCATCCAGCAGCTTGTTCTGTGAGAGATAGGCAGAGATCTGATTGAAAACTGCCCTTTCAAGTGTTTTTGCCATGAATTGGATGAGAGAGACTGGTCTGTAGTGTTCTATCTGTGTGGGGTTAAGTGCAGGTTTTTTCAGCAGTGGGGTTACTCGAGCCTGCTTAAATGTAGTGGGAAAAGTGCCTGCAAGAAGGGATGTGTGAATTATGAGTGTAAGTGCCGGTAGGATGGACGGAGAGATGGCCTGGAGAAGGTGTGATGGAATGGGGTCAAGGGAACAGGTTGTGGGGTGGTTGGAGAGGAGGAGTTTAGAGACCTCAGTGTCAGTTAAAGGAGAGAACATAGGGAAAGAAGAGTTGCATACAGGAGCCAGGTGTTTGACAGGGTGTGGTGCTGTGAATGTATTGCTGATGGCTGTAACCTTATCAGTAAAAAATGTGGCGAATATATCTGCTGTCAGTGATGTGTCAGGTGGTGGAGGGGGAGGGCAGAGAAGTGTGTTAAATGTTCTAAACAAGCTACGAGTGTCTGTGGTGCTGTTGATCTTGGTCTGGTAATATGAAGTTTTTGCAGTTTTAACGTTATTTGAAAAAGTTGCAAGCAGAAGCTGATATTTACCTAGATCAGCTGGATCTTTAGATTTCTGCCATCTCCTCTCAGCTTCCCTGAGATCAGTCCGATGTTCACGAAGGACGTCAGACAGCCTGGGGCTGGGTGGTGTAGTCCGTGCTGGTCTAGAGGAGAGAGGACAGATGTTGTCTAGACAGGTTGTTAAAGTAGAGCTAAGTGTGTCTGTGGCAGTGTTTACATCAAGCATGGAAAATACATTTATTGTGGGAAGAGAGGCAGAGACATCAGTGGAAAGGCGAGAGGGTGAGAGGGAACGGAGGTTACGGCGAAAGGAAACCAAAGGTGGGGTTGGTTTTACAATGGATGGGAGAATCATGTTGAATTGAACAAAGTAGTGATCAGAGACATGTAAAGGTGTAACAAGAATATTAGAGGTGATACAGTTATGTGTAAAAATGAGGTCCAGCTGGTTGCCCGACCTGTGAGTTGCTGTGGTGTGTAGTCTTTTCAAGTCAAATGAGGCCAGAAGAGTATTCAGTTCAATGGCCTGGGGTTTGTCTTGGTGTATGTTGAAATCACCAAGAACCACAAGTGGCCTGCCATCCTCTGGCAAGGAGGACAGCAGGACATCCAATTCCTCAAGAAAGCTTGTCAGCTGACCTGGGGGGCGATAGATGACAACAACATGTAATTTTGTGGGTTGCATTGTAGTAATGGCATGGAATTCAAAAGATGTATTGTTACATAGTGAAGCCTGTGGTGAAAAAGTCCAGTTATTATGAATAAGCAAACCTGTTCCCCCACCCCTACCAGTATGTCGAGGGGTGTGGGAGAAGGAGAAGTTGTTGGAGAGAGCAGCAGGTGTTGCTGTATCCTCAGGACGTATCCATGTCTCTGTCAGTGCCAGGATGCTGAGGGTGGACTGTGTGGCGAAAGCTGGAATGAAGGCATCTTTGTTCACAGCAGACTGGCAGTTCCAGAGTCCCACTGAGAACGAGAGTGGAGCAGGTGTTGAAGTGCAAAGCGGCCGTAGGTTGTGTGGGTTGCAGTTTGTCTTGCATCTGTATCTTGTGAACGGTCTACAACAGATAACAGGGATGTGCTTGAAGGCATGTGTTATTAGTGAACTAGACATGTTAGTATGTATGTATAAGTAAAATAATAAAAGAGATAGAATAGAAAAATAAGTGCTTTGGTGAGTGGCGCCTTGTCAGTGTCCTTGCTCGGTGGACTCGCACAGGTAGACTTGCTGGTCTTTACCCAAGTAGGTCTTCACACGAGGAAGGCTTCACACGAGGGCCACCACTTCCGCTGCCGCTTCCGCGTCAGCATTAAGTCCAATAAATAACCACTTTTACGAGCCGTTCAGTGGAAAAAAGCAGCCACGCCTTAATGCTGCTTATCACAACAAAGCTAGTCACGTGGTCACCCGAAACCGAAACTCAGGGTTGCGCGGGAACAAACGCAACTTCTGTACAGCGCAAATAAATTATGCTGCACTTTAGCAATAAATAATACTCTAAAACAAGTGATGCACTGTTTGCAGACACTAAAACGACGATAGTTGTACACACACACAGGATAACCAACCCGAAGTCTAAGCAAATCTAGCAACAAATCCTACGTGACAAGTTTAATCAAGTCTAACATTCTATCAGCGAATACTATGGGACAAGTCAACACAAATATAGTGCACACACACCAAACACACGTCTAAGCGACCCGCGTTCAAGACAGTAAACAAACAGCACCTGATCTAGCAATGAATACCACTATAACAATGTTAAAAACAATGAAATAAACACACTTACATACAACTGCAGACTCCTGTAGATAGATTGCTTCTCCTGAAATATCATAATATTTTGTTAATTAACCAAGCAAAGTCATATCTCCCTTTTAGAAATGCTTAATTAAACTTCAATTACTGGATTTACATCAAATAACGCGATATTATACAGTACAATGGCAGCCAAAAGTTTGGAATAATGTACAGATTATTCATCAGATTAATTATACATTTCTAAATTTGTTAATTTTAGATGCTTTCAATATGATAATATTGCACATTTTAGTCTCTGTGCAAATTTATGGTGTCTAAGCAATTCCCATATTTCAATTTGTTTTTCTTTGCTGACTTTTCTTTTATTCTATGTAGAGAAGTTTTGTGTCCAAACGTTTTACTGGTAGTGTATTTTATTTTCAGTATATATTTATGTGTCTTTTAGGGAAGAATCCATCATGTCCACATACTTTGAGACAGTAGATGATCTGCTTGCATCGTTTGGTCCAGTGAGGGACTGCTCCAAAGACAACGGAGGATGCCGCAAGAACTTCAAATGTGTTTCTGATAGACGCATGGACTCAACAGGCTGTATGGTGAGTTGCCATGGCCACCATGACCAATTAGCTCAGGCCATCGACCATCAGTCGATGGCCTGGTTCTGGAGACCGTATGCTCATATGATAAGAACGGCAGCATTCTGGGAAAATCCACCCATTATAGTCAGATACATTTCATGGTAAATGAGCAGATTAAATAGAAGCAGATGAGAATGGTGAAATGCGTTTAATGGTGTTTTTGGGGTGTGCTCGGCTCAGAAAGTGCTTAAATTGATTAGCTCACATTGCTCTGAGCTGATGGATCCATTGATCATCTACAGCTGGACGGGGCTTGATCTTTCACACGCACAGTGTTTCTTATTAGAAATAAAAGTGAGATACTGTTCTTCTAATGTCCATTTGTCCCAGCTGTAGTGATTTCACTTCTGCTATATAACAACTGCTGATTGCATAAAAAAGTAATTGCAGTAGAGAGCAAATTGGGTTCCCCGAAACAAAGGATGTTTGTTCTATTGAATTTATACAGCACATTTCCTAAAAGCATCTTTATTTAAGCACGTATAGTGATCCCAAAAAGTATTTGGACACTTAAGGCTCACTTAAAAATATAAATGTCACTGCATAACATAACAAAATATCAAGAAAGTGGGGTTAATAAAAAAATTTTTGCAAGCACACTACAAAGGACCCCCTGCAAGAGCTGATATTTGGAAAGGAAACAATGTAGGACATACTAAATATTATATTTCAAATGATTAAATACATTACATTATTGTGGCAGATGAGTAAAGTATTGATTTTGATATATAAAAAGTAGCTTTAGAAGTCAGTGTGGTTTTTAGGAAGTTTAAGGATGCTGTGTCAAGTTAAACATAGTTTGAAACTTAGAAAAAGCATCTTGAGACCCCTGCATTCAGAGTTGAGCAGGAACGCTTCCATCCTCATCTTGTGCTATCTGTTGAAAGTAAGTAAGCTTTGTTTTCTGTACAGTTGCCTGTACTGCTGGAGTTGTGCTTACTGCGTCCTACTGAATAAGACTCACAAAAACATTAAAGGGGTAGTTCACCTAAAAATGAAAATGATCTCATTATTTATGCACCCTCATGATATACCAGGTGTATATGACTTTCTTTCTTCACCAGAACACATTTGAAGAAAAATAGAACAATATCTCAGCTCAGTAGGTCCTTAAAATGCAATGGAGATGGAGATTTCTCATTTGAATCTCCAAAAATCACAGACAGTCAGCATAAATGTCATCCATATGACACCAGCTGTTAAATGAATGTCTTGTAAAGTGACATTTTTCTATTTTTTCTTTTATTCTATTTTTCTTCAAATGTGTTCTGGTGAAGAAATTCATACACACCTGGGATATCATGAGTAAATAATGAGAGAATTTTCATTTTTGAGTGAACTATCCCTTTTAGTGAACAATTTCTTATTACATATTTTTTAATTATTTATTTATAATCACACTGAATTATTGCATTAAATTGATAGCACTAAAAATATCTTGTGACGATTGTTAAGATGATCTTTAGTGTGTGAAGTCAACAATATTGGGAAACCTGGCCCAAAAATGTAGCACCATGTTTTTGTTTGTGGTGGTACAGGAATCTACTTTTTATACGTTTCTTTTATTATTATTGCATTAACATTGCATTTATTTATTTATTTAAGCACAGATCTTGGCTTACTTTCTAAGCACTCAATACTTATTGGAATTTGTCTTTTTCAAGGAGCATTAGTAAAGACACCTCCATCATCAGAAATCTTGCCAGCCACTGAATAGGGCTTTTCTTATAAAAACAGAGTGTGTCTTAAAACAATCAGTACTGCACTTTCAGGGTATTTTCAGTGATCACTTCTTAATCCTTTTAAGTGTTGAATTCACCTCTATTACTGAGAGTGTGGAAGTTAAAGCTCTTGATGATGATGATGTCAGGAGTGCTGCAGAGGGGACGGTAAAGAACGACTCCTCTAAAGTGGTATCGTGACCTGAGACAGAGTCAAGAGATCCAGAAATGAAGCCACTTCACTTAGAAGGAAATTGCACATCTCTACCTTTCCATGGTGTCAACCCTGAGAGTAAAGTTATGCACTTAAAGATGTGAGTTTTGTGATCTCAAAGATTTAATACTTGCCTCACAGGTGATTCTTGCAATTCGTTTTTTAGGCAACAAAACCTTAAAAAGCCAACATGTATTGGTAGACAAGCTGCCTTCGTTCAGCCAAGGTAGCAGTCTTCCATTTGTATTCTTAGTAGTATAAAGGGATTTTAAATTATTTGTGATAGTCAAAGACATCCAGCATGTTGTCAAATAGAGTAAACAGTACTGCTGTAAAGAGTATAAGCCTTTATAGCATACCTTGGGTTTTAAGTGACCATAGACCCATTTTTGGGATTTATTCCCAGACCTCTTTAGTATTCCTCAACGTTTCTCTTCTGAATAGTGTAAAATAAATACATTATATATATATATATATATATATATATATATATATATATATATATATATATTTGTAGTACAACGGTTGGATCAGGGATTTAATAATCAGGGATTATTTTTGCCCTAATGTGTTAGAAAATATCAATTAAGATTTTTTCATGGTTTTGCCATTTTGATGGTTAATATAGAAATGCAGTGTGCCCTGCAGCCAGGGTCATGCTTGGTGAACGGCGAGTGATTCATGTTACTCACCTTGGGTCTGATAATCCCACTTCAGAGCTCTCCATCAACTCTCAGATGAGAACGGAGAGTTGACTCAATAATGGCAGGAAATTTTACATGAAGGTTGTTTGGCAGAGTTTGATTACACTTACTTTGTAGCTATTGGCCTTTTTCTCCTATTTTTTTTAAACATAATTTACATGATGAAATGTTTTCAGCGAGGACCTCTCAGAATTAAATATACATGAAGAACAATAAGAACTAATAGGATAGTCCGAGTTTATTTCGTGCTAAGCTGTGAAGGCTGAGCTGTTGCCAGTGGGTGATCTTATTAAAACTTTCAACCAGGAAAGTGCCTTCGCTCCAACTGCCACAAATTTATTCTTTCTCCGTCATTTATTGTCCTTTTTTGATTGACTGTGCAGATGAAAATCGGGCTTCTCTCAAGAAGGACTTCAAAGTGTATATGAGCCCTTTTTCAACCTGTGGAGGAGGAACTATCTTTATTCACGCCATCATATACATATTTTTTACCTCACTGAGCCAAGAGCATGTTACCTTTGAAACGTAAGTTCATCTACAAAACTTGTCCAAGTCCATATGTGTGTATATATATATATATATATATATATATATATATATATATATATATATATATATATATATATATATTCCTGGCATTTGCTAGGGCAAGCATTGACATTAGGCTGATTTTTCATCTTTGGACACATTTAGCTCTGTGAACCTTTACAAAGTCTCATTAAATGATTGTCACATTATCATAATTATTGTACATGCATTATGGATAGGGATGTAACAATTCCCGATTCAATTAGTAATCCTGCCGATTTATATGCATCGATCTTGGAATATGATTTTTGAATCGAGAATATTTAGTATTGTTAATAATCGAATTACTCATTTGTCAACCCATTCACATTCCACGTGAAGAGAGTTAATCCACTCATATTAACATTTGACATATCAGAAAAAATTCATTGTGTGTTAAAAATAGAATTATAAGGACCACACTCCAACATTAGTGCAAACAACCAACCCCTGAACATCCCCCAGAACCCTGCACACGACAGTGCCAACTGGCGTCCATCCCTCTGAACTCAAACAGTCTATGCATGCTTACGAGAGTCCAAGCGACAACTTTGCTGTCGTATTGCTCAAGTCTGGTGCTTCTATACAAATTCCTTGAGACAGAATTACACAACAGAAAATAATCTATAAAACAAACTCCAGTCAATAGGCAGAATAAACATGCAAAACGTATAAATTCATCCACATAACTGTCCCGAAGGTGTGTCATTCATGTTACATGAGTGTGACACATGCCCTAATCACTCTAATGATTTGCAAGAAATATTCCACAAAACAAACTCCAACCAATAGGAGGCATAAGTACAAAGAACATGCAGATTCCTCCACTAACTGTCCCAAAGGAGTGTTATTCCACAAAACATACTATAGCTGCTAGACAGAACCAACACAAAAAGAAACAAAAAAGGCACTCAGTTTCCTCAGACGGTCAAGTGAATGTTCAGTGAGTCAGGTCCACTCAGCTGCAATGAAGGAATCACACAATGACGTCCTCATTCAATTGACTTTATGAAGGACATTGCTTGCTGTGGGCATGTATATATTTTGTGGCCATCTTTAGTATCTATGCTCAATTTTTCCGGGAACATCAGTGCAAAAGCGACCTTCCGTTGATGTAAGTGTGTATTGCATTCCTTGAACCGATCACGTTTCTCTCTTGTCGAATTCGCAAAGTCTGGGAGTAAGAAAATGCTGTGGTTCTTCCAAGAAAGCTTTCCTTTACTCCTTGCCTCGCGTAACACAAGATCTTTATCGGATGATCTGAGAACTTAAGCCAGAATTGATCGGGCCAGTGGATCTCAGCGGATCTCCATGCCAGAACCCTGTGAGCTTGCTCGATTTACAGCTTAGGGCCTGTTATGTTCGGGAAGAGCTCATATAGGAATTTCATCATACGTCGGCCTTCTTCATTCTCAGGAATTCCAACAATTTGGACGTTGTTTCGCCAGCTACGATCCTCTAAGTCTTCCAACTTTTCCAAAACACGATCCAAGTCTATCTTGAACGCTAGCGGGTTAGCAGCTAATTCCCTCTCTGATGACTCCAGATAATCTATCTGTTTCTCGACATCTTCTTGTATCCAACTCAGAGAATCTCGTCTCCATTGCAGTGATCGATTGGCGTATTAAAGCAAGATCGTCCAAATCAGCAACAACCTTCGCCAGCAATACCGACATGCTCCCGCCACACCATCAAAACCGGGTTTTGATCAAATACATTTGAAATGAGTTACATGTGTGATTTAAATGAGACATGCACGGGTTCATTATCTAGTGCATCCTGGATCACACGGCCACAAAGCTCTCCCCTCGAAGATGCATGCTGTACTCTTTCATCACCCTTCACGGGATCACGCCTTGTAACTGACATCTCCTCCAGATGGTCACTATCTCAAGAGCAAATGACAGCTTTCAATAGCACTCTTGTCAAACACGCTCCAACCTATCTTATCCCTTCTGAATACATTGATTTAACCTCCGGAACCATATGCATTACCTTTATGCTGATTTATGTGATTTTTGGAGCTTCAATATGTTGGCACCCATTCACATGCATTGTGTGGACCAAAAGAGCTAAGAAATTCTTCAAAAATCTTCACTAGAGTTCAGCAGATGAAAGTCATACACATCTGGGATGGCATGAGGGTGAGTAAATGATGAGAGAATTTTCATTTTTGGATGAACTATCCCTTTAAGGCCAAAGTATACTTCAGCCTTAAAAAGCGAATACTTGGCATCTGTGTACAGGACGTGTGATATACATTTCGTCATTAGCAGTGTGTGGCAGGGCGGAGGGCGTGGCCGGGTAGTGATTCTGCACACCCGATCCCTTATCATGCTAATTAAGCCTCAGAGAGGAATAAAGGCTGACTGCGAATGGTGGTGCGACAGAGAGAGATCGTTTACGGACATGTCCGTCATGTGTGTGTTTGTGTCTTTTGTTTAAGTTTTTCATTAAACTATTATTTCTATTGTCAAGCCGGTTCTCGCCTCCTCCTTGCCCGACTAAATCCCTTTACACAGTATCGTGTGGCCCAATTTTTCCTTTTTCTGGGTAATCTGAATGCACATTAAGTGCCTGGAATTATTTGCATGAAGTGGCTACACTCACAGTTGAACCTTTGCGGTCAAAAAGTGCTAGATGAACAGCGATTACATGCTGTTAAACATCAGGAGATGAAGTTGAAAACAACAACAGTGGATGTGCACGTTAAGAGCGTGTGTGAGGGGTCAGGATGTATAACTCCTGTCGAAAGAGCTGAGATATTCTTCTAAACATCATAATTCGAGTGGGTCTAAACTCCTGAAGATAAATAGTCCAGTATCTCAAGAAGTCCAACCGCCTGTATGCTGCAACATTAGGGGTTGTACAGACTACTCGAGTATAGCTAATGTAGATATATACTTGAGATCTATATGCAGTACAGTAGTATCATGATACTAAAGCTTCAAAATACGGGTGGTGCCACAGTTTTTTAAAAGTTAGTAACGTTAATACTGTACTGTTGTACCATATGTTATGTTGCATGTGTGGTAGTAAATATAACTTTAGCTAAAACTTTCATTTGAATCAGACCTATGTCTGCATAACATTAAAAACGAAGTCTTTTCAAGTGACGTCGCCTTCACACAGTGCCCTTTAAGAACGCCTAATATGGTATTGTATGGAGAGGTTTTCCCATGCTTCAAACTGAATCCCAGCATGTTAATTTAGCGCGTTGACTCATAATTAGATAATATGGATTTAAATAAAACTTTGAAAAATTTTTGGAGAAGCTTTTTTAAAAACAATTCATGTAACAAGATTTTGAATTATTTTGGGTTTTGCCTGATGGGACTGGGAAAACCCATCTGCCGTGAAAGAGGGAAACATCAGCAACATTAATAAACACCTTCGGCACATCCCACTGCTTCTGCAGAATACACATGTGTTAGTGCCACTTCATTTAACCTTAATGCTTTATCTCAAAAATCAAACATTGCACTTGTTTATTTTTTTTTCCAATTACAAATGCATGGTGGTGGTAACACTGCACTTATAATCAGGGCTGCGTTTTCCAAAAGCATCATAAGCCAAAGTAGATCGTAGAAACCATTTGCGCCAGTGGTCTCTTTGATCAACTTAATGCTTTTGGAAAACACAGTCCATATCGATTTGATCACGTCCCTGAAATGTATCAAACTGGTGTGCAATCTGCATTCGCCCTGCTGTTTACCATCTGCTGCTGTTTATCCTTCAGTTATTTTCACCACTTCCGGAGCAACAAGTAGAATGGCTAGTTTTTAAGAACCACTATGACAAACTGTGTTAAGAATTAACACACTATCGTCTGGCATCATGATACTACTTGGTATTGTAATACTTCAGCTGGTATAATATAGTAAGATATGATCATGGTATCGTGACAACCCTAACGGGTACTCCAGGTTACACTCAAATATGTTCTGACACTTTTGTTAACTTTTAGCTACTTTACAGCTCAGTCAATTGTAACATTTTCTAATAAAAAGGTACTTATGTGGAAATATCATAATGGTTGATGTTTATTTTGTCAGGTTTGTTTACATTCAAACCAACTCAGTCTGTTGCTCAGTCTGTCGCTCATAATTTTCCCCTCAGGTGTAAAACTATTATGCATGTTTCTATGGCAATCTAACGTCTGATGACATGTAGCTACGTTACTATCTTTATAATTACACATAACATGCTAAAACCCATTACACTGTAGCAAATGTATATCTATCTCTTTTATACTGTAAAATGAAATGGGTTTGGGAGTGGAATTTATGTCGCAACTTTATTTGAGGGGGAGGGGTGATGACATCACAAACAGTCGAATTCGACTCGACTAATGGGCTCGACTAGTCGACTATTAAAAATCAGTAGTCGTGCAACCCCTAGACACAGTCAAGTTAAGTATACTCCAAGAGGCTGGGCATTCGACTGTACGCAGATGCAAAGTGTTCACGTAAAAAAGTATATTTTAGGATTTAGCAACCATTCAGAACACCCTAGAAACCACATAGCAACACCATGACAATCATCCACATTGCCCTAGCATGGCTTTGCAAACACCCCTAACATTTTCTTAAAATAGTAAAATCTCATTATAAACAGTAACAGCTTCACATCTGCATGTATATGCAATACTGTACATTTGAAAGGTTTAGCCTGAGGGAAGATGTCCTATTTGTTTTTTGTTTAGTCCCCCTCTTTCTTTATTAGACCCTTAGGGTGTTTAAATGTATTTTTTATGTTCAAAACTTCATGCCAGTTTGATTTTCATAGAATTACTCTGTAAAGCATTAGAAAGGCACATTAATTCACACGCAGGGACATCAATGTGAGTTGAATTTGTTTTTTGAAGGCACAACTTCTTTCATGTATTGCAAAGGAAACAGCTTGTGTGTCTCTCGTTAGAATTTCCTCTTAGGAGTTCAAGCCAGGTGTGTCCACACCATTACACTGTGGCGATGGCTCCCTCCTGCATCATTAGCATAGAGAGGGAAAATGCCTTTTAACCCTTGAAGGGCGAAAATATGAGTGAGATGAGGTGACAAGCCGGGCGATGGGGAGAGGGAGATGAATTATGAACTGAGGAGAAAGAATGGACACATAGGAAATGAGAGAAGGATTGAAACGAGATGAAGAGTGAGAAGAAAGGATAGACACTGAATGAAGGCAGAAAAATAATGAGAAAGGAGAAAGCAAAAGAAATGTGGAATCATTATTCTGAAGGACTTCTTCACAGGGACAGAAGGCTGTGAATTTCTGCAGAATTTTGTAGATCTCAAAAAGCTGTGCCGTAAGGCAACTTTGCAGCTTTGCTTGAATGAAGACAAAAGAAAAAATGCTCTACTTCAGCTTGAGATGTTGCCTTAGAGGCTTGTTTGGAAGAAGTTGACTGTAACATTGACAAAGACCAGAGTAACCTTTAAATGTGTGTAGGAGACGAATCATTGTGTAACCAATCACACTAAACAGTGCTCGGATATATGTGCGAGAGAGTGAACAGAAATTATTTAATGCTTAAGTCTTTAATATTTTCACTTTTTTATTTAAAATTAAGACTATGTTTTGTCTCTCTCTAGAAATCTATGGCAGGGGTCTTCAAGAGGTGGAACCTCAGGG
Organism: Xyrauchen texanus; assembly: GCF_025860055.1. NCBI lineage: Eukaryota > Metazoa > Chordata > Actinopteri > Cypriniformes > Catostomidae > Xyrauchen > Xyrauchen texanus. The sequence continues at coordinate 53,746,387 of NC_068279.1, read as the reverse complement.
GTCTGTCAATTATTGATTGATATCAAACGTTTATTTGTGAGAAAAATTACATTCTGTGTATATATATATATATATATATATATATATATATATATATATATATATATATATATATATATATTTATATACACAGAATTTAATTTTATATACATACATACAGAGGCAGACTGGCCATCCCCAGTGGGCTGCTGGGAAAGTACTGGCCCGTCCTACAGGGGATATAGGCGGCCTGGGCCCCAACATGCCCGCATAGACTCTCATTACAGAGAGAATATTCAAAAATCTCTGTAAAGTTAAACCAAGACAATGGCTTTTATTTTTGAAAAACTGACATTACATTTGTTATGAAATTACTTGCATATGATTATTTCATTATTTGACATACAAATCACAATAATGTTGACAAACAAAGATAACATATTAAGTATAAGATGAGCTCTGAATAATCACAAAATGACAAATTACAAAGTTACAGCAAATACAATAACAGCAGCATATATAAAATGTGCAAACAGTAAAGCTATGAGCAGTACATAGTCATTTCCGTAATTTATTCATACTGCAGGGAGCTGAAGTGCAGCTTGCTGAATAATGCGCACGCCTGATAAAAAATGCAGAAAATGAGTCATGAAAAATATTAATTTGTGGCTATTTGAGTCTTTGAGGCTTACTTTGTTTAAAGGATATCAGAAACAGTGCTTATCAAAGCACAGGGCTTTTCACTTTTTCACACTGAGCCGGCGTGTTAGGGTGTGGTGTGTTGCGGGCCTGGTTTGGTGGGCCAGAAAGTCCAGGGCCAATTTTTGTCCCAGTCCATCCCTGGTGTGAGGTATTCCTTCTCAGGTGGTCTACTGTTAAGAATGCCATGAGGAGATAATCCTTTTAATTTTGTATTAAAGCAAGGGTTCTCAACGGGGGCGTTCAAAGGATGCCAGGGGCCGCTGAGAGCAAATTAGTAGAGAGTGGGGTGTTAGGTTAGAAATGGGGGCGTTTATCAATCATAATAATCAAATCTATTGTCAAGTTCCTCTTTGCATTAAAACGTTTATCTAGACCTGGAGGATATCAGTTCGGCACATAATTCTATATCACCACCCTTGAATTTACTATAGTAACACTAACTGTACTTTTGCCAGAAATAGATTGATAATAAATATAATCACATCACAACTTCAGCTCTATTAAATTTGGCATAGGCTACATTAGGGGGGCTGGGGTAAAGGAATGAAGTAGGGGGGTATTCATCTAAAAAAGGTTGAGAACCATTGTTCTAAAGGGTGAAGATATAATGATACTGGAATGCTGAGAGGAATTTATCTCTAGAATTAAATTACAATGACTGTTCCACGTGACATTTCTAGGGAAGACGTCTCGTCATTGAATGTCATTGCTTAGATAAAAAAATACAGTAATACGAAGAGGTGAAACAGTGTGAGTAACCAAGGGAGAACATTTTCAAAAAACTGAAAAAAGAAAAGAAAAGAAAAGTAACAGCTTGTTTTGGTTTTCTTGGTAGGAATACTTGGGATGTACAGTCTAAAGCAACCCAACATAAAAACTTAGTTAGCTGCAAAATACAAAACAAGGCCTGGAACACTATACTACACTTTAAAAAAAATCCTGTTGTTTTTACAAAAGAAATCTGGCAGCTGTGGTTACCAGAATAATTATGTAAAAAATACAGTTGAAATGTAAACCACTTTACAGACCAACCTGTACATTTTACAGTTTAAAATGGTTGTAATTTACATGCTGGCACTGTAAAATTGTAGGTTTAAGTGGTTTCCGAGGACTTTTATTTAGGTTACAAACTGGCAATTACAAGGGTATTATGCAAGAAATGTCCCCATAATTCAAATCACTTTGAGGGACATATCGAAGGGCCTTCGCTCTGCATAGAAACACCTTTACCGGGGGTTGTGGCAACTTTTCAATGTAATTGAAAATCTTTTGTGCATGTCTAGTTAACATTTTAAAAACCAGAAAAAAATAAAATAATTTAAAGTATTTTGAAATTATGAGCTGATTTTGAGATCACTGCTTGTTGAGAGTTTGACCAGGATATCCTGTTGCTAGTTTGAAAGAAGCCTCCATTACTCCATTACGTGCTCCATCTGTTATGACTCTCAGCTGTGATAGGTAGTAATTCTGAATCTGTTAGTTTAGCTGAGTTGTTGATATCATACGTGTGATCATGAAGTGAGAGACAATGTCGGATGACTTTAAAGAAACATGCATGGGTGGATGTTTCTGTGAGACTACCAGTATTCTTAAAGAGACAGTACCATTAAAAAAAAAAGAATTCTACTTATCTATATACAGTATATATTGTATATGGATTACATGGAATTTGTACATACTTACAAAGCTAAAATGTAACCCAAATTATGAAAAACTAATAATAAAATAAAATTTGTAAGTATAATATTTTCATAATGTACTAAGTTATAAGGTCCCCTTTATAAATAACAGTATTAGCTGAGAGAGAATTTATTTTATATGTAAGCAAAATGGACATTATCACTAAAATAAACCCAAAAGAGCCCAAAATAAAATGGAATCAAGAGCTTGTAAATTGGAATCCAATCAAATTGGTAAATCTGTATCAATACCGGTGTTATATATACAGTGAGGAAAATAAGTATTTGAACACCCTGCTATTTTGCAAGTTCTCCCACTTAGAAATCATGGAGGGGTCTGAAATTGTCATCGTAGGTGCATGTCCACTGTGAGAGACATAATCTAAAAAAAAAAAATCCAGAACTCACAATGTATGATTTTTTTAACTATTTATTTGTATGATACAGCTGCAGAAAATCAATGTTAATATTTGGTACAGTAGCCTTTGTTTGCAATTAAATGTTTCCTGTAGTTTTTCACCAGGTTTGCACACACTGCAGGAGGGATTTTGGCCCACTCCTCCACACAGATCTTCTCTAGATCAGTCAGGTTTCTGGGCTGTCGCTGAGAAACACGGAGTTTGAGCTCCCTCCAAAGATTCTCTATTGGGTTTAGGTCTGAAGACTGGCTAGGCCACGCCAGAACCTTGATATGCTTCTTACAGAGCCACTCCTTGGTTATCCTGGCTGTGTGCTTCGGGTCATTGTCATGTTGGAAGACCCAGCCTCGACCCATCTTCAATGCTCTAACTGAGGGAAGGAGGTTGTTCCCCAAAATCTCGCAATACATGGCCCCGGTCATCCTCTCCTTAATACAGTGCAGTCGCCCTGTCCCATGTGCAGAAAAACACCCCCAAAGCATGATGCTACCACCCCCATACTTCACAGTAGGGATGGTGTTCTTGGGATGGTACTCATCATTCTTCTTCCTCCAAACACGGTTAGTGGAATTATGACCAAAATGTTATATTTTCATAAAATGTTATATTTTGGTCTCATCTGACCACATGACTTTCTCCCATGACTCCACTGGATCATCCAAATGGTCATTGGCAAACTTCAGACGGGCCTTGACATGTGCTGGTTTAAGCAGGGGAACCTTCCGTGCCATGCATGATTTCAAACCATGATGTCTTAGTGTATCACCAACAGTAACCTTAGAAACGGTGGTCCCAGCTCTTTTCAGGTCATTGACCAGCTCCTCCTGTGTAGTTCTGGGCTGATTTCTCACCTTTCTTAGGATCATTGAGACCCCACGAGGTGAGATCTTGCATAGAGTCCCAGTCCGAGGGAGATTGACAGTCATGTTTAGCTTCTTCCATTTTTTAATGATTGCTCCAGCAGTGGACCTTTTTTCACCAAGCTGCTTGGCAATTTCCCCGTAGCCCTTTCCAGCCTTGTGGAGGTGTACAATTTTGTCTCTAGTGTCTTTGGACAGCTCTTTGGTCTTGGCCATGTTAGTAGTTGGATTCTTACTGATTGTATGGGGTGGACAGGTGTCTTTATGCAGCTAACGACCTCATACAGGTTTATCTAATTTAGGATAATAAATGGAGTGGAGGTGGACATTTTAAAGGCAGACTAACAGGTCTTTGAGGGTCAGAATTCTAGCTGATAGACAGGGGTTCAAATACTTATTTGCAGCTGTATCATACAAATAAATAGTTAAAAAATCATACATTGTGATTTCTGGATCTTTTTTTTAGATTATGTCTCTCACAGTGGACATGCACCTCACGATGACAATTTCAGACCCCTCCATGATTTCCAAGTGGGAGAACTTGCAAAATAGCAGGGTGTTCAAAGACTTATTTTCCTAACTGTATATACTGTATATATATATATATATATATATATATATATATATATATATATCATTATTATTATTTTATTGCATAGAGATTTATTTTTTTGGTGAACTATACCTTTAACTTTTCTATTTTTGAACTTGCGTGACGTATATATATATATATATATATATATATATATATATATATATATATATATATATATATATATATATACACTGTATACATATACTTAATTTATTTAATATATACAACAGTTCGTTCGGTCCTATTTTATTTATTTATTTTTTGGCTTTTGATAAGTGACACCTGTGCCTCCCTATTCTTGAAAAAGAGCAGCTGCCACTCTCCACAGATCTGGTGGAACATCACTTCACAAGAGCTTCATTTTGTAATTCTAAGCCCTCTTCTACAGCTTAATATTGAGGGACACATTCATTAAAATTAAGTCTGCCCTTTAATTGCACAGTGTCTGATTAAAAACCTGCAGGTGATTAGATTGACTAATGAGAGTAAACGCACAGGCTGATTAAGCCCCAGAGCTTTCTGTACGCCCTCATTTCTCTCATCTATGCCGCCTGTGCTCATGGCGATCACGACCACCCGTCTTTTATTGTTGCTTATTGAACGTTTCACGGTTGCCCTTTAAGAGGATGCTGTAATTGTTTAGACATTTTTTATTTGTTTTCTTAATCATGCCATTGACAGGTTGCCATGGACGACTCATCGATTAGACAAACGGTGTAATATAGTGGCACATTGAGTTTGTCTTGGTGAGTAAATGAGCTGCAGCCTCCTTCACACCTCCTTGAGTTCTGATCCCGACACTAGAACTTTTGCCTGTCCCTGCTGCTATGAGCATTTTTATACATTCAAATTTTTTCAGATTTATATTTATTACCACCTGTTCTTCTAATTTTGTTACTTATGTTAAGTATTCCTTTATTTTCCAATTCTTTTGGTAATTTATTTACAATATATAAATGTTAAATTCAAATTGGGGCTTGATGAAAGATGCACTTTCATTGCCAACAAGTCAACCTGGTCTCTAAGAATCAAGTTCCTTTACCTACATTTTTGTAAAATGTTTTTACGTGAAATGAACACTATAGGTGCCACGATAACAATGAAATGTATTTACTTTTTTTCTTTTATTCACACAAATAAAACAGCAGACAATCAGTACATATACATTTACTTTTCTCCTTGTTCATCACACAATGCTATCTTATGCTAACTTTTACTATAGAGCATGACTTGTATGGCGATACTTTTTTATGTTTAATTTGTTTAACCCTTTGCCGGTCCGATGTCTCGCCCACGACCCACGGTGTGTTTCAGAGGTTTATGTTTTTGAAAGATAAAACTCCCAAAAAAAAAGTAAACATAATACATATATTTGGAAAGCTGAGATACTCGTGATTCGAACGATGTAAACCTTTTTAAGATACAATCAACACAGCGGGTACAGTCCGTCTCTTTGTCAGACCACCAACAGCCACATAAACAAACCCAAACTGGAAGAAACTCACACATGAAGCCTCCTGTTTGTCCACTGATCCATTACATTCCAACAAAAATGGTTTGGTTACACTGTAAAGGGTCCATACAATCCAATTCAATGAAGTAATTAGTCCATAACACATTTATATATCAATAAACATCCACGGAATATAGTAGTAGCATTTCGCGTTAGCCGACAGCACTATCACAACTTCGACGCATTCTATGATCTAGTTTCATTTGAAAAGTAAACATTGAAGAAAATGTGATATCAAAATGGCCGCTGACCCCTGAACTTTTGATAGACAGGTCATTTAAGCCAATCGGTCCATGACACAGATGTCACCTGGTATCAATAGCCAAGGAGCGCAATGATGAAGAATGGTACTTCCCTCTCTTTGAGTGACAGTAAATCGACCCAATTGCAATATTGAATGGAAATGACAGTCTTTTCTGATAGCCAATGAATTTCTGTAAAGATTGATATGCAGATTTAGTGGGTCGATTCCTCAGGTCATGAATGAAGTTCATGCGCAAAGTACCATAGTGGTTCATGCGCCTGTGCGTAAACACAGCATTGTACGAGTTGACGAGAGAAAGTAGCTAACAGGTGTAAAATGGCAAAGAGGACTAGTAAAACACACTTTTTACTCGAAGAAGTGATTGAACAATGTACTCGCCGTGACAGTGACGAGTCGGAGGATGACATTTCTGACGAAGAGAGCGATGTTTCATCCATTGTAGCAGAGGATATATTTTTGGATGGTGGCGACGTCACTCTCGACAAGTAAGTTTTATTATATTATACAACATATTTGACTGTATATACTGAGGTATGTGTTTGTTTTGAGGTGTATTTGTCAGCTTATGTCGTGTGTTTGGTGTTTTATGTGGAGTGTATGTGTGTGTGTTTTTACGTGTAACGTTACCTGCTAACTTCTTTCGGTATGCGCTTGTGCAGGATTGTTTGTTTATGTGGGCTCAAGCACAGGTGTGTGTGTGTGTGTGTGTGTGTGTGTGTGTGTGTTGCGCTCATGAACCGTATAACCTGATTGTTTGTGTGCATGTTGTTCTGTTTATATGCTTGTGAATACAGAAACAATGTAAATGTTTTGTAAATTACTTATTTCTTTGTTGTTGTTGTTTTATATCACAGACCATCGTCTGAAAATGAATCGGATGAAGTCTGGGAGCCTGTCAGAAAAAAACAGCATACTGAGGGACAGAATGACAGCACCTCATCAGGAGAGGAGCCCCATCCTTCACCTTCCCAGAGAGGTTGCAAATAGCCTCTGAAAAATGTTAGGTGGAATCTGTTTTAGAGCACGCATAGTTTTGTTTGAGTACCAGATGTGCCCCTGGAAGAGATATTTTCTTGGATTCTGAAAAAAAGAATAATTTGTAAATAGTTTGAAATACATATACATACATGTGTATGTATATATATTTATTTTTTATTTTATTATTGATTTTATATATATATATATATATATATATATATATATATATATATATATATATATAGTGTGAGTTCAAATATTAAAGTGTTTTAGTACCATAGCACTTGTTTTGTCTCTTTTGTAGAAAGTTTGGTTTCAGGAATTGAAAAAAAAACACTATAATGTGTTTATGCTTCAGTTACTTTGTGTCAGCAATTATTGACAGTGAATCTGGATAAGGAATATAATAGCCCTGAGTGTAACCTTTCATTAGAGCCCAAAATTATGACTGTAGAGTAAAGCATTCAAGAATGGTAGCATTTTATGTGTCTATGGTCACAAAGGGTCATTTGGAGTCTCCAAGTGGCCTTTTTTGAGAAGCGCCTAGACATACACTTAGATAAACGTGTAAAACACTCATTTTCTAAGGTATTGTTATACAATTTTAAACTGTGTTTGGTAAGGCTTCATGCTGTGATCCCATTGTGTTTTCCAGCTAATAGCTCCCAGCTGTAGTTATCTGCAGGCATCTGTTTACAAAAAAAATGTAGGCAGAATTTTTTTGGTCCTTTTTCAGTGTGTTCAAAGTTATATTACTCAATACCAGTAAGACTTACAGTGATTCTGATTCAAAAATTGTTTAGGAACAAACCTCTGAGTGTCACCTTTCAAAAGAGACCAAAAGCATGCATATACTCCAAATGGTTCAAGAACAGCATGCAATTTAATTTGGGTAGGCCTTTTTTTAGGCGTTTTAGGCAAATTTTGCAGGAACGCTAACAGGTTTTAATCATATAACAAATTGCATTTACAAGCTTTTATAAGTGTGATCAAATTACAATTTAGATCAACTGATAGAGCGTTGCACTTCCGATACAAAGGACTGGGGTCCTAGTCCTGAAGAGCACACGAGTCGGCATGAGCTGAAAATGTCATAGAAGCAGCACAAAATGACATGGTTGCTTCAGTAATTGTGTTTTAATCTCAGATTTGTCTTTATGATAATGCAGATTAGGTTTAAGGTTTAGGGTAAATGGATCTTTGTTGATTTAAAACTAAATAGAGCATTGAACTTAAAAACCTTTATGCTTTCGTGCCCCACAGTGGACATTTCACCTTGGAACTGCGGCTCTATGTGTAATGAACATGTTGCCACAGTCAAATAATTGTTAGATCAGATCAGATTAGGCAGCAAAAAGTACCGCTGTTTGCAGTGTTTTTGAACATTTGACAAAGACAACTTTGACTTGTAAATTTGACTTGTGAGGTATGCCTATCTATCACAACTAAATGGTACATTTTCAAAACTGTTTGCATTAGTATCTCCAAACCAGCAGCAGTACCAGTATCTCAGTTTCACTGGTTCTTTTAGTTCTGGAATTTATTAGATTAAACAGATTTGGTGTGCTGTGTGTGACTATTGAAAGCAACAGAAAAGGAAAACTCAAAGTTTTTATGTATATACAGTATGTATATATATATATATATATATATATATATATATATATATATATATATATATATATATATATATATATATATATATCAGTGGTGGGTCGTGTATTTAAAGTCTAGGCCTTCAGTGTGATTCATGCCATTAAGAAAACAGTTTCACAATGAATAAGACACACTTAGCCTTTAAGCATCAATGTCGCAGCTAACTAGTAATACCAATTGACATTTTAAAAACACATCCACACACGAAAGCCAGAACTTGAACTGACACTTAATGCTCAAGCAAGCCTAATTTTAACAGCAGCATGACTGTTTGTGAAATGAACGTCTCCCGAGCAGACTACTTTTTCATATGAATCTACCAAGGAGGTCTATAAAACCTGGAAAAATCTATCTAATAATATTTGTGATTTGAATGTAGTTTTCCATTCAAGTTGGATTAGGGATATTCCTACTTGATATCTCTGACCAAAGGACAAATAAATCAATCTGATTGGCTGATGAATCTGACAATCTGACTTTAGTTGCCCATTAAATTGCACTGTTGAGGGATTCTGAAGAAATTCTGAAGGCCTGTCGGGGTGGAGCTCAAACTCACGCGCTGCTTTGGGCATGTGTTTTGTGAAAAACACTTCGCTTGTAAGCATCAAGGAATAAATGAGTTTTTCTCTATTTGTTTGTAGATTAATTAAGAGTGTAAAGTGATTAAAAATGATGAGAATGAAAGGATGAAAACCATAGTTTTGGCAAGTCGTTTAGGACATCGAGTTTGTGCATGACACAAGTCATTTTTCCAACAATTGTTTACAGACAGATTGTTTCACTTTTAATTGATTACGTATCACAATTCCAGTGGGTCAGAAATTTACAAGTTAACTGTGCCTTTAAACAGCTTGGAAAATTCCAGAAAATGATGTCAAGTCTCAAGACAATTAGACAATTAGCATCTGATAGGAGGTGTACCTGTGGATGTATTTTAAGGCCTACCTTCAAACTCAGTACCTCTTTGCTTGAATGGAAAATCAAAAGAAATCAGCCAAGACCTCAGAAAAAAAATTGTGGACCTCCGCAAGTCTGGTTCATCATTGGGAGCAATTTCGAAATGCCTGAAAGTACCATGTCCATCTGTACAAACAATAGTATGTGAGTATAAACACCATGGGACCACGCAGCCATCATACCGCTCAGGAAAGAGACGCATTCCGTCTCCTAGAGATGAACGTAGTTTGCTGCGATAAGTGCCAAATCAAACCCAGAACCACAGCATTGTGGAGATGATGGAGGAAACAGGTAGACAAGTATCTATATCCATTATAAAACAAGTCCTATATTGACATAAACCTGAAAGGCTATTCAGCATAGAATAAGCCACTGCTCCAAAAACGCCACAAAAAAGCCATGTCAGGGATTGTGAAAAACTGTATGATAACTTCTGACTTTAAATAATATATATATATATATATATATATATATATATATATATATATATATATATATAGGCTACCAGAAGGACCAGTGACCAGAAGGTTGGAATAATGTACAGATTTTGCTCTTATAGAAAGAAATTGCTACTTGTATTCAACTGAACTCAATGTATAGTCAGGGCATTAATAACTTGAAATTACTATTACAATTTGAAAAAAAAAAAAATATACTTAAAAGAGTTCACATCAAAAATCCGCCATGTGCAGCAACGACAGCTTTGCAGATCCTTGTTATTCTTGCTGTCAGTTTGTTCAGACACTCGGGTGACATTTCACCCCCACACTTCCTGTAGTACTTGCCATAGATGTGTCTGCCTTGCTGGGCACTTCTCACGCACCTTACAGTCTAGCTGATCCCAAAAAAGCTCAATGGGGTTAAGATCCATAACACTCTTTTCCAATGATCTGTTGTCCAATGTCTGTTTCTTTGCCCACTGTAACCTTTTCTTTTTAGTTTGTGTTTCAAAAGTGGCTTTTCTTTGCAATTCTTCCCATAAGGCCTGCACCCCTGAGTCTTCTTTTTACTGTTGTACATGAAACTGGTGTTTAGCGGGTAGAATTCAATGAAGCTATCAGCGGAGGACATGTGAGGCGTCTATTTCTGAAACTAGAGACTCTGATGTACTTATCCTCTTGTTTAGTTGTACATCTGGACTTCCACATCTCTTTCTGTCCTTGTTAGAGCCAGTTGTACTTTGTCTTTGAAGACTGTAGTGTACGTTTCTAGAGAAAGCTGTTTCTTTTTTGCCATTTTTGTCATAATATTGACCGTAAGAGATGCCAGTCTATTGCATACTGTGACAACTCAAAAACAAACACAAAGACAATGTTAAGCTTCATTCAGGGTTGGGGAGTAACAAAATACATTTAATGGGATTACGTATTTAAAATACAAAAAACAAGTAACTGTATTACACTACAGTTACAATTTAAATCATTGGAATTTAGAATACAGTTACATTCAAAAAGTATTTTGATTACTGAAGAGATTACTTTGCATTTTATTGTTATTTGTTTAATTTAATATTTAGTCATTTCAGATGGAAAGATTTATACATATAAATTATGCGATCCAAAGTGCATTTGAACAGTGGTGAAACACTTTCTCAGACACAATCATATTTTTTACCAAGAAAATTAATGTTGGATCATAATTGGATCATGTTGCCCCTCATCATGATCATCACGCATGCTCTTGTTTTTATGAGAGAGTGAGAGCAGAGCAGTGCTGTCTAGAGTAGTGCTGTCAAGTTAAAATTGAAATTCGAATATTCATTGAATTCTGTACTACCTCTCCATAAACACATATTACGCAATCTGCGTAGGGCACCCTCACCAGAAAGTCCATCGGCTTATCTTACTCACACGCTATACTTTATTCATGGATCCGGCAGCATTCACACTTTCACCTTGCACTGCATCTGAAGCTCTCACAGCGCCTTGCAACTTTTGCAACACGTCTCCACAAACACCCCACAAGTGTATATGCTGTTTTATTCTTTAGTGTGTGTGTGTGTGTGTGTGTGAAGCTTATTAAGAACCACACAGCTGATTGCTGTGCTCATTGTAATTTTAATGCACTTTTAAATGATGGAATGTGTGTCCAGTGCCCATCTTACTCATCTGTTGATAAAAGTAAATATTTTTTGTACTTTGGTATTTACATCTCATGCCCCTTTTTTTTTGGAACAACAAAACTGTGTGCCCTTTATATTTGTGATAGGGTTAGTCTTTCTCTGTTAACAACAGGGTGGCATAGTCAAACTATTTTTCTTCTCAATGTCTCAATTATTTACATTGCATTGTATTCTGCACTTCAATTCGCTATACATTCCAATTTTTGGATGTGTGCCAATCACTGACGATAACTTCAGATCAATCGCATTATTGTACAAAAAATTAATAGACACAGCACAACAAATACAGATTAACAGAAAGCAGGAGTCTCCTTTTAACTAGACACAGCATTTGAAAAACAGTGCTCCTGCACAAGATGCTTAATAAAGAAAAACAAAGAGAAACAAAGACATTCGTCTAGCGCATGTTTACATAAAAACAAATAGATGGTTGTACAAGTGGTTTTTTTTTGTGAATAGCCCCTTAAAGTAGGCGGAGGTCTTTGGCCGTTGCGTCTTGCTCTCTTATCAGCATTTCACAGATTAAGCAAAGAGTTTGTTAAATGCTTTGTCAGGAGATGAACTCAATTTGGAAATTTGTATCTCGAGATCCTCGCATTCTGTTCCATTCTGTTGTGTTCTGTCTGTTTGAACAACCCCTGGCTTGAGCCGCTTCACCACCAAGATCAGCCGAATACCACTGCTAACTGGGATTATTGCTACCCTACATACAACCGTAATGAATAAAAGAACAATGTGGTATGTTGCTGTTATTGTGAAGGTTGAGTATGGGCTAGTGTATTGTGGCAGCAGTGCAAGTGCAACACCATGTGAGCTGTCTATTGAAGCAAGTTGGTGTCAAGTTGGTCTTCTCATCTGGTCATTTGCAGTCTTTCTCTGTCTTTTTCTGAAGATGTTAACTGTACAGGGCATATTTATGTACATCCATAGGAAAAAATACACACATATTCTCCATTGTAAAATGAGCCCACATTACTTCCCCTCCCCTCATAATGTGAAACACATGTCTCTGAATAAGTCAGTTTTAGCAACGTCATGTCCAAGCCACACAAATGTATGCAACTTATATAAGGCTTACCGTAATTTCCGGACTATTGAGCGCACCTGAATATAAGCCGCACCCACTGATTTTTAAATAAAATATTATTTTGAACATAAATAAGCCGCACCTGTCTATAAGCCGCAGGTGCCTACCGGTACATTGAAACAAATGAACTTTACTCAGGCTTTAACGAAACGCGGTGTGGCAGCGGGGGCGTGGTCATGCGCCCGTCCGGGAGAGAAAAGCGGTAAGGGCGCTTACACCTGAGCTAAATTATGTCTAACACCGGTGTCTAATTTCAGTAAGCATGGGGAGAGCGGCATAAAAAGGCAGCAGCCACAGAGCTGAGAGAGTGACACACGTCAGTCTAGTGTTGGCGCATAGAAGAATTGAGAAACTTTATAAAACTGATTGTAAACATTGCTGTGGCCATTAAAAGCCTTACCTGGAACGTCAAGTGCCCTGCTGGAAACTGTCACACTGGTGCCCGTGTGACAGTTTTCCCAAGAAGGACACGTGAAGCAGGGCACTTGAAATTAGACACCGGTGTTAGACATAATTTAGCGCAGGTGTAAGCGCCTTACAGCTTTTCTCTCCCGGACGGGCGCTTGACCACGCCCCGCTGCCACACACGGCTTGTAATAAAACATTTGCAGTAAACAGTAGCCTACCAAGAAAGTCATTGGTCACTATCTTCCTCGTCCTGTGCACTGAAACCACTGAAGTCATCTCCTTCGGTGTCGGAGTTGAATCGCCTCAGATTTAGTTGTCTTTTTGCACTGAGTCAATTCCTCACGCTGCTGTTTCCAACGTCTTATCATCGACTCATTAAGACCAAGCTCCCGTGCAGCAGCTCTATTTCCTTTTCCAACAGCCAGATCAATCGCCTTCAACTTGAAAGCAGCATCATATGCATTTCTCCATGTCTTTGCCATGGTGAGGGTGACAATTACTACCGTAATCAGAATGATGGGAAGTTTGAGCGCGCTCGATTTAGTCTAAACTGTAAACAAAAAAAGTTGTTTTGACCTTAACCCGTTCGGCAATTTCATTGGTCTAATGAAAGCTTCACGCCGCCAAAAAACTGAGCACGTCACAAAATGTTTTTTTTTTTTTATAATTTATTTTTATTTTTTTTTATAAAATTTGAAAGCGGGAAAAATCCATATATTAGCCGCGTCATTGTATAAGCCGCGATGTTCAAGGCGTGGGAAAAAAGTTGCGGCTTATAGTCCGGAAATTACGGTACATGAAATTCATATAACTTTTGACTTACTCTAAGCTTTAGGCATGCATATTAAAAAGCATAACATAAAAGCATAAATGTAATAATGTTACTAAAGTTACTAAATACTGATGATAATTAATAACACTAATAAACATGAACATTTTGTCTACAGTTTACCCTCCACTGGAGCTCCGGCCAGCAAGCTCCACCCATCTCCTCCAGGTGGCCACCTGATAAATGATAGAACAAAATAAAGAAATAGACATACAGGAAAGGAGGAAAATGAAATGCAGCAAGAGAACAAAAGAAAACCCCATCCCATTGATATGTCCCCATGTGTCATTGATTATTATGTGTAAGTTAATAGACCCCCAGTAATCTAAGAAAAGAAAAACGAATAAGTTTCACCAGTGCCTGGACGACCCACGAGCCTTCACACATGTGATAAGCTATAGCATTAACAAAAACACAACAACCACAATCAAAACTATCCATTCTGACCATGATAGATTTCCTTGGATTCGTGCCAATATCCATTCAATCATCAATTTAGCTATTCCATTTGCCATGATTACGTGGCCCATTGCTTGAATTCCCTCTTTTTGGGCTGCTTTAACACTCGCTTTAACTATCTTAACCATCTCGAAAAGTGCATAATTTCTCTCTTTCAATAAATCAACATTCCACCATTCTGGTTCTAACTGTAACAGCTGCACATGTGGGACATGAATGCCACCTAATTGGAGAGGATAGATGATTTCAACACAAAATAGATCAGGAGGAACTGGACACAGCTTTCCTCCGTATTTCATATAATCATGTAATATAAAAGCTCATTCAAAATATATTCAGAACATATTACTCCAGTCCTCAGGTTTTTTCACTGGCTTCCAGTTACATTTAGAATTTATTTAAAATACTATTGCTCGTTTATAAATCGCACAATAGCCTAGGACCTCAATATATTTCAGATATGCTTGTTGAATATAAACCCTACAGACCTCTCAGATCATTAGAATCAAGTTAGTTAGACATACAGAGGGTTAACTCAAAACAAGGTGAGACAGCGTTTAGCTATTATTTCACCCGCAGCTGGAACCAGCTTCCAGAAGAGGTCAGGTGTGCTCCAACAGTATCCACATTCAAATCCAGACTGAAAACACATCTGTTTAACTGTGCATTTGCTGACTGAGCACTGTGCCTCACTTAGAGATTGCACTTCATCATTTTTATTTCTGTATTCTTTTTCTTTTATTAATTTTAATAATTGTTACTTATTTTTTTAATTAAATTGTTTCATTTATTACTTTTAAATTTCATTTCTTGTTCTTAATTGGTTTTAAAATTAAGTTTATTCTTTATCATTCATATGTACAGCACTTTGATTTGCCATTGTGTGTGGTATATAAATAAACGTGCCTTGCCTTGCCAATATACACCACTGCGCTTCTAATGCCTGCCATGCACATGTAGCTTGGTCTAAAGGAACTATCTCCCAAACTGCAGATGCATTAAGAGAGAAACTGAACATTGTAGAACACGAGCAAATTACCCAATCTTGCAATAATCTTTTGTAGAAAACATTGGAGATGCCCCTTCAGCCCAATATCCATTCCTTCCTAATCTGATTACAGATTATCCTTGTCTCACAGCCATTGATTGGAATAGTCTAACTGTCATTATATTACACCTTCCATATTGTGGCCATCCCACTAATAAGTATAATAGATCCTGACATGGAATTATCATTGATATTATGACATTGATATAACTGGTTTTAATTAGTGGAGCATGTCTGTCTGAAGTTGTATTGAGTTGGTCCTTTAAAAAATTGGGATAGGGATTCTGCTCTTCGGTCAGGAACTTTACCCATATGTATAATCTGAATATCCTTCACCATTTGATCCTTAGATTTTGAGCGAAATAAACATGCTGCATGGTGTGTCTCAAAATTAGATGATTGTAATAGAACATTAGCCAATTTGTCTGCTGCATTACTAAGGTGCTGACCTACAGCATTAATATGTAAAGCTCCTTGCCTCCAGCTGTTTCCCTCACCCGTTGAGTGTACTCACTTAATTGCCTAATTTTAGCAGTATTGCTAATAGAATTTACAGAACCAAAAACTCTGGATATATCCCCCCATAAACTACACGATTTACAATTTTTGATATTCAGATGATTTTTAGAAGTATAATGTTCTATATCTTTCATCAACCATTTCCTTATGTGTGAGAAATTCCCACAGTATGACTGATCATAAACAGTGATAAGGGATGCTAAATTGTAATTGACAAGTTGCTGCACCATGTGAGCTCCATCTATCAAAGTTTTGGTCTCTCTTGCTAACAGAATACCATAAGCAGGAGCAGTAGTTGTAAATGGACATATTTTAGCTTTGTTTGTCTCTTCTACAAAAAGGTAAATATATTGTGTAATTGCCCCAGTTTCCAAATTTGTCTCACAGTATTCATTCTCATCTGCTGAATGCCATACTCTTACATAATTTCCTTTGATCTTTTTCCCCACTATGGTAGTATCCTTTCCATCTACAGAGCCCTCACACGGTAACACTATAGGATAAACACACCCTTGGGTTAGTGAATCCCACAGTGTAAGCATTTGAGTGCTATTCAAACAGAAGTTAACCGCCACTTCATTTGAGGTTATGAGGTTTTCCCCCACAATCTCACAACATTCTCTCGAAAGATTTGTTTCCTCAGACCACTGCCATTTTTCGCATCAATCAATGGCCAAATTCTCTACTTTGGTAGCATAAGTGATGATAGTCACATCCACCAAAGATACCCCTCTGAAATTTGGTTAAATCTTTGTCATTACTAAGCACCCAATCCCATAATCCCCAATTGGAGATAAATTAAAAAAGGAAAATGTTGGCCAGATCTCAAAGTTGTATTTTGAGTAATTTATTTAACTCGAGGAGTCTAAAAGGCTCGGCTTGCTTTGAAAATGCGATACCATTCAAAAAAAGCCTACCATTGTCATAGCATTTTAAGAATGATTTGACACCATCTTGAAACAAATATGATGATAGGACAATATGTCCAAACGCAACAATGCAAAGGCAGAAATATACTGTTAGTGACGAATGCTAAGAATGTGTTAGTAGTTAATGACTGAAAACTTAAACACAATAAAACTCTTACTTAAACTGAATAAATGATCAATTATATAGTTACAACTCATATGTATATCTGTTCATTGGGAGCCGGGATAAATGAAAAAGCATTGTTAACTGCATTCCTGACATGGGTCAGACCCTAAATAACACCTCAGGGGTCAAATACACACCTGCAACATTCATAATTATAACATAACCAGAATAAATTGCATGAATAATAAGCTTTGATTACCTTTTGATTATAACAATTGTTAGTAAATATGTTAAACTCATCAATAGGCTGAAGAGACGGGTAAATCCACTTCATGTGTTATTCCCTCATGTAGTTCCAACATTATTGTTGCGGGGTTAAGTGATGTGTCTCTGATTTTAACTAAAATTCTCATTCTCCCATTTTTCCCTCCTTGTATCAGTAATGATCTTGGTGTTTGTGTTGTTCAGCAGAGT
This sequence comes from Xyrauchen texanus, assembly GCF_025860055.1. NCBI lineage: Eukaryota > Metazoa > Chordata > Actinopteri > Cypriniformes > Catostomidae > Xyrauchen > Xyrauchen texanus. The sequence goes on along the minus strand of NC_068279.1, from coordinate 53,728,803 downwards.
CACTAAACTGTGTGGAGCATGCATTATGACGGTTTGTGCTCTTATCAGATTTTTCAAAGCATCAACTGCCCATGTTGCACTATCTAGGGCTTGTATACATCAAGGTTGGCCTATCATAGTAGCTGGAATCTTTTTGGAAAAGAATCCGACTGGTTTGTATCGATCACCAGGATTTTGACACCGCACTGCTGAGTAGGATTCATCTCCCACCCTGCTCCATAAGTGGAATGGCAGGCTACCATCAGGAAGTCCCAGGGTTGGGGTGGATATCAGTTTTTCCTTCATGGTAGTTAACGCTTTGTCTGCCTCTGGTGTCCAGTCTATCTGCTGCACTCCAGGCTTTCCTCCTTTGTACAAGTCAGTGAGAGGGCTGGTGATGCTGGCAAAGTCAGGTATATACTGACAACAGTAGTTGAAAACATTACTGTGAATGTTAGAGGTCTTTTTGGAGGTTGCTGTAATGCCTCTACGTGCTCTATTGTCATTCATTGCCCTTTGACAGATATCTCTTGATCCAGATAGATGACTTTGTCTTTGGCCAATTGTGCTTTGTCAGGGTTGATTTTGAATCCTCCTTCCTTGAGAGCTTGTAGGACAATGTTCAGTATAGCTATGTGGCTATTTTCGTCTGGGCTTGCAAGCAACAGGTCATCAACATATTGGAGGCTGACACTTCCTGTACGTTCAATTTAAAATTTTTGTCCGGTCAGGAATTGATCCAGAGCTCGATGAAATACAACAGGGGAAATATTGAGACCTTGTGGGAGTCGGTTCCAGACATACTGTTTCACCCCCAAGGTGATGGCTAGTTTTTCCTAGGAGCTATCATCGACAGGTATTGACCAGAAGGCCAACAGCACATCCAGTACAGTGAATATTCTTGCGTTTCCAGGAATGTCATTCAGAATGGTGGCAAGACATGCCACAATGGTATATGGTTTGGGGTTTCACTGTTGAGTTGTCAGACATCTTGACAGACCAAACAGGACTGTTTGTGGTGGATGACGCTTTTCTGACAATCCATCCAGCTTCCAAGTCTGCCACTATCTCTTCAATAGCCTGTCTGTCCGAATAGGGTATTGTGTGTGGGGGAGCATGAATTGGTCCCTCAATGATGATGGGATCTATGTTAGCTTTCCCACAGAGTATATCTGGATATAAACTGCATAGGAGACCCCACATGCCTTCTTTTCCCCAGTCTTTGGTGATTAGTTTTGCTGCACCAACAAAGCTTACAGTGCACATATGATCTTCATGTGCTATTAGCCCTGTTGTTGTGGCAATTTGACAGCTGTTAGTGTCTCTTCAGCAGTGGAAAGGCTGTGAGAATGGCTTGACATTCTCCTGGTGTGAATGGACTCTCTTCATGTGTCATCATTTTCAGATTGTAATTATCCCCTTCTTTCTTTAGGTTAAGAAGAATCAGGACCAACTTTGTCTATTGTGACTAGATCGTCATTCCCCGTCTCATTACCCCAGTCAGAATCATGATTACTATCTGATGTACATCGCAGCTTCTCTCTGTTTGGCTGGACATATTTCGATTTTGTGATTATTGGAGCTGCTTGGGCAGAAGTGTCATAGATTCTGGCAACTGAGGCTCTATTCGGACCCAAAACCTGAGGCTGTATAAGAGGCATAGTAGAACTATTTTCACTTTGTTCAGGCAGCAATTGGTATATTGGATTGTAAGGTGGTGGCATTAAAGTCTTTGTTGAGTCAACTCATACTTGCAGATATTTACGTTCAGCCTCTGCTATTATATTTGTCCAGTCTGGATCAAATTAATCATTGCTGTTTTTCTTTTTTCTGAACATTCGATGGACATGACTTTGTTCAACTTGTGATATGCTTCAATTTGAAGCTTCATTGCTTCAGCAAGTGGAACTGGACAATCATCAATGTGACAGCAAATTCCTCCTCGTTTCAAAATCCAATGAGCTATCAGTATTGGATATGCTTGTAGCTTGATGGAGTCTTTTTGGATTTCAAACCAATTGATCTGTTCATCAATAGATGCATCAATATTCAGGCCTTTCTTCAACAGTTCAGCCTGCTTCTTCTCATTTTTCTGAAGAAACCATTGTGATTGTCTGACTGTTACGTTCATCCATTGTGCAACTGGGATGTGTGTATGTGAATTCGGTATATTTGTAATGCAAATGCCCTCTGTGTGTGTTTGTAAGGAAAGAATGTGTGTGTAGGGAAATGAAGAGGGGCTAAGTATGTATGAGACTGTGTGTATTTAGACAGTGAGTGTAGGTGGAGGGGGGAAATTCCTCTCCTCTATCTGTGTATGTCTTCTACTCTGAATGCAAGCCAGATGGATCAGTTAGAGAAGGGGAAACAAAACGTTAGATGCAGAATTGTTCCCTCTCCTCAGCTTCTCGCCCACCCCAATTTAAATTTTTTCCAAACTCTTTTTTTTTATACTTTTATATAATTATTTTGTATTGTTTTTCAAATCAGTGTAAACTCTGTATATCAAAACCAACTGATGGGTTGGGGTCAGGAAAAAATCTAGTCACTCATTCTGACTAGATTCACCTTTACTGGTCTATGTGCCCCTTTCCCACAGCTTATTTTATATATGAATTGATAACAGTTCTTTACAGTAGTTCTCAGACAATATGTCTCATTACTATTGTCAGGCAGACTTAAGACTATAAAAAAAAATGGTCATACCTGATTGTTCTGAGACAGATGCCTGGAGAACGCTGATCTTCTTTGTGTTGCGAAATTGAAGACTTTGAATTGATGTAATTGTCCCCGTTTTGAAGTCACGGATCAAATACCAAACATTTACAAGAAATAAACAATTTATTAATTATTTTTAGTTATCAACACAGTTCAATACACTTGGGTCAATTGTCCATGACAAGTGTTCATTGAAAAAAATCCAATAGCACTTTTTGACCATAAAATAATTAATAACTCTAATAAACATGACATTTTTAATCTGCAATAATATATATAACACGGTGCTGTGTGGTTTATAGTCAATGTGCCCTCTTGTGGACTAAGGAAGCAATGTCAATTTAAATATAAGCTGACTTTTGAAAAGAGTGGGAACCCTGAACCTCATGTATACAAAATCACAAAATAACATGTAATCTCACCTAGAAATACAATTCATGTTAAACAATTGCCTTCCACAAGAAATTGCACATCAAACTGTCCATTTTCTTCTGCTTTCAGACTAAAAAGGTCAACTGTCGGGACTTTTTGTCACAAAACATTACCAGTAAGACTGCACAATATGCAATACAGTAGTACACAGTTAAATCTGTTACACTATTCTAGTGGTAGAAGGACACATTTACAACCCAAAAGAAGGCACAAAATCAAGTTAGAACACAAGTGATGTTGGAGGTCTAATGTGTTGAGCAGAAAGACAGAGTTCCCCATAAACAACACTGTGACGAATATTATATTACTGATGCTGCCTTGCAGCTCTGATCCTTTCACACTTTAATCTGAAAATCTCAGTCAGATGCTCTGTATAAGTGTGTTCTCATGTGCCGAGCCATTGGAACGAGTGCGATCAACAGGCCCAACCTCCGGATCAAACCTTCTCTGCACTCCTCAACATTTATCGTGACCAAATCACAGTGATGAAATCAACATTTGTATTCATTTTTTTCTATTATTTTAAATAGTAATAAAGGAAATATGAAGCGTGGAAACAGGAAATCAGAAAACTAGTGAGACAAAAGGCAAATTTGAGCCGGGGTCGCTAGGACAACACTACACATTCACACCGTCTTTAAACACCACTCCACTGCAGACCTATTTCTGTGGCTCCACCAGACTTTTGGGGTGTAAATAGCTGCACTGTGTGGACAGTTGAAGACTGGAAAAATGTTGCAGTCAACAAGGTGCTGAAAGAATTCTTTAGAAATGTTGGCCCATATTGATAGGATAGCATCTTGCAGTTGATGGAGATTTGTGGGATGCACATCCAGGGCACGAAGCTCCTGTTCCACCACATCCCAAAGATGCTCTATTGGGTTGAGATCTGGTGACTGTGGGGGCCATTTTAGTACAGTGAACACATTGTCATGTTCAAGAAACCAATTTGAAATGATTCGAGCTTTGTGACATGGTGCATTATCCTGCTGGAAGTAGCCATCAGAGGATGGGTACATGGTGGCCATAAAGGGATGGACATGGTCAGAAACAATGCTCAGGTAGGCCGTGGCATTTAAAGATGACCAATTGGCACTAAGGGGCCTAAAGTGTGCCAAGAAAACATCCCCCACACCATTACACCACTACCACCAGCCTGCACAGTGGTAACAAGGCATGATGGATCCATGTTCTCATTCTGTTTACGCCAAATTCTGACTCTACCATCTGAATGTCTCAACAGAAATCGAGACTCATCAGACCAGGCAACATTTTTCCAGTCTTCAACTGTCCAATTTTGGTGAGCTCTTGCAAATTGTAGCCTCTTTTTCCTATTTGTAGTGGAGATGAGTGGTACCCGGTGGGGTCTTCTGCTGTTGTAGCCCATCCGCCTCAAGATTGTGCGTGTTGTGGCTTCACAAATGCTTTGCTGCATACCTCGGTTGTAACGAGTGGTTATTTCAGTCAAAGTTGCTCTTCTATCAGCTTGAATCAGTCGGCCCATTCTCCTCTGACCTCTAGCATCAACAAGGCATTTTCGCCCACAGGACTGCCGCATACTGGATGTTTTTCCCTTTTCACACCATTCTTTGTAAACCCTAGAAATGGTTGTGCGTGAAAATCCCAGTAACTGAGCAGATTGTGAAATACTCAGACCGGCCCATCTGGCACCAACAACCATGCCACGCTCAAAATTGCTTAAATCACCTTTCTTTCCCATTCTGACATTCAGTTTGGAGTTCAGGAGATTGTCTAGACCAGGACCACACCCCTAAATGCATTGAAGCAACTGCCATGTGATTGGTTGATTAGATAATTGCATTAATGAGAAATTTAACAGGTGTTCCTAATAATCCTTTAGGTGAGTGTATATATATATATATATATATATATACACACACACATACACACACACAGCGATCAGCCACAACAAAAAAACACCTGCATGGACTCCACTAGACCTCTGAAAGTATCCTGTGGTATCGGGCACCAAGACGTTAGCAGCAGATCCTCTAAGTCCTGTAAATTGCGAGGTGGGGCCTCCATGGATTGGACTTGTTGGTCCAGCACATCCCATAGATGCTCAATTGGATTGAGATCTGGAGAATGTGGAGGCCAAGTCAACACCTTGAACTATTTGTCATGTAACTCAAACTACTCCTGAATAATTTTTGCAGTGTGGCAGGGCGCATTATTCTGCTCATGTGCTGTGGTCCTGGATCACGTGTGTGATACAGTATATGAACCAGGACACCCCCCTCCCCCAGCTATGTCCTAGTATGTCATTTAAACTATGTATGATGTATGAAATCATTACAAAATAGCCACACAAACAAATACTTTACTCAGGATGTTTATTTCTGCACATTTCTGGATGCACTTTGAAGTACTGCACTTTTATTTCTCGTTTGATGATGTTATCGCTTGCAATTCCATGAATTCATTTGGATTTTTAATTTGAGGCCTTTGATATTGAAGTTAAGTCTCCCGTGCTCCTCTGGGACAAACCTTGTGTACAAATATATCTTCAGTATTTCATCTGTCACGAGAGTGTCTTAGCCTTTATTATCTTCTACTGCTATAAAAAAGGGTATCTTTGTCAGAAAGTGCCTGAAAGTGCCTGTGATATTTCTATATTTCTTTACGATGTCTGTGCTTGTGTAAAGTAATTTCCATCTTGATAAATTGTGACAAACATAATGTTGGCAGAGGCTATTTGCACCCTGGTGTAAATAATGTTATATGCTATTTACACCCCAGTGCAAAAAGTGGAAGATTTATTTTGCACCTCTGCAAATAATGGTAGATACTAATTGCACCCTGGTGCATATTGTGTCAGATAATATTTGCACCATATTAACCCGTGCCCTTAAACCTAATCCTAACCTTACCTTAGAAAAAATAACCTTGCTTTTACTACAATAACCAGTTCACCATGGTATTTTTTATTTAAATTAGAGTAACCACAAAATTAACCATAGTTACTATATTACCACCAAATTACTACAGTAAGACCATGGTTAATTGCATTAAAACTACAATTTCTGCCAAAAAAACAATAATAATACTAGTGTAATACAATGATGCAATCTACACACAAGCGATGCCGAGCCATTGGAACGAGTGCGATCAACAGGCCCAACCTCCGGATCAAACCTTCTCTGCACTCCTCAACATTTATCGTGACCAAATCACAGCGATGAAATCAACATTTGTATTCATTTTTTTCTATTATTTTAAATAGTATTAAAGGAAATATGAAGAGTGGAAACAGGAAATCAGAAAACTAGTGAGACAAAAGGCAAATTTGAGCCGGGGTCGCTAGGACAACACTACACATTCACACCGTCTTTAAACACCACTCCACTGCAGACCTATTTCTGTGGTTCCACCAGACTTTTGGGGTGTAAATAGCTGCACTGTGTGGTTTATGCTATTTACACAGGGGTGGAAATATACTCTCCGCATAGTGTTTGCCAATTTCATCTTCTTGGTAAACCCTAAGAAAACTGTCAAGAACATGTCTTGGTCATATTTCACCCTAAAATCAAAAGACAAATATTAGGAATTGTATTTTGCACTAGGAAACTATTTTAGGACCATTGACATTTTTTTTGCATTGTGAGATTATGTTCACAATGTTTGTTGACGAGACATTAAATGTTTCTGACAATCCTACCTTAGCAACTGTTGCTGTGATCCATTTTCATCAGACAAGCTTTTGCTTTTTCTAATGATAGTGTTAGGACGTCACATGTGTTTGGGTAGTTTTAAGCAAAATTTGTATTTATGCAAGACTATGGGAAAAACATTGTTGTCAGGTCACTAATATTAGTAATACAAGCTACCCAGAGAGGAAACATGTAGGATTTTTAATTTTTTTATCTTTAAATAACTCTTAAAATGCATACTTAGTTTTTAATTTGTTATTTATTATTATTATTATTTTGTGGTGTAATATGGCCTGAGAGATTCACCTTCCTGCCGATTGACCAATTCCCTAGGCTACCTACAATTACTGTTTTCTCCTCACATAGGCCAATGGTGCCCCTACATAATAAATCTCATATTCAATGAGAGGGAAACACATCCAGAATCATATTTTTATTTTCAGTTGTTGATTAGATTGTCTATATTTTTCACAGAGTACATATTCTCAAAAGAGTTGATAGTTTTCAACGATGAGCCCACAATGCCACTTTAAAACAACTGCTTGATAATATCATCATTGTCAACAGATAGACAGCTCATGCATTATCTGTGTGCACGTTCACATAACGTTTACAGTACCCGAAGGACATGTCATAAATGTGCAAAGAATTCCAAGCTTGTCAAGCGCCCCTGGCCGCCATTAACTGCAATCTCACTCTAGTGTATCTGTTCATAAGTATCCGTTAATAATGACAACAGCAAGAAATAAAGCCCCAAGCAAACCTTAAACACATCAGCGTGCATAAAAGAGAAACTCTGACTATAATAAATCACTATAAATCTTACCTGTGCTGTGAGAGTGTTCAAGGAACTATTTACAACCACACATGCTCAAAGTCATCCAGAAATTAGTGATGTTTTCTAATGTTTGCATGCTATTACTTTACCAACTACTTATAATGAATGATTTCCACCTGGCAGACGATAAAACAGGTGGCCTCTTTTGACTTCGTGCAATAAGAAACCACCTAGCACCCCTTAGCAACTGCATAGCAACACCCTAGCAACCACACAGAACACCAGAGCAACTGCAGAGCAATCAGTCCATGTTATAACAAAGTGCACCAAATGAGCTCTGTAGCGACCGCACACTCCCATGGCACACTTTGAATGAAGCATTCGAGTCTGTCTTTTCTATACTCTCAAAATACTTTTATACAATATTTGTATATATCTGAATATTTTGCGGTAGACTTAAACATCTTTAAATAAGGCCGGTAAGTGTGGTTTGATCTCTTTACAGCTCAGAGTTGCCTCAACAGCTGGATCTTTGCTTACTGCCCCCTGCTGAAAACAGGTGGTACTTCATGCTTGAATTGCACGATTGTAGGTATATTCCATAATACGGTTTAATTGCGTTAATTTGTTTAACATGTTATTTTTATATAATTATTCACACAGAATGAACATGTTAAATCGACAGCCCTACTTTTAATCAATAGTTTTATATTTTCCCATAGTTCCCAACAGTTCTTCATGGAATTGTAGTTCATTCCCTCAGAGGACTGACTCATATTCCAAATAATATGCCACTGCCTTGGCAAACATCAGAAGTGCTCTTTCCCTCCTCAGAAACACCTTTATTCATCACATAATATATCAACTCCCTGCTGAGTCAAAAGTTCTTTCCCATTGTCCCTTGCCAGGTTGTACCTGGTAACAGAAAGACTTGATGTTGATCGATCTCTCTCTCTCTCTCTCTCTCCTCACATGTGACGTGTAGTGTCCAGAAGGCTTGCGGCCGATGAAGGATGGTTCAGGTTGCTATGACTACTCTCTTGGCACGGACTGTACTGATGGATTTAACGGTGGCTGTGAGCAGTTGTGTCTTCAACAGCTGGTTCCTCTACCTGACGATCCCACCTCCAGCAATGTGCTCATGTTCTGCGGGTAAGAGGAACACACACACACACACACACACACAACCAGTCCATTTTTGGACACACACATCTTAGAATTGTAGTTAAGTCATCAAAACTATGACATAACACAAATGGGCATATCAGGAATTATTGGGAATTATGTAATGACTGAAGATACCAGATCTTATAGCTAAGCTTCTTCACAGTTGCCACCCTGTGCTCTGCACACTCTGTTCATTCTCTCAACAAACTGGCATGATATTTAAACTATATTGTAGGAGTTCCCATGGATTCTGGACTCTTGGTTACTCAAAAAAAATTATATTTACTGTGTGTTCTGTTTATTTTGTGCTGTACATGATTGACTGTGAGATACATAACTAGTGCAATGATGTCAAATGAACATTAAATGTTTCTGATAAGCAAATATAATAAATATTTATATTTGCTTATCACAGTCATTGAAAATAATAACAAAAAATCAATAAATATAGGGTATAACTTTTTCTTTTTTTTTCACATCCCAAAGGTTTATTTTTATTAAAACATAGAGATGACGTAAGAGTTAAGCTGACTTTAATACTTTTTTACCAGGCTGTTGTCATTTATGTTTAAAAAAATAATAATATATATATATATATATATATATATATATATATATATATATATATATATATATATATATATATACATATACACACACACACATACACAGCGATCAGCCACAACAAAAAAAGACCTGCATGGACTCCACTAGACCTCTGAAAGTGTCCTGTGGTATCGGGCACCAAGACGTTAGCAGCAGATCCTCTAAGTCCTGTAAATTGTGAGGTGGGGCCTCCATGGATTGGACTTGTTGGTCCAGCACATCCCATAGATGCTCAATTGGATTGAGATCTGGAGAATGTGGAGGCCAAGTCAACAACTTGAACTCTTTGTCATGTTCTTCAAACTATTCCTGATACATTTTTGCAGTGTGGCAGGGCGCATTATCTTGCTGGAAGAGGCCAATGCCATCAGGGAACACCGTTGCCATATAGGGGGGTATACGTGGTCTGCAACAATCTTTAGGTAGGTGGTACGTGTCAAAGTAACATCCACATGAATGCCAGGACACAGTGTCCCAGCAGAACATTTCTCAGAGCATCACACAGCCTCCGCCGGCCTGCCTTCTTTCCATGGTGCATTCTGCTGCCATCTCTTCCCCAGTTAAACAATGCACATGCACCCGGTCGACCACATGATCTAAAAGAAAACTTGATTCATCAGACCAGTCCACCTTCTTCCAGCACGCTGTGATGCACTGTGTGTTCTGACACATTTCTACCATGGCCAGCATTACGTTTTTCAGCAATTTGTGCTACAGAAGATCTTCTGTGGGATCAGACCAGATGGGATAGCCTTCGTTTCCCAAGTGCATCAGTGAACCATGACCCTGTCGCCCATTTACTGGTTGTCCTTACATGGACAACTGCATACATGGAACACTCCAAAGCACCTGACATTTGAGATACTCTGACCCAGTTGTCTAGCCATCACAATTTGGCCCTTGTCCACGTCGCTCAGATCCATACGCTTGCCCATTTTTCCTGCTTCCTACATATGAAATTCAAGAACTGACTGTTCACTTGCTGCCTAATTTATCCCACCCCTTGACATGCCATTGTAACAATACAATCAATGTTATTCACTTCACCTGTCAGTGATTTTAATGTTGTGGCTGATCAGTAAGTTTGTGTGTGTGTGTGTGTGTATATATATATATATATATATATTATATTTTAAATTGTAACTATAAATTTAAAACTTTGATAATCTAATAAAAGATCGAAATAAATGTAAACCATAAAAACAAAAACAGGAGCACTTTTCGCACTTTTATGGCATCTAATAAATATCCTGGAAGTTTATTTCTATGGATATTGTGTGCAAGCTTTTGTCTTTCCTTGAATATTTATTGTGTAAAAAATGTTCTATATATTTTTTTTAATTAACAACTGTCACACTGATTCATTTCCACCACACTTATTTATTTATTTTCTGACATGTTGAGATTCATTATCTAGTTAACAGTTAGCTAGCATCATTATTAGCTACTTTACGTACCCTGGCTGGAATGAGTCAACTTGAAAGCTAGGCAAAAGGTTGCGTTTGTAATTTTGTAAAAAATTATTTATAAATCATTATGTCTATGGCGAGTCCTAATAATGATAGCTGCACCAACGTGTGTGTGTATGTGTGTGTGTGTGTGTGTGTGTGTGTGTGTGTGTGATCACTCAGGTGCGTGCAGGAATACAAGCTGGCTGCTGATGGGCGCAGATGTCTTCTCACTGATCACTGTGAAGGGTCCAAGTGCCCGAGACAAGATGCCCGCTTCAACGACACACTCTTCAGAGAGATGCTGCACGGATACAATAATAAAAGCCAGCAGGTTAACCTGAGACAAGTCTTTCAGATGACATTTAGGTTAGTGCTGTCTGTGCTTTCAGCGGGTTTTCAGGTCTATTTTTATTTCAATTGTGTTATTTTCTCCATAGAGAAATAGATTTTTAACAATAACATATAAAAACCTTTCAGGATAGTCCTTTCAAAAATAGTGCATATTTAATCATGAACTTTTATATCTTGAGAATGGTACAAGAGACATGATATTCATTGTCATCAGCTTCCTCCATGTAACTAAGCGAGCATTTGCATATCAAATTTGACATTCTTTCATTAATATTTTTACGTGTAGGTAACAAAACATGAAAATCCCTGGTTACAAATCATACTGGTTAATTCCTTGGTTATACCACATGGATAAAGCATTACACACAGTAAAGAGGTACATCAGGCTATAATCATTAATTTGTCAGTTATACAAGTTACCACAGTTCAAAGCAATTGTCAGAATTACCTAGCAAACCTAGGTATTGTATAAATTGTACACTTTAGAAGGTTAAATTGGTAAAGTACTGTGACTTTGTGTAGAATGTTCCTGGGTTAAGATGATGCTTTAACTCTGTGTGGAAGTTCAGGAGGTCGTGCTGAGGGGCCTTTCTGAGCAATGTTGATGCCTGGGCCATCTAATTTATGACAGTGAAGAATTCCAGGATTGCATGGGTTGGGATTTTCCTAGATTCAAATTAATTAATTAAGATTAAGATTCATCTATATTGTCATTGTGCAGGTAGAGCCAATGAAATGCAGTTGTTTTCACATATCCCAACTAAACCGCTGAGCCATATCTTCCCCAGAAAGTCTCCCTTTTTAAAAATAATTAAATTATTTTACAACCAACACGACCGCTCTCATGTCCATTTGCAGCTTTCACACTCATTTACGTTAGATTGGCTTGTTGTGGCGCAGCAGTTCTTCTGATGAACACAAACACTCAGTCTCTATTAGCATGTGTCGGTGCTGTACTGCCACAGTCAAACCACTGAAAACAATTCCACTGTCTGCAAAATAAAGACAAATGTTTCCTGTACAAAGATGACTCTGCTGTTGTGCACAATTGAGCTCGCAGCTTTCAAGAGTCTTTTATAATTCTGTACATCTCTTGTGTGGGTATTAATGGGTAGATGTATGACATCACATTGTGAACGGCCATTACTGAGTGTGACATTTTATATCTGTTGGGCTGAATTTTGAAACAGTACACGGCAGAATTTCAACCTAGAAAATGTGGTGCTGGTCAACGTGTCCAGGAAGGACTGGTGGCACTAGGCCTGAGCTATCTGGGCTCAAGCCACAAATGTTTTCTATAAATCCCCTGAATGTTTTTAACATTTTCTATTGATGTTCAAATTACCAGTGCTTTGGTATCAAGTTGATACTTAATAGTCAGTAATATATACTGTGTGTGTGTGTGTGTGTGTGTGTGTGTGTGTGTGTGTGTGTGTGTGTGTGTGTGTGTGTGTGTGTGTGTGTGTGTGTTACGGTCCTCAAATCTGATTGGACGAGAGATGTTCTATGAGTACAGATGGTCTTACACCATCAGCACTCGGATGCTTCACTGTGTGTATCACTCCGCTTGTGTTCGTGTCATTCTAAACTAAAGTGTAAGAGCAATGCAGATGTGTTAAGAGCTATCTGTAGCTTTACATTTAATTTTGTGACATTACATAATTTAGCCAGCAGGTGGAGGCAAACAAACTCAGTGTTTACATTCAATAGCACTCCATGAACGCTCATATTAAAACAACACTATTAAAGCTAGGAAAAAGTCCCAAGTTTCCCTAGTTTGGTATAGATGCAATGACTGAATGTTCTGACTTCTCAAATTTATAGTTTTAACCAAATTATTAAACAGAATTGACCTTTTTCTCCAAACTCATGCAGGTCAGTAGTCCAAGTTTGTGATCCTTTAACCTGTTGATACGCAATTTCCCTGCACGTGGTATTTATGTCACTCTGCTTACATTTAATATATAATTTACCATCTATAAATGTAATTAATGTTAACAAATTATACATCTTTTCAAAGGTCTAAGGGTTCAACATTGATATTCGATCTCTGTTTCACAATAGCAATGCTCCAGAAACAGCAATTTAGTTATTTGTGCAGGAGTACAAATGAAATCATGCAATATAAAAACGGGACGTCATACCTTTGAAAACACGATCGCCAGATGAATCCAGTTCGCCACACTTGGGTCAATTGTCCATGTCAAGCGTTCATTGAAAAACATCCAATAGCACTTTTTGTCCATAAAAGTGATAAATCTGAGAAATATTGATATATTCTCCATTGTTTACATGAGATCTCGCCTGAAAGAATTACCCTTCATCATCGTTCTTCAACAAACTATGCAATCTGAGCAGCATTCATGATGTAAAACTGTATATTATCATATATATATTAGAGTCTCGTAAACAAAATGAGCCTGTCTCCAAAGTCTGTTTTTAAAAATGCGGTGTAGTTTTATTCATAATAGCCAAGCAGTGCCGTCAGATTTTGTGTGTTCTTGAAAGGCGGAGCATTAATTTTACTCTGTACGCTTCCAGCGATTTTACAGCGAAAAAAGCTTACAGGAGTCTCATTTTTTGTTCGATCATCTTCAAATTTGAAACATAACTTCTTTAGACTTGTGGCTTTGAGAACATTGTATTTATGGGTTGTCTTTTAGACATAAAAACATGTTCAGCACAAAATAAACATGTTCAGCTTCTCTAAATTTAAAAAATAACAACATATATTAATTCTGAAATTATATATTATATTATTCCCGAAGTGTCTTCTTTCAAAAGATACTACAACTGTGTCCATACTCCAAAGGGTCCAGTAAAAAACAACCATTTAAGTTCAGGTACGTCATTTTCATGGTTTATGCTCAAAAAGGGGTGTGTTTATCAACAGGTTAAATCTTCTTTGATGGAAAATCTACAACCCATTCCATCAAAATGACAGATGATGATTATTTGTGGCATAACAATTAATATTTGAGATGCAGTCTTGCTGCAAATTATAATGCATAGCCAATTTTTTTAGATTCTTTTTGAGATGCTCAGATTCTTGTGAAGTCCAGACTGTTGAAGATTTTATAAGTGGCGTTTGCTAGGCAATCATCACTATTAATATACTTCATACTTTGGGTTATTTTTTATTTGTATTTTTTCAAGATGATGACAAAATTGTCAAATTTAGTACTCATTTTCCTCAAAAACTATACTACAACAAAGGCTTTTAGAATGCATCCAAACATTTTGTTAGTGTTTTTATACACACTGAATGGATTGAAATGGATAAAAATAAAGTAATTATTCCCAGCAAGAACACAATCTTCTCCACAGGATAAGAGGACAACCGTGGATAGCAGTATTCAGAAGGGCTCTGTGATTTGTGTTGGTCTTCCTTTATCTTCCTTTAGATTTATGGCTTTTTGTAGAGAATAATAGAATGCTCAAGCCGAGCGTAATTATTAGAAATGAGGGAGATTTATTCCAAAATGCGTGTTATTGTTTCCTGTCACTGTTTAAAAGGACACACTAAATGGGGCCTCAGAATGTATCACTCTTTCAATGTGATCGTGAGTTATTTTGTTTTATTGTTCTGGGTTATTTGCTTAACTTAATGTCTACCATAGCTTAGCACAGAAAACAGTTTAGATTGTACCTCAGAATCGAAGACATTGAGTGTGTACTGTAACACTAACAATGGAAATGTAATATATTTTATATAGTATACAGTTTTGCAAAACTTGTTATAAGTGTCTCCATCTACAATTCCCTGCAGTTTCCAGGTGAAATGAACACTAGAGGCGCTACAATAACTGTGTGTTTTATTCACTTTCACTCAGATCCAGGGGTGAAAATTTCATCAAAATGTCAGGGGGGACAATAAACATAACAAGTCTCAAGAACAATTTTTGAAGGGGACACCAAGGTGTTTTTTGTTGTTGCCACGTTTGCATTTGTATTATTGTATTTCTTAAACATTTATTTTAAGAATATATCATTATATTATTTACAATACACATATTTTAATGATATTTTAAGGGGACAACCCCCCCCCCCCCCGCGATTAATGCCTATGCTAAGATCATGACTTAAATTGCTGTTTATGACTTTATAAATAGTTATTTTTCTCTGTATTAATCAGACCTTGCTATTTTATGATATCCACACAATTTTACTCAAAATAATTTTAATCTTTAAAAACAATACATTTTTTAATTATTGTATTATAGACCCACCTACATGTATCCATCGTGATTAGCTTGCGTGTTAGCTTGTTGATTAGGTAAGGATGTCTTTAAGATCTCATTTATATTTTAAAACACTATTGATTAGGTTCAGGCAAAAGTGTTCTTGGCTACTGTCGTAACCTCCATTACCAATTCGCCTGCCACAGGGCTAGGGAGGAAAGACATCCAGGGTTCACCGTCTCCTCGTGAACTTGCATGGGGGAAAATTTTTTGATTTTATTGTAGAAATTGTAGAAGTAGATAAGAAAAGGACGCACTGGACACAGCAATGACAAGGCTGGATCTGCCTCCTCCCAGGCGCTTGCAGGCTCACCACCTGATCCCTAAAAGGGGTCGTGGGAACCTTGGGCACATAGCCCGGCCGGGGTCTCAAGACCACATGAGAGTACTGAGCGCAGTAAGGAGGACAGTCTTCAACGAGACATCCTTTAGCTCAACTGACTCTAGCAGCTCAAACGGGGCTCTACTCAGGCCTCTAGCAGGACCACGGAGAGATCCCATGAGGGAATGAGGCACGGCCTAGGAAGATTCAGCCTCCTTGCACCTCTAAGGAACTTGATGATCAGGTTGTGATTCCCGAGGAACTTACCGTCCACCACGTTGTGGTGCACCGCTATAGCGGCCACATACACCTTCAAGGTGGAGTGGGACAGCCACCCCTCCAACCTCTCCTGCAGGAAGGAAAGCACTGTCCCGACTGTGCATCTCTGGGGGTCTTCACATTAAGGAAGAACACCAATTTGCAACAAACGCCACTTCAAGGCATACAGGAACCTCATTGAGGGAGCCCTGGCCTGAGCGATCATGCTTACCACCGCCGGAGATTCCAGAGGTCTGGTTGTAGATGCCAGATGTTGCCCCGTCCTTGAGAGAGGAGGTCCTCCCTCAGGGGAACTTGCCAGGTGGGAGGGCTGCCGCAAGGAGCGTGAGCTCTGAGAACTAATTCTGGGTGGGCCAGTGGGGCGCCACCAGGACGACCTGTTCCTAGTCCTCCCTGACCTTGTACAAAGTCTGTGCAAGAAGGCTCACTAGTGAAACGCATACTTACACCACCCCCGGGGCCAGCTGTGTGCCAGCGCGTCTGTGCTGAGGGCAGCCTCGGCCAGAGAGTACCAGAGCGGGCAGTGGGAGGATTCCCAGGAAGCAAACAGGTCTACCTGTGCTTCTCCGAATCGACTCCAAATCAGCTGGACCACCTAGGGATGGAGACTCCCCCTGAGTGCAACCTACCACGACATAGCATCCACTGCGCGATTTAGGTAGCCCAGGATGTGAGTGACCCGTAACGACTTCAGTCACTGCCGACTCCAGAGGATGAGATGGCGGAAGAGTTGCTGCATGCGACGCGAGTGTTGGTGATTTACATAAGCTGCCGTCGCCTTGTTGTCTGTACGGACCAACACGTGGCCATCAGAGGCGGAGAGGTAACGACCACAACCAGGCAATACACAGATGGAAAGGCATCTTTAAAAAGATGCTCTCTGTCAGTGCATCTCTTTTAGAGGAAAATATACTCTTTTATTATTAGAATATATACTCTCTTTTAGCAGTTGAAGTGCCCAGGAGCGTTCTCTGCACTTAATCGTGCACAAAGTATATATCCAAATACACCATACACTCACCTGAAGGATTATTAGGAACACCTGTTCAATTTCTCATTAATGCAATTATCTAATCAACCAATCACATGGCAGTTGCTTCAATGCATTTAGGGGTGTGGTCCTGGTCAAGATAATCTCCTGAACTCCAAACTGAATGTCAGAATGGGAAAAAAAGGTGATTTAAGCAATTTTGAGCGTGGCACGGTTGTTGGTGCCAGACGGGCCGGTCTGAGTATTTCACAATCTGCTCAGTTACTGGGATTTTCACGCACAACCATTTCTAGGGTTTACAAAGAATGGTGTGAAAAGGGAAAAACATCCAGTATGCGGCAGTCCTGTGGGCGAAATGCCTTGTTGATTCTAGAGGTCAGAGGAGAATGGGCTGACTGATTCAAGCTGATAGAAGAGCAACTTTGCCTGAAATAACCACTCGTTACAACCGAGGTATGCAGCAAAGCATTTGTGAAGCCACAACACGCACAACCTTGAGGCGGATGGGCTACAACAGCAGAAGACCCCACCGGGTTCCACTCATCTCCACTACAAATAGGAAAAAGAGGCTACAATTTGCAAGAGCTCACCAAAATTGGACAGTTGAAGACTGGAAAAATGTTGCCTGGTCTGATGAGTCTCGATTTCTGTTGAGACATTCAGATGGTAGAGTCAGAATTTGGCGTAAACAGAATGAGAACATGGATCCATCATGCCTTTTTACCACTGTGCAGGCTGGTGGTGGTGGTGTAATGGTGTGGGGGATGTTTTCTTGGCACACTTTAGGCCCCTTAGTGCCAATTGGGCATCGTTTAAATGCCACGGCCAACCTGAGCATTGTTTCATGTCCATCCCTTTATGGCCACCATGTACCCATCCTCTGATGGCTACTTCCAGCAGGATAATGCACCATGTCACAAAGCTCGAATCATTTCAAATTGGTTTCTTGAACATGACAATGTGTTCACTGTACTAAAATGGCCCCCACAGTCACCAGATCTCAACCCAATAGAGCATCTTTGGGATGTGGTGGAACGGGAGCTTCGTGCCCTGGATGTGCATCCCACAAATCTCCATCAACTGCAAGATGCTATCCTATCAATATGGGCCAACATTTCTAAAGAATGCTTTCAGCACCTTGTTGAATCAATGCCACGTAGAATTAAGGCAGTTCTGAAGGCGAAAGGGGGGTCAAACACAGTATTAGTATGGTGTTCCTAATAATCCTTTAGGTGAGTGTATATCCAACAGCATACACAGAGGTGAATGGAACGGCAGTGAATTCAATGAATGAACACCGCTCGGCTCCAAAGAAAAATTCTGAATGAGTGGTTGCGAGCCAGCTCCTTTTATACCCATATGTCCGGGGGAGTGGCATGCAAATTACACTTGCCAATTCCCATTGTCTTTTCTCAAAAATCAGAGGCATTTGGGGCTTCCAAGAGCGATCCCTGGTGTCACTACATCGGAAAAACTTAGATTGAGTGACAGATAGGGAATTTACGTTAGAGAGGTACTGTATGTTTTAAAAAACAAATACCTAAAATTCACCTTAAAACCGCATCTGAATACGACACAATTTTACTTGCTTTTGGTGCCCCCAGTTGGACATTTCACTAGAAAATTGCAGCCAAACCTATTATAAAGCATGTGCATTTTTAATTGCAAGAATTTTGTCATGTTCACGTGAATTTCTTGAGATCAGGCTTACACACATACTAATATATATATATATATATATATATATATATATATATATATATAGAAGAGGTCGAGCTACTATTCTAGGCAGACAAACTTGTATGTTTGTGTTTCTGACACAATTCATATGGGTGGAATTTGCTCCTTGTACACAATAGGTTAGATGTAGATACGTCATCAAGTCTCAAGCCTTTCAAGGTTAAGTCTAAGTCAAATCTCAAATCTTATTATGTAAATCAATGATGTCCGAAACTTTCAAGCTCTAAAAGCAAAAGTTTTAGAAAGGCAGAATAAAAGTAATTCATACAAATTGTATAAATTTCTGGTTTAATTAATGTCTTCTGAAGGAGTCAGATCACTTTTGGTGGGAAATAGATCCAAAATAAATTCCTTTATCACTAGAAATCTTGCATCTGAAGATTCATTGGCGCGTTCATGAGAGAAGCTCGTTTGCACACTTTGTTGCCAAGGGCTGAGTTTGTTTGGGATACTAATAAAGTATATAAAAGGTTGATGATAAACTATAGAAAATTAAAATGCAATGTCTTGTTGATGTATAATGATACCAGGATTGAGTACCTGCAACCTTGTACAGTGTCAAAGGATTTGAAGCCTGCACTTTGTTGGGCCAGATGTCAAGATTTACTGAATAGTAACAAGACATAATAAAGAATTAAATTTAGTTTGTTTCTCACCCAAAGTGATTGCATTGCTTCAGCAACATGGATTAAACGACTTAAATCATATGGATTACCTTTATGCTGCCTTTATGTCCTTTCTTGAGCTTGAAAGTTTTGGACCTGTATCACTTTGTCACTTTGCAGCACTCAAATGGACGGGCAGATCAGAATTCAATGATTGATTCATACACATTTTCATCCTATGCAGAGCATTTACGAGGGGTTTAAATTGCAAGTTTCATCACTATACGCTCTTATATCTATTATCTTAGCCAGCGATCTGATGTTTGCCGATACCTCAAAGTCTGCCATGATACAATTTCGATTCGATTAACTGGCTTGCGTTTTTGGTTGCGTTGTTACAAATGCAACCAAAAAATTATTTTAAATATTTTATCGTGCTCTCTAAAAAGTGCAAATCCAGTCTCCACATTGGGACCTCCTCAACAAAATACACCCGAGTGTTTACTGCCTTATGCCATAGTAACAGTCAATGGGGTATTTCCATCAGGCCGCTAACCCGTCACACTCCCGACAGCCCAAACATATTTACATAAACAGTACCCATACCCTGATCTGAGATAGCATGGTACTTGGTACTCATCATTCATTTAGAGATTTTGGATGGTTAGTTTGTGCAATGTGACTAAATGATAGAATTTTCAAAGCTGGGTGAACCTTTCCTTTTCGACTGAAAGGAATCCTTCTTTCACTCATAATTAATGGAATGTACCGGGTTTAATACAAGTTGAGCTCAATCGACAGCATTTGTGGCATAATGTTGATTACCAACATTATTTGAGCTATAAAATTGCAATAGCAAAGTTGTTTTAGGGTCTGATGACATTACATCGTCATGTAAAGAAGTTGTAAAATTGGCTATAACTTTACACAGAGAGGGTTAGAAAGTGATTTTATTACACTAAAGTCAAGTCAAGTCAATTTTATTTGTATAGCGCCTTTCACAACACACATCGTTTCAAAGCAGCTTTACAGAAGATCAGCATTAACAGAAGATAAAACTAATGTCTATAAAGTCGATGAATCATCATTGTATAATTTAGATAAAATACGATTCTTAATCGTGTTTAAAAATAATTAAATAATAATTGTATTAATAACCCCAGTGAGCAAGCTGTAGGCGACTGTGGCAAGGAACACAAAATCCATAAGATGTTGATTAATGGAGAAAAATAACCTTGGGAGAAACCAGACTCACTGTGGGGGCCAGTTCCCCTCTGGCTAACTTCATGAATATAATGTAAATATTACTTATGTATAGTTAAAATCATGGTTTAAAATGATTAAACTAAGTAAGGGTTAAGGGTCAGTGTTTAAACATCGATTGTGTTTGAACTGTAAGATTAATGACCACAGTCTTTGAAGTCCATCCTTGATTAATTGCAGAAGTTCACATAGATGCAATTGTTAATTGGCTTATGAAGGCTTTTGTTGACAATAGTTAGATCTATGCATTCCATTTCAAGATCGTAGTCCATCATAGACCGAGGTGATGTAGGTTGGAGTTGGCATCAGTTCATCCTCTGAAGTCCATCATAATAGACTGAAGTGATGTTTGGCTGGCACGGACTGCATTTAGTCATCATCATTCAGCGACATGTAGCAGTGGAGTCCAACATGAAGCAGGAATGGTGCTGGATCCAGACGGTTCTGGTGACCTCAGGTGACCATTGCAGAGTTAGAGATCATGATCACTGTTTCTGGTTTCTGGTTCCGGCAGACCCAACTAAAGCAGCCTAATTGTGGGTTGGAGGATAAATTAGGTGTATGCCTGGCTAAATAGATGAGTCTTTAGTCTAGACTTAAACTGAGAGAGTGTGTCTGCATCTCGAACAGTGTTAGGGAGACTATTCCATAGTTTAGGAGCCAAATATGAAAAGGACCTACCTCCTTTTGAGGATTTTGATATTCTAGGAACTATTAACAGGCCAGAATTTTGCGATCTTAATGAACGTGATGGAATATAGCGTGGTAGAATATCACGTAAGTACTGCGGAGATAGATAATTCAAAGCTTTGTACGTAGTTCACAGAATTTCTAAATTAATACGGAATTTAACAGGAAGCCAATGTAACGATGATAAAATGGGGCTAATATGATCATATTTCTTGGTTCTCGTTAGCACTCTGGCTGCTGCATTTTGAACCAATTGAAGTTTATTTATTGATCTTGCTGGACATCATCCCAGTAATGCATTACAATAATCTAGTCTTGGTCATGAACGCATGAATTATTTTTTTGGCATCAGCAACAGAGAGCATAGGCCTTAATTTAGCAATATTTCTTAGGTGGAAGTATGCTGTTCTACAAACATTTGTAATTTGATTTTCAAATGTTAACACACATATTGTGGCTATACTTTTGAAGCAGTGAGTATTTTAATGTTTACAGACTGGCCTCATTCACTTCCATTTGTAAGTGTCTCACTGTTAACCAGATTTTTGCTTCTTTTTTTTTTTTTTAAAAAGGAGGGACGAGTCGAAATTAGTTCTTGTGGTAATCAACATTATGCTACAAATGCTGTCATTTGAGCTTCATATTGAACTCTGAAATGAAATACTCTTTTAAATACTTCATAGATTCTCAGTTTGATTCCTGTATGTGTGTCCGCTTCTATCTTAGTCAATTATTGTGCCTGTAAACCATCATTATGTGTTTCTTTCTTGAGTGGGTTCATGTCCTCCACGTCACTCCAGTGAACACTTTGATATGAAAATGAGATCTTTACCAACTGCAAACCCAAAGGCGTTCACAACGCCAGATAGACGTGACTCAGATGTGATGCGGCCTGAGGTGGACAGATGCTTCGGATTGCATGTTACGCATTACTAATAATGTTCATCAAACATTGGGCCTCATATTAGTGATATTTATGCAGATTTGGCCATATGTATCCATGGAAACAGTTTGTGGAAAGTAGTTATTATTGGCACAAAAAAAAAAAAAGAAAACATTCAGGCAAATCTTGTTTGAGCCGAATGGAATTAGTTGCTCTCTGCAAATACCTTAAAGGTTTGTTTTGTTTGAACTGATGCATTTAAACTCATTTTTTATAACGAGGGTCCCCTGTAACACTCAGTGTTGGGCGTAATGTGATTACACAGTAATGTGTTACTGTAATCTGATTACTTTTTAGTAAAAATAAAAAGTGAAACTCTTGTAATCAGATCACAAATGTTGACTTTCTATTGCTTTTAAGTACATTACTTGAGTTACACATATTTCTTAACCTTTGGTTCATTACATTGTCTTGTTTTAATATGTTCATTTGCACATCTGTGTGTTTCTGTGAGAGCTGAAGTGTTTACGATAATGAGCAGGGGGGAAATATAGACTATAGATTATTTTGAATAAGTGAGCAGAAAGGGGGCCTGGGTAAGTAAAGTAATGACACTGACTACCAACCCTGGAGTCACGAGTTTGAATCCAGGGCGTGCTGAGTGACTCCAGCCAGGTCTCCTAAGCAACAAAATTGGCCTGGTTGCTAGGAAGGCTAGAGTCACATAGGGTAACCTCCTCTTGGTCGCTATAATGTGGTTCGCTCTCGGTGGGACACGTGGTGAGTTGTTCGTGGATGCCGCGGTATCCGTGGTAATACGTTCTACATGCCACCTGATAAGATGCGTGGATTGACGTCTCAGACGAGGAGGCACTTGAGATTCATCTTCTGCCACCTGGATTGAGGCGAGTCACTACGCCACCACTGGGACTCAGAGAGCATTGGGAATTGGGCATTCCATATTGGGGAGAAAAAGGGGAGAAAATAAAAAATAAAAAAATAAATACAAAATACTGTACTTTGTAAAGTCTTTTCAAAAGTAACTTAAAGCTGCACTATTGATGATTTTTGGGTTAAAAATGAACTAAATGCCATTACTGATTGAATACATTAAAAATACAAAGAATGTCTTTACCTTATTCACTACTTTAAGCTTACAAAAATGTTGTGTATTTTGAGCTGCCAGGTTGGATTTGGCATCAAATCATAGCTTTATGTCGTTCATCCTTGTGTTATTTCCGTAAACATAGAAAAATGTACCGGCTGTCACATGTTCTGGCTGGGGAAACGCTGTTCAGTTTAGTCAGTAAACACTCACATAGTTCAGGATGGCATCACTGCAGTCTGAATGGATGTTTATCTGTTTTCCATTTGGCGAAGTAGTTTACTTGCTATAATGCTTGGATATGTTGTCTGGTATTGTTGAAGCTTATATTGTTGTCATGCTTTTATGAATCAAACAATATGCTTAACCGATCACAATGTATCTACATTGTCCGGGGAAGTTACTGCAATATGTTCACTTACATTCATACCTTCTCAGTATTTTATAATATTGCTGTAGTTTCCAGGTTCCCTCAGGCTACGTCTGCATTAATCCGGATACATTTGAAAACGGCGTTTTCGTTTCAAAACATCATGTACAACAGCGCCGCTATAACATTGGCCGCCATCTTGATTGTTTTGGTTGGATAAATCACATGACTGCATCACATGACAGCAAATACATCATAATTTTCAGATATATCCATTTTCAGAGTCCACACTGCAACGCGAAAATGGCGATTTCAAATGTATCCACTTTGGAGTGCGTTTTCAAAAAGCAGTTTTTGCGGATAAAAACACAGTCTCAGTGTGGACGGAAGGCCCAAAAAGAGAGAAAAGATGTGTTTTCAAATGAAAACGTATTAGTGTGGACAAGTGTGCCGCTGTTTTCTCATGTATTTTTCCCCAGTCACAGAAACTGGCATGTGCACACATAGACATCAAAGGGGGCTTGAGCACCTTGCCTTTTTCTTCCTCAAGAGAAAGTGCCCTTTTTTCTGGGGTGCTTTTTTTTTTATATATAAATAAATAAATATATATATATATATATACTGTATATATTCCTTTTTGTGCACAGCTTCCCTGTCAAACAAATATATTTATTGAATAAAATATCAAAATATCAGGTCGGGAGATGAGACATTGTAGAGTTCCGATGCCCTCCCTCCCTCCCTCCACGTTTCCGCACCGCAGTGCAGCACACATCGGTACATCAGACACACAGAGGCAGGCAGCAGCCCCTCAAAGCTCCTATATCAGTTGTGTTTTCTTGGCTTATGTGGAGGTGAGTGGTGATGAACAAAAGACTAAGCTACCAGTGCCTCGACTTTACAGCTAATTAGCCAAGACAAATAAAGTTAACTTATGTCTTGCTAACATGCATGACTAATGAGCTACTAGCTAATGTAATAAGTTAGCTAAAGTTTAGCTTAGGCAATATATCATGGCCATACTGGCTAATTGTCTGTACTTAATGGAGACACTACAGGTGAATAGTAAAATATTTGTCTAATAATGTCATTACAATCACCACACTGATATACCACATTGATGAAATGCGCTAATATGCATAAGTTTGACAAAAAAAGTGATTTAAATAAATAATTGTGTGAAGTGCCCTTTTTTCCACTTGAGCCCCTGCCCCCCAAAATGTATTTGCACTACCCTGCACAGAAATGCACAAGCTATCACATATTGTCCTTTTAGCAGATTGTCTGTTTACAGTTCTGTTTAAAAGCCACTATAGGTAAGTTACTAAAAGTTAGTTGCACATGGAATGTATAATTATCTCCAGTTCTTTCAAATGTACAGATTTCATAGCACAGTAATATATATAGATATATAGATATACTGTATATATTTATTCATTTGTTTAGTGTATAACCCTAATGTATACTGTATTACCTTACTGCTAAAGAAATTAATTAAACATATTATTCTAATTGTTATATTATATATTTCTGCATATTTTTTTTTATGTTTAATAAAGTATATTTCATCCCGATCATTATTAAATCCGGGATTTATAATTTTAGGTTATAGTTTATAAAGTTATAAATATGGATATTTTTCTTACAAAAACACATTGCTTCGCTTCAGAATGCCTTTATTAACCCCCTGGAGCCGTATGGATTACTTTTTTGATGAATGGATGTGCTTTTTTGGACTTAAAAATCTAAGGTACCATTCACTCCCATTATAAAGCTTGGAAGAGCCAGGATATTTTTTTATATAACTCTGATTGTGTTTGGCTGAAAGAAGAAAGTCATATACAACTAGGATGGCTTGAGGGTGAGTAAATGATGGGATAATTTTCATTTTTGGGTGAACTAACTCTTTAATATCAAATTGACTTACATTTCCGATCCAAATTGGCCAGCTATTGTGTTTATTATTGCTCCACCAACTAAAATAGTTTGGTGACAATGTTTCAAATCTTTAAAACACACTCATAAAAGAACAATATTTACTGCAAAATAAGTTGCATTCGTCTTGCCCTGTAAAGATTGAAAATGAGCAAATGCAAATGTGGTTTAAAATCTAGGGGGTGATTTTCAATCTTGATTTCAGATTTTGAATCACACACAGATGTTGTAAGATAAAATGGTGGTTAACTATTCCATTAAATGCTATTATGAAAGTGTGCCTGCTGGTAAAATTGTCACTCTCTTTGTCTGAGAATTCTCTATGGATTGCTGTACTTTCTGCATCAGTATGGTCGCATTCAGAGCCGCTGGAACCACTAATAGCTGTAAGTAGATAATAATAGATATAGAGAATAGAGGCTCAGAGAGGCCAGGTGATCCACGCACATGCAACATTTTCTTTGAAAGCCATTCAGTACAGTTCTCCTCAATGTCTTTACGATACATGATAGATAAGAACTATTCCTCAGAGAGGACAGACATGCCCCGACCTTGTCCCGGACAGAGTGAGGTTGAGAAGGATCAGGATGATATGGAAGAGACAGTCTCTCCATCCTGAGCACACTTATTCACACCATTAGCTGGTCCTCAAAAAAATAAAATAAATGATGACAAAGAGTGGTGGGCGGTATAACCAGCATCTTACATAGCAGGAACAGTTTATACATTTGGTAACACTTAACAATAATGTTCCCTTTTTTAAGAGTTCATAAGTGACTGATCATTCTAATAACAACATGGAAATACAGGTTGACTTTTATGCAATACCTGCCAAATAGTGAGCCATTTTACCTCATGTTATAAATGCTTAATAACACTTATTTAACATTAGTTACCAATACAATTTTACTTTTGTTCAGCTGTGAAACTTTTTATGGAGTTTAATGATCATCAGGCTTTATTATATGATTATAAGCCATAAATGAGCATACAGACCTAAAAAATTAAATCGCAGAGGACTTTGGGTAATTTGGGACAGCACTTGGAGTAGCACCATTCTTTTGACATCAATATGACAATTAAAGTGACATCACATGTGAGTCAAGATACATGTAAACAAAAGCAGACTGTACCAGAATAACAACATGCCTACTTTTAATCTCAATGGAAGAGCCTGTTTCTTGTTGGATTGTGACATAAACCATGAATTAGGACATTTTATGTTTTATTTAATACTAGTATGAATTAGTATATTATTAAGAATTTATAACATGTACTGTAAGTTTACATGCTCATT
Organism: Xyrauchen texanus; assembly: GCF_025860055.1. Taxonomy (NCBI): domain Eukaryota; kingdom Metazoa; phylum Chordata; class Actinopteri; order Cypriniformes; family Catostomidae; genus Xyrauchen; species Xyrauchen texanus. The sequence continues at coordinate 53,701,929 of NC_068279.1, read as the reverse complement.
ATCTGGCAAGTATGTCATGAAATTGTCTTTTATTCATATTGTTATAAGTGGACATCAATGATTTATAATGCATTTGTAAATGACTTATATGTCATTAATGGGCCTCTTTATAAATCCTTAAAGAAAGCGATTCCTGAGAAAGACTGTTGATATTTGAACTCAACAGCCAAACAAACACACCCCTCCCTTCAGTGCTCCTTCAGAAGCATTGCTGCACACCGGAAGTTTGCCAAAGACCACCTTGATACTCCACAATGCTACTGGGATAATGTTTTGACCGATGAAGCAAAGGTTGAATTGTTTGGGAAAAACATGCAGCACTACGTACAGCATAAAAAGGGCACCACATACCAACATGAAAATATCATCCAACAGTGAAGCACGGTGGAGGGAGTATCATTCTATAGGGAAGACATACAGGCTTGAGTAAGGTTTAAGATGCCATTTATTTGATGAATGTAAAACAGAAAACTAATGTCTCTCTTTGGCGTAGGCCCCGTCTGGTGGTCTGAGGGAGTTGTACTCGGAACATCATATCCTGCCGGAGATAGGAGGCAGGGGCGAGGAGCCTACCCCATGTGGGACGGGGCTCAACTGTTGGTGGTGGGGTGGTGGAGGTTGCCGGTTAGCACACTGAAACAGCAATGTGATAGATTGAGAGCAGACTTGTAAAGCAATGGCTTACATGCGATTGTCTAGGAGTTACCCAGCTAATGGTGTGATGATGAACAGCTGCTAGTCTTCCCGCTAGAACTACGCTGCGCTTCCATTGACTTTTAAATGATTTTCACTTTTTTAACATTTTAGTACCATGTAAATATAACAAAGGATTTGATAATGAAATATCAATATCAATACCAATCAGGTAGTGCTGTCCTCATGAATATGAATGAGCCTTCCCCATGTTTTGAAAAATAGTGGACCTACCAAGTTAGCCATATAAAAGACATATAATGTCTTTTAAAGGCTCCAGCAATGCTGAGGCCCTAAGCAATTGCCTAGTCTGCCTAAAGCCACCGTCTGCCTTGGGTCACAAGACACAGGAATGCCATTTGACATCACTGAGGTACACTGTAAATCCCAACTCGCTCACTATACTTAAATTTGTTTTGGAAACGGCTTGACCATAAATCTTTTAGTTTAGTCCAGCACAGTAACATGAACATTTTGAGTACACTTGACACAAATTTAGGTGTCGTTTCTACTCAAAGATTTTAAATGGTAAATGGTCTGCACTAATATAGCACTTTATTAAACTTAGTGGTTCTACAAAGCGCTTTACACTGCATCTCTTTCACCCATGTCTTGCCCAAGGACACTTCAGCATATGGACTTGTGTGGACCAGGAATCAAACCATCAACCCTGTGATTAGTAGACAACCCGCTCTACAACCTGAGAACATTGTTTGTGTTCATTAGACTGTTAAATGATATGCTAAGTGTGCAATGTATTTGTTGTTAATTGAGCTTGAGCATACTAGGCACTATGTGCTTTATAAATCTTAGTAAATTTAACTCAAAATTGAAAACTTGTTGACTAAACATTAAAAAATTTTTACATGATATGTGTTTTTGTGTCAAGTGAACGTAACATTTTCATGTTGTTTTGACATTTCTGACCATTTGTGTAGACTCTACACTAAAAATTTGTGTCATATGAGTTGGGATTTACAGTGTAGAAGCTGTTGAAATGATTGTTAAGGCCTCAATTGTGAGAGATTAAGAGTGTGGGTGTGGATCTGATTGTTAAAGCAGATGGGGAAGATGATTGCTACATAAAGGCTTAAATGTGGATGTGTTTCTCACTTGTGCTAAGGTATTTACCGCAGCTTAAAGGGTACAGCAATATCTTTACCAGTTGATGCATTGACTGGTACTGTACATTCTGCCTTGCCCTAATGACATGAGTTTTGATGAGAGTAATATTGTTGAATACGGTGGGAATTGAAGGCTCACTGAAGTTACAACTCAACCTAAAATAAACAGCTACATCACTGACAGAACTTTTCTCAGGGCTACGGAAAATCTGAGAATCTCTGTTGCTCATTTTACTGTAGTTAAAAATGCTAAATTTGGATGCCATTGTGTGGTGCAGCTGTGAGAAATGTGATTAAACTGTAACAGGAGGGAAGAGCAGCCAGAGGCAGTGTTATTAACTAGAGAGATGTTTGCTTTTTATGCAATTTGCTTTGTTTCATGAAGATTTTTTTTTAAAATTGGTCTCAACTAGAGAGAAATGTCTAGTTAGAATGTTTCCTGTCTCACAGGAGGGGGAACAATCTGAGATGAAAACCAAAAGAAAAAAAGACAGTAACTAGTCTATAGCATGTTATATGTAATGGAGAATACCCAGTTGTGAGTCAGAACAAATATTCACAAAAGATACTATTGCTTCTATAAAAGAATGGGATTCTTTTGTTAAGAGATGCCTTCCTTTTTTTCAAGACAATTGTGTCCAAAGATTAAAAATCCAAACTAAATTATCAAAACACACTGGAATTTTGAATTGTTTAGTATATTTCCTTACTGGTAATATTTTCCACACAGATGTATAATTTTAGTATCATCTATCTCCAATTTAACTATCCCTAAACCACACAAAACATCAAAAAGAGCTGGATTGTTGCATTACAATTGGTAAAAAAATGCCTAATTGCGTGAAGAATCAAAATAAATAAATCTGACACAAAATGCAGAATCCCATGATGAAATGCAGTTACACTTAAATGCATTTTGTGCTCAGAAACACAAAGACAGTTGCATTTTGTACACCAAAATGTAGTCAGCATTTCATTTCATGTATAAAATTTTCATCTAAAAGCTCATTTTGAACACTTCCATTTTGTTACCTTTTCATTTCCTGAAAAACAGAAAACATTGCATTAAATGCTTTTCATTGAAAAAATGCTCATTTAGTGACAAAAGTCTGGCTATGAGACTATTTTTGCCCACTGAATTTGCCCTATTTTTTTTTTTTTATTATTATTATTTTTTACTGGCCAATGAATCCTTGAAAACTGGCTCATTATATCAGAGGCTTTCAACCTTTTAGGACATAAACCTCGCTCTGTTTATCTAATTTGAGCTTGCACCGACACAGTACCAACACAGCTAGACATAAATCATCCTCCACTGACAATAAACATGAGCGGTACTTGTTTTCATTGTAAGAAAAACGCAGCTTGGAACTGTGGTTTGGCTGGTCATTGTTAGTTTTTAGTTTGTCAGCCCTTACTCTTTACGACAGAAAAAGTCAACTGGATTATCTTCTATTATCTATTATCATGGACGTGCTTTGTCTTTATTAGTTGGTAGCAGTTATTAGTTTTGCAGGTTTTAAACTGGCATTTGCAAGCACCTCAGAACATACAACACAATGTGGGCATGCGTTGTGATTTATAATGATGCTGTGACAACTTCCTTGAAAGAGGACAGGAAAACAGGTCTCCGGCACAAGGTAAGCCTTTTTATTGACACTTTATACTGTGCACACACACACATATCGACACAGAAACACTGGGTTGCTGTAGGTCGGGCCCCCTCTGCTCTGTGGCCGCTGGCTTTTTATCCGCTCTCCTCGCTCTACTGCAATTAGAGACAGGTGTTAGACATAATTTAGCTCAGGTGTGAGCCCTTACCGCTTTCTCTCCCGGACGGGCGCTTGACCATGCCCCCGCTGCCACATACCCCCACCGCCCGACTCAGGCCGGGGCGTCATCCGGCCTGCCTACCACTCCCCCCCCATTTCTGGAGAGAAAGTCAGCGGCAGCCATCTGCACCCCTGGTCTGTGGACCACCTTGAACTTAAAAGGCTGGAGGGCCAGATACCAATGGGTGATCCGGGCGTTAGTATCTTTCATGCGGTGGAGCCACTGTAGTGGGGCATGATCCGAGCAGAGGGTGAAGGCCCGCCCCAGCAGGTAGTATCGGAGGGTGAGGACCGCCCACTTGATGGCCAGACACTCCTTCTCTATGGTGCTGTACTTAGTCTCCCTTAAGGAGAGCTTCCGGCTAATGTACAGCACCGGGCTCCTCTCCCTCCACCACCTCGTGAGTACGGCCCCCAGCCCTCTGTCTGAAGCGTCCGTCTGCAATACAAAGGGAGAGAGAAGTCAGGTGCATGCAAAAGCGGCCCCCACAAAGTGCAGCTTTAACCTGCGTGAACGCCTGTTGGCACTGCTCTGACCATTGGACCGGATCTGGAGCCCCCTTTTTAGTGAGGTCAGTCAGCGGGCTGGTGACGTCCGAATAATTGGGTACAAATCTTCTGTAATAGCCAGCCAGCCCCAGGAACTGCCTCACCCCTTTTTGGTCTTAGGTCTAGGGCAAGTCGCAATCGCCGCGGTCTTATCAATTTGGGGACGCACCTGGCCATGACCCAAGTGGAACCCCAGATACCGTACCTCCACACGCTCAACCGCAAGCACTTCTTGGGGTTTGCGGTGAGCCCCGCCGCACGCAGCGATCTCAGGACGGCCCTCAGATGTTGCATGTGCCGCTGCCAATCATTGCTGTAAATGATAATATCATCTAAATAGGCAGCGGCGTACGCGGTGTGTGGTCTGAGGATCCGATCCATGAGTCGCTGAAACGTGGCTGGTGCCCCAAACAAACCGAAAGGAAGCGTCACAAATTGGTGTAATCCAAACGGCGTAGTGAAGGCTGTTTTCTCACGGGACATTGGTGTCAAGGGGATCTGCCAATAACCCTTCGTTAAATCCAAGGTCGAATAAAATCGAGCAGTACCTAACCGATCGAGCAGTTCATCAACACGGGGCATTGGGTACGCGTCAAATTTAGACACCGCGTTGACTTTTCTGTAATCCACACAGAATCGAACAGACCCATCACTCTTGGGAACAAGAACAACCGGGCTGGACCAATCACTGTGGGATTCCTCTATTACGCCCATATCAAGCATCGCATCTAATTCCTCCCGTACTATTTTCTTTTTATGTTCGGGTAAGCGATAGAGCGGCAACGCACCACCGCGCCCGGCTCGGTCTCGATGTGGTGCTGTATGATGTTTGTGCGGCCCGGTAGAGGGAAAACACGTCCGCAAATTCTTTTTGTAATTCAGAAACCTCTGTGAGCTGCCGCGGTGAGAGTTGGTCTCCACAAGGAACCGGAGTGTTGAGATTGTAGTTTTTGTTTATCTCCGGTCCGAGCTCCGCCCTCTCCGGAACTACCGTGGCCAGCGTCACAGAGGCCGCTCCTCCCTCCATAATTTCAGGAGGTTGAGGTGATAAATTTGGCGTGCGCCCCTCTATCGGTACGTCTGACCTCATAATCGAGATCCCCCACTCGTCGTGTGACCTCAAAGGGTCCTTGCCACTTGGCGAGTAATTTAGAGCTTCGATGTTGGGAGTAATCACGAGTACCTTGTCTCCCAGTGCAAATTCCGTGAGCCGAGCACCCCTGTCATACAGCCGGCGTTGGCGTTCTTGAGCTTGGAGCAAATTCTCCTGTGTTAGTTGCCCCAGTGTGTGGAGTTTTGCTCTAAGATCGAGAACGAACTGAATTTCATTTTTACTGTTAGAAGGTCCTCCTCCCACGCCACGGATGACGTCAAGGACACCGCGGGCGTCGCCTGTACAGCAGCTCAAACGGGAGAACCCGGTGGAGGCTTGCGGGACCTCTCGTACTGCAAACAACAGGGGTCTAGCCACTTATCCCAATTCCTAAGCGTCATCGTGTACGCAATTTACTGAATCATGTTCTTGAGCGTTTTATTAAATCGTTCCACTAGGCCATCTGTCTGAGGATGGTAAACGCTAGTGCTGAATCGATTTGATGCCCAAGAGCTCGTAAAGTTCGCGAAGTGTTCGTGACATAAAAGTCGTGCCTTGATCGGTGAGGATTTCTTTCGAATCCCCACCCGGAGATTATCTTGAAGAGTGCCCCTGCAACACTACGTGCGGAGATGTTGCTCAGAGGCACTGCTTCGGATATCGCGTCGCGTAATCCACTAGGACTAACACGAGCGATGTCCGCGTGCTGACCGTTCTAATGGCCCGACGAGGTCCATTCCAATTCTTTCGAAGGGGACCTCGATTAACGGTAGAGGGCGCAATGGCGCTTTTGGGGTGGCCGGTGGGTTTACCAACTGACATTCACGGCACGCCGCACACCACCTGCGGACGTCACCGCCAATGCCCGCCAATAGAAACGGGCTATTAGACGGAGAAGTGTTTTCCGTTCCTCTAGGTGACCGGCCATGGGATTATAGTGAGCCGCCTGGAAAACCATTTCCGGCGGCTCCGTGGAATCAATAATTGGGTTACTTCCTCCTTTGTTTGGGCGTCCTGCGTCACCCTGTATAACCGATCTTTGATAAGTGAAAAATACGGGTATGAAACGGCGACACCGGCCGGAGATGTTGACCATCGATTACTCTCACTTGGTCAAAGGCGTGCTTAAGGGTTTCATCCCGCGACTGCTCCAAGGGAAGTCCCCTCCGAGAATTCCCGAGAGGAGGAGCGTCCACCTCGCCCCTTCCCACGCCACTCGGAGCAGCAGAGGACGGCCCTGGCTCCGCCTCCCCGCCAAAGCATCGCACATCACACACCCCTTCACTTTCACGCAGGACCCATCCGCACAAACTCCCTCCAATAACTTTCTAAAATTCGGCCAATCTGCACTCCAAAATTAGCGGATGGGTGAGGCGGAACTAACCGCTGCCTCTACACTATGTTTTTCTCCCTGAATTTGATCGCCAGAGTCACCACGGGATATTTGTGAACATCCCGTGCACACACCTTACCCTCACCAGTTTAGCTGAGCCCAAAGCCCGGGTTGAACCAAGCGTTGGTGGATGGTGGTCTGGTTACAGCCGGTATCCAACAAAGCTTGGTATGTACCCCCTGGATTCTTACCGAATCCGTACGCTCCAGCCCGATCGGGGCAGCCTGCGGAACATCGGAGACCCGCACCACTGCCCCTATTTCCATCAGCGGACACTGATCCCGGAAGTGGTCCGGGTCTCCGCACCTCCAGCAGACCGGCCCAGGCGCTGCGGCCGCACCGTGCTGGCGGGTGCCCCCACCTGAGGAGGAGAGCGGCTGAAGGATAGGGAAGGGCTTGGCGGGTGTTCCCAAGGCCGGGAGCTGGGTGCAGAACGCTCAGCGCCTGCGGGGGCAGGAACGGACCCTGGGGAGAGAGCAGAGCGAGAGGGAAGAGGGGAGGGAAAAAAACAGAGGAAGACACAGGGGAAGGGGAGACAGACAGAGAGGGCTCATCCGCCCTGGGAATCGCCGCCATGTGGTCCTCCGCGAAGTTGGACGGCTTCCTCCAGCGACGCCGGGCAGTGGCACTGGACCCACTCGGCCGTCTTCCGGGGCAGACGCTGAACAAACTGCTCCAGTACCACCTGGTCGATTAGTTCCTCGACGCTGCGGTCCCGCGAGAGCAGCCACCTCCGACAGGCATCACGGAGCCGCTGAGCTTAACGCAAACGGGCGGTCGGACTTTTCGAGCTTCAGGGCCCGGAAGAGCTGGCGACTTTCCTCCGGGCTCCGACCAACCCGTTGCAGGATGGCTTTCCTCAGGTCATGGTAGGCCAGGAGGCTTGTTGCCGGCAGTTGTTGGGCCGCGAGTTGTGCTTCCCGGACAGAAGAGGGACTAGACGGGCCGCCCATTGGTCTTGGGGCCACCCCAAATTTCTGCTGTCCGCTCGAAGAGGTCGACGAACGCCTCAGGGTCATCTGCCGGCCCCATCTTCTGCAGCGCGGGTGGGGGCAACGTGGCGCGGGTGTCCGGGGTCGCGGCTGCGGCTGCGGCTGGAGCGGCCTCCTGGCTGAGTAGGCTCCGGATGGCGTGTCGGTCCTCTGCTTGAGCCCGCATGATTTCGAAGAACCGACGATCCTGGTCTTGCCGGAGCTCAAGCAGGGATTGTTGGTGGCTCTGATGGAGTGTCGCGAGGGACTGGAGGACATCCGCCAGCTGGGAGGACTCTATGGGGCGACTTTGTTCCATTATTAATGTTCCCGGGTTTCAGCACCAGTGTGACAACTTCCTTGAAAGAGGACAGGGAAACAGGTCTCCGGCACAAGGTAAGCCTTTTTATTGACACTTTATACTGTGCACACACACACATATCGACACAGAAACACTGGGTTGCTGTAGGTCGGGCCCCCTCTGTTCTGTGGCCGCTGGCTTTTTATCCGCTCTCCTCGCTCTACTGCAATTAGAGACAGGTGTTAGACATAATTTAGCTCAGGTGTGAGCGCCCTTACCGCTTTTCTCTCCCGGACGGGCGCTTGACCATGCCCCCGCTGCCACAGATGCATATGAATCCGAATTGTATGCACTGTTTGTCATACTTTTGTCGTTTTGATGCACCCAGGCCTATTGTTTTTGCAATTAGCTAGCTAAACTTAAAATGCAAGTGGATGGTGATCAGACCTTTGGCGCTCCAAAGGTACAGTTTGCGCTGACAGTCAGCACAAACTGTAAATACATGTATGATGTAATGGAATATAGGGGAGCTAACGTCCATTATGTCATTTGTGAAAGTAATGAGTTACTTACTACTTGAATACTATTTTAATTGAATACTTTCGTACTCTTACTCAAGTAATTATTTATGTTAATACTTTTACTTCTACTTGAGTATTTTTTAAGTAATTGTACTTTAACTTGAGTACAGTTTTTGGCTACTCTACCCACCCCTGACTATTTGACATTGTGAATCAAAACAAATCCAACTATTCACCTTCAAATCTACTGCCAGTTAAAATGATACAAACTAAACAAGCTAAACTAACAATTCTAACCATCCTGTAATCATGGCCATCTGCAAGAAAGACCTCAAAAAGAGGAAGTTATTCATACACAGAGCACTGATTATGTCCTGGAATACATGGAAGAAGTGATTATTTCCCAAGCAAAGCCAGTTTGAGGACAATGGCAGATAACACATATCATCACATTTCAGGCATGATATAATGGGTCTAATTTGACCTGATGTAGGTCAGCTTTAAGTCTTGTAAGTGTCCAGGCAGGTAGACTTTAATGTCTGGCATTGCTGATCATGCTAACCTGTCAACTTTCAACAAAGCTTATCCAGTTCTTTCTATACGCCTAGAGTTGAGAGCACTACAGGATCACATATATAGTTGCCAGAGCTATACATTTGATTTTAATCAAGTAACAAACAAGGAGAAAATAGTTATCTTGTCTATGAGAACTTTGTTCATCATCACACTCGAATTTTGTCACATATGTCTTCAGTATGATTTTTCTTGTTCTTACAGATTTAAGACAGTTCTGGGTCATTGTTAGTAACATTTGTGCCCCAATTGTGTCTGATAATATTAAAGGGATCTTGAATTATTTGACATATTTAAATCTATTTAGTAGCTGTGTAATTTTTCATCACAATATCACTTATAATTGCACATACCATTTCATCATCATTAGTCTTTAATAGGTAATATACAATTAAAAATATATACTAAAAATAACTATATTTGATTTACATTAAAATATCAGCAATATAAGTCATTATTGGTCTGTCTGTTTAATCCAGTCATGATGTGGCACTTACCTCATTTGCATAAACAAAAATGCAAAAAGTCTAAATTATCGCTGTTATATTGGAGGACATGCATTACTAGAGTGCTGATACGCAGTCCAACAGCACTGTGACGTTGAAGTGTTTGTATCACTCCACTTGTGTTCGTAGGGTTCCAAAGAGTGTAATAAGAGCAGTACAGTACAGTAGGTGGAGCTGAAATATGCTTATAAAAATCTTTATTTCGGTTCTGCTGAAGAAAGTCATACACATCTGGGATGGCTTAAAGGTAAGTAAATGTACTTTTTTGGGTGAACTACCCCTTTAAGTACCAACAAGTTTGGCCGATTCTTTGAAATTCACTTTGAAAGTAATGTAATGTAATCTATATGTAATCATGTAATCTATTTTTAATCATGTAACTCATTTAAAAGTAACTATAATCTAATTGTGCACATTTAAAAAGTAAGGTAATCTAATTACAAGTACTTGTTTTATGTAATTAACTAACCCAGATTACATGTAGTAGTCCAAGACTGTCCAAAACTTTGTGCTACTAGCTAAAGGAATGTTACAACAGAAAATGTGCTTCTCAAAGAATAGATCCAAGGCTCATTATAATTAGACTGTTGAATACAATCAAAGGCTTTTGCAGCAGGATGATAGTAAAAAACTATAAAACCTTTGAGCCTCCAGGAAGCACTAAATCAAAAGCAAATGAGAATGCTGTTTATAAATGAACTGTCATATGGGGTTAAAAATGCAGGCAAGGTGTTTCTCTAGGTCACCTATGAGAAAGAGTGCCTTGCAAATGGATTTAACCCTTTACAGGCTACATGATTTTGTGTTAATTGGAATTGATTCAAATCTTGAATCCATTCCTGGAACTGTGTTCAGTAAATGGTGGTAAAGATTATTATTATTATTATTTTATGCAGTCACGGCTTGATTAAGTGTCAATTTGAGAGCTGCCATGTTTCTGGTATATTCGTTTTTTTATTCAGAGTTTTATTGCAGCTTCCCTCTATTCATTTCCGATCAGCCATTCTTCATGTTATGGAAAGGAAACTGAGATGTGTCAGCGATTCACAAGCTGTGTCTTCAATGACACACTATGTAGCCATGTAGGCTAGTGTATGAATTTTCAAAGTTTAATATCATCCCAAATGGAACACTTAACATTTTTACTACACTGAACCATTCGCCTTATAATAGCTGACGGAAGTGCCATTTCAAACGCATGTGATGTTTTACCGCTAGCTTTAGCGTGCTAGCTTATGTCAGTCCAACACTTGTTTCTCAAATTATGTACTTATTCACACAGCGTGGGGTGATGCTAAAACACTGAATTTACATTTGGACAGTGTTGTCTTCACTGAAGTTTCGCAAGCATTCTCCATTATTTGTAACTCCACCCCTTCCGCTACATACATTTTTAGTCTTAACGCACTACTCACACAACATTATGTAAAAGAGTACAGAAGTAAATGGTCTGCACTTATATAGTGCCTTTTTAACCTTAGAGGTTACCAAAGCACTTTACACTGTGTCCCATTCACCCATTTACACCCACATTCACACACCAATGGTGGCAGAGCTGCCATGCAAGGTGATAGCCTGCCATTGGGAGCAACTTGGGGTTCAGTGTCTTGCCCAAGGACACTTCGCCATGTGGAGTCGTGTGGGCCGTGTGGGGAATCGAACCGCCAACCCTGCGATTAGTGGACAACCTGCTCTATCACCTGAGCCATAGCCGCCTCCAAAGAAGTAATGGTTGAGTTATGAAAACTAGCATGAAAAGGGGGTATTGTGCTTTGTGTGGTTGGAGAGTGAGAAAAGGCTCTTGTTAACTGCAGAGAAGGGAATTCAAGAGAAAAATGTATTAAGTGTTTTGCAGGTGAAAGCATTGTGAGTATACCAGAATGACAAACAGAAAATAAATGAAATCCTTCATTACATTTTTGATTGACAGCAGTTATCGGTCCATACAGACATTTTTTATCTGCTCCTGTCTGTTCTTAAATGAACAGAACAATTTGAAAGTCTCATCTGTTTGTAAATGCACTCATGAGTCCCAAACGCTGACTGTGTGAACATATCTAGTGAAAGGACAATGGATTCAATTTATGACATTAAGTGTGCAGTAGCTGTCTGCATTCATCTGTTTTGATCAAACACTTCGCACTGTGACTCCCCATATAAGTGCGCTGTGTGCATTAGGATGCCAGACAAAATGCATATTTTGATCTCGTCTCAATACGGGGAGACACAGGGTTCCCTTCAGAGCCACTTCACTTAAGCAGCTTTATATAACACTTATTTGAAGTTTTGGTTCAAGTAAGTTTCTACCTCTTTTCTAATAACATAAATTTTCTTGCAAAGAGGAATAAGACCAGGGCAATTGTAACTTTCTTACATTTTCCAGCATTACTCACGGACTAATACAAACCTACCTGCCATATTTTGGCATAGGAAGCATATATTTATCCCAGAAAATAAAATAAGTCAATTAAGAGCACGCTTCAATACTTAGTAATATTATAACACTTTACAATAAGGCTCCATTCGTTAACATTATATAATGCATTAGGTATCATGAACAAACAAGTAACAATATATGTTAAAAATCATTAATTCATCTTTGTTCATATTCATAAAAAAAAAAAAACATTGTTCATTGTTAGTTCATTGTGCATTAAATATTAGATAAAAAAAAACAAAAAAATATTAGTAAATGTTGAAATTAGTAAGTTCATGTTAACTAATGTTATAAACTAATGTTTTTAAATGGAACCTTATTGTAAATTGTTGATAGTAATATTATAAAAGAATTTTCTTTGTCTGTTACTAATTGGCTGTCAGTGTGTTCCTTTTAACTAAATTATATTGATCAGCTGATAAGTCAGGAACAATCTTTACTAATTATATACTTTAGTGAATTTATGTTCATTACATATTTTAAATAGTCATAAGTCATATATTTATCTTTTGAAGGAATATTCCAGCTTTAATACGAGTGAAGCTCACTTAACAACATTTGCTGCATAATGTTGTTTACTATATATATATATATATATATTTAAGCAATATCACACGAGCAAGAGTGCTATATGGCCCTACATATCATGGTGCTGATTTAGGGCCATATAGCACGATTGTGAGAGTGATATTGTTTATATACAACAGTTCAATGAACAAGTAAATAGGAAAAAAACTGAAAAACTGAGGACAGTCATAAAACGCATTTGTGCATAGAACTACTTTCTTATGCGACGAATAAGAATCTGCCATTGCTGATTCAAAACAAATGATGCTTCCAAGCCTCCATTAGAAATACAGATATGTCATACAGATATACAGAAATACAGAAATAGTATCACGGCTTGTGCTGTTTCTAACAAGTCATTGGATAAACAAGGATGGATAGATGTGTGTGTGTGTGTGTGTGTGAGAGAGAGAGAGAGAGAGAGAGAGAGAGAGACAGAGTGTGTCCGATCACCTTTTGTCACTCCCAAGCAGAGATACTGTCAGCTTTCTGAAGATCAGCTTTCTCAGTGGAAAAATAGCATCCAAGCAGGGGTATTCCTCTCTATTTCACGGTAGCCGGTGCTCAAGAGTCATTCACTATAGAAATAGCAATGTCCTCCACTTTAAACAGTGTGTCCACTCCAATGTGTTGAATGTCTGATAAGAGGTAAGCGCCTTCAGTTCGTTTTGTCTCTCAGCTGTGTTGAGTCCTAATGCTGAAGTTGTTTGTTTAAAGCCGTTTAAAGCTATTTCCTAGCTTTAGTAGTGTAGTAGTAATACATGCGATCACGGAGAGCTGTATATAAATGGCTGAAGCAGCTTCACTTCACGTCACCTAACTGGCTCTTATTACACAAAAAAAAGTATCTTTTGCCACCACCTGCTGGCTAACATATGTAATGTCAACAAAAAACACTTTAGTTTACAATGGCATGAACACAAGCGGAGTGATACAAACACAGTGAAGCTTCCGAGTGCTGATAGTGTCAGACCATCAGTGCTCATGGAACGTCTCTCGTCCAATTAGATTCAAGGACCGGAACTAACTGTTGTATATAGATAAAAATTTTCATGATTTTCTTGAGAAAAATACTCAATCGTTTCAAAGCAGCTTTATAGAAAATCATGCCTTAATGTCTTAAAGCCCCAGAGAGCGAGCTAAAGTGTATGTAAAAAAAACCGTCTTTCAATGTTGTTTAGTAGTGGCAAAACAAATAGAGAGGAACCTGACCTCTGGTTTTACGATATGTACATAATCCAATGTTATTTAGCGGCTGTAGCAAAAACTGATCGGCACACGTATTTTTTTTACACTCTTTCCCTGGCTTCACATTGCAACTTTACCGGCATTATTACCGGCTTATAACACGTGTGCAAGTGTTGTACTCATACTTGTTTACATTTTGACGATAAAACCAAAGAATAGTAAGTCTCGTGTAATCGCGGGTTTCTTACATTGTCATATTTTTGAATAAGCTTGTTTTTGTTACTTTTGAGCTTCTTGCTCTGTCACTGGTAGAGATGCAACTTTGCTGCTGCTGCTGTTTCTGCATCTCAAATCCACCAATTTGCACAGTGATGTCGTTGTAAATAAAACAAAAAATGTTATGTACCGTAGCACCGGGACATGACACCATTGTTTGGAAAAATCAACAAGCCGTAACCCTTCAATCTACTTGCCGTTTGCAGTCGATCTTCTCGCCTGTAAGTGTGTTGCTCTGCTGTCCTGTGAGCGCTCAGCTCTGCCTCTCCAGGCAGGAGACTGTTACTGCAGCTCTCAGTGTTATGCTACTTGGTTTTAATCAGTGTTTAATCAGTGAAACTACTTTGAAACTGTAGTTTAACAAGCTACAAGCTACTCATAATTTTAATTAGTTAAGCTACAGTCAAGCTACTCTTTTGAAAAAGTAGTTAGCTACACTACAAGTTACTATCAAAAAGTAGCTAGCTACATTGAAGCTACTTAATGAGGCAATGTTTTTTTATGTTACTATCAATGAATTAATGAATGTAATAATTAAATACATTTAATGAGTTTAATTAAATATATTACACTTATTTAATACATTTAATGAATAGTAACATTAATACGGTTAATAATGGCCATTAAATAAAACACAAATCTTCACACTTTTCAGTCCTGCTGTGGCCAGGTGTAGCCTACTTCCCTAAAGATCACATTTTTATGACAAACTCTCATTGGGCTGGCATTTTTTGTTCTTGTCACATAATATTTAATGTGGATAATATGTGAATAAAGACTCAGGGCTTGTTTCTCCCCTCACCTGGGTTCATGTTCACTGTATTTTCTGACTTTTTTGCCATTGACCTGCAAGTGCAGCTTTACAGGTCACATACAGAGGTTGCTTTGTTCGCTTTCTTCAGGTCCAAAAAAAGTGGATGTATGGTCATCCTAGATTGTTGCATAATAGTACATGCCATAAATGATTTCTTTTATCAATCATTTTATTTATTTTACATGAAAATAATAGTTAATTAAATGCAAAGAAATGGAGAAATCAAATAGCTCTGCAAAATAGTAATTATTATAATTATATATACTGTATATTTATAAATATTATAATAATATAATATAATATTATGATATAATGATGAGAAGCGAATAATAAGCAATAATAACGTTTTTAATTATTTTATTTAAAATAGTTAAGGGATCTATTAAGAACTAAGTGTCTGAAACAATCTTTGTTACATAGAAGAATAAAATAGTGTTCTTTCATCGTTTTCAGATTTAGCTGCCCCTATACATCTTGTAAAGGTAAACAAACTGTTGTTGCTCGCTTTACATAGCCATCAAACAATCTCTTCATATCCAAGTGAGCTGTAATAAGCTCTCAGTAGATGACGGTAATTCACTTTTTTTGATTGTGATCTGTCATTACAAAAGAAGAAGACGATGCTGCCCGACTCTGATCAGCAGACAGAAACATTCTGCCAGATTGTTGGACGGTTTTTTAGGTCTTTTACTCAATAAGGAAGGCTTTTAGTTATAATCTGACCAACATGATGTAGCGTTTGATCACGCTACGCCACTACTTGCTGGAAAAAGTAGTTTGCTACTGGAAATGCTACTCTGTATTAAAAGCAGCTGAGCTACTGTTAAGCTACTGAAAAATGTAGTTAAGTTACTAGCGTCGCTACATGTAGTTTGCTACTCCCCAACACTGGTTTTAAATACACTACACTGTAATGTGTTTATGTATTGTGTGATACATATGGTATTGTATAGTGGGCATCGTATCATACGATACAATACAATAAGATACAATATGATATGTTTTTACACCCGTAGTGTTTATATATATATAAAAGAGTTACCAGATTCGTATTTTTATGTTATTTTTAAGCAGCATTTGAACATGACGTCTCCCCAGCTCATGTGGGATTATTGGATTGCAAAGTGTCCAATCAATCTGCACTTCAGAATCTTGCTGAAAGTAGTAGGTCATCCAGGTATTTCTCACTTCCTGTTTTATTCGGTATTCGGACATACTACATTGTCATACTGTTTTTGGCATACTATATGAATATTTTAGTGCTGAAAATGACTCAATAAAATAATAATAATTTATTTATTAATTAATTATTATTATTATTTAATTTTTTAGAGCATTTGTTGCACAAATTATGCCATAAATGCTGTTATTTGAGCTTAACTTGTATAAGAGCCCCAGACCTCGCAGCCATGACACAGTCTTGTATGGAATTACCAGTAACAGTGTGACAGGAACATGTCAGGCTGTCAGTCCTTTATATACCTGTAAAGTCACTGTTCATTACTTAATGGCACAAGTTTACAAGCTAAAGAGCTGGAGTGCTGCACGCTGCAATGCGCTGTAATGTTTTATAGTGCAGCTGCCGTCAGTGACTGTGAGTGTAACAAATGTGCGGTGTGAAGAGCTACTCGCCACTCTCCCTCCAGTGTCATGGGTGACTGCCCTCCATCTGTGAATGGATGGACAGATGATGACTAACGAGGAGAGTAACACAGAAGAGGAGAATAGAGGGGAGTAAGAAAAATTGGAAAAGGGTTGTGAAATAAGTAAATCTGGTTTTATTGTTACTATAGCTACAAATGTGCCTCGTAGCTTCAAACATGTTTGTATGCTCTGAAGTATATATGCAAGTTCTCAAGTATTCAATATTATAATGTAAAACCATGTCAAGTGCAATGGAATATGTTTCAGAATTACTTGAAGTTGCAGTACATCTGATATTAAGTTGCAACAATGTACATCCAAAATTGAAATGTAAATATATATCAATATATAAGATGTGTTGCAATGATACATACCTAGGTTTACTTAAGTGCTAACAAAGTGGGTAAAAAAAAGAATTCAGAATTTGAATTTGTTGCTTCTGACATACAGTTACACACTAAATAAATATAATTTAAATACAATGAAGTTGCAATACAGTGTGCAAAAGCAATGCATTTATTACACACTGGAGTTCTTTAAAAGTATATATATATATATATATATATATATATATATATATATATATATATATATATATATATATATATATATATATATACATTTTTAGCGTTTTTTTAAATAAAATTAATTGCACTGAATTAATGCATTAAATCGACAGCCCTAATGTTATATAACATTAGGGCTGTCGATTTAACGCATTAATTCAGTGCAATTAATTTTATTTAAAAAAAACGCGTAAAAAAAATGTATGCAATTAATCACAATGCCCCGGATTGAAATAAGGAAGATTCCTGAGAAATGCAAGCTTGTAGTACCACCTGTTTACTCCAGAGGGCAGTAAGTGAAATTTCAGCTGTGTGGCAACGCGCAGTTTATACAGTGAAGAAAACAACCATCCAGCAGACAGAAGAACACAAACATGCGTTACATTATTATTACATTCTATGTATATATATATTTATTTATTTTTTTACTGATTTCCTGAACACTCTCTGTTTGCCATTGGTTGAGTCTGCTGCTGGATTTTCATCCATGTATTCGGATGCAAAGTTTGGGATATTGCATACAAAATGCTGGCTTGAATGAAATCTCCAAAATGTGCAAATAAATGTATATGCTTGCTTGAAGTTGGTGCATTTTTTTTTAATAAGAGGACATGCATACAAAATTTGGTGGAAACATGCTATACAAAATTCCTAGAATAGAAAATAGAGATAGAGATGCATATAAAATAGTCACGTGACTTTGCATCAACAAGCCAAGTGAATACATAAATCGCTCAGAGAATATCATCAATATCATGACATCGCATCTCAAATGCTCTGGTTATTCTGAAACGCCAAAGCTTGTCATCAATATGAATGTCTACTATTACTTCCCAGATCCATCTGACACACTTTCACTCCAAGACCAGACTAATCTCACAGTGAAATCGGAAACAGTAGGTTGATTTTTCTTTAGGTAAAATTAGCGAAAGTCGAAACACTGCCTAATAGTGTGGATTTTCCTACCATGTGAGCAATTCAAGCTTGAAGTACATCCGTTTTTACGAGCCCTTTCAATAGGTGGCAGCACACTTCAAAACAATCCACGACTTTTGACTTGACACAGCGTCCTGAAAATCTGTTTTTATGATGCTGAATGCCAGTGAAACGTTTCAAACACGTCCGTCTGTGGCACGCACATGTACATAGAGGCCTAAGGGTTTTCCTGTATAATAAACCCCAATGCAAATATTTCAAAGCAAATACCATTCATTAAATCCCAGTGCATAATCAGCACATAATCAGTTTACATTCCCATACAGTTACGCTTGATAAATAACAAATTCAAAGCCTTCGCACTCAGTAAACACCGCCATTGCTCGAGTAAGGAATAATAGTAATAGTAAAGGAAAAAACCTTTTAATTATTGAAAAATAATGCACAGCGAGGTGATAATGTGGTCACGACGTGCAGCGGAGTGACCGTTACACTTCGGGTGTGCATTACTTTTCAATAATTCAATAAGCCGGAGTCAATTATTCGGCTGATACCATGGTTACCACACCTTTAGACATCCTTCAGTGTTTTATATCAAGACATTTTCTGGTTTTCATCCCTAAAACGCTCTTGTGAATGGAACTATTTTCTTCCACTATGGATTCAGCATCTTGACTTAATACAGTCCGAGCATTCGTTGCTAGTTTGAAAACATCACTTTAGAACTATCAAAGGAGGATTGCGAGGCTTGCACTGCTTTACTGGAGCACTTACTGGAGCAATGAGGTAGTGTGTTTGTGCATGTGTATGTTAGTTTGTTTTTAGGGGATCGAAAGAGAGAAACACAGGAATAGAGAGATCGCTTCTGGGATTCTTTTTTGTTGCAGCTCTCGTCAGAAGTAACATCGCTTCAAAATCGGCAAGATGCACTGTAAGTTTAAACACTTTTCAGCTGCGTTGAGTGTCCCCATTTTTGTATATAGCTTCTCAGATGTACACCTTAACAACTGTCTTCAACCCTACTGAGATGCAGGTGTGTGCTGACATGGCAGCTCTGTTTTTCGCTCGCAAGTGTGCAATTATGTGTGTCCACGTGTGTGTGAGAGAGCTTAAGAGATGGGGAGGGGGAGCCCGAGGGCATTTCCCACAGATATTACAGATAATACAACAAACAAAATGTTGTATCGATCAAGTGTATCTCGCTTTGATACAGCTCAAGCCTTCGTTGATAGTTCGAAAACTTCACTTTAGAACTAGCAACAGAGGATGCGCTGCTCTTCATCATTGGAGTAACAAGGTTGTGTGTGTTGTGTGTGAGAAAAAGAGATAAACAGAAGATCGCATACTGTATTACCTGTGTTTTATGTGGCTCTTTTCAGGAATTACAATGCTTCAAATTGCCAAAGTGTAAGTTTAAGTCTCAGCAGCAGCGAATGTCACCATACTTGTACAGCATTTCTATTACTTGTGTTGAGTTGTGGGGGTGCACTGGCTTTGATCCCGACTTTGCTCTGTGACTCTCCCATTCACCATTATGATGCTCTTTTCAGGTATTCAGAGCATGAACAAAGTTTTCCATTACATCTCCAATTTTAATGTTTCCCATCCCCCAGTTTTATAAAGGTTAAAACCAGCAGATAATATAGAAAAACCTCTAGGTTACGTATGTAACCTCCATTCCCCGATGGAGGGAACGAGACGTTGTGTCAGAGAAGGGACACTAGGGGTCTCTCTTGAGCGCCGATATTCACCTCTGATCTATGAAAAAAGGCCAATGAGAAGTTGGCAGCCAGTATTTACATATCCCACCCCCGGACATACAGGTATTTAAGCGGGGCAAATACGGGAGTTCATTCAGGATATTTCTGAGGAGCCAGAAATGGTCCGGCCACAACAGTGGCTCGGCTCAGCGACGTGGCGGGGAAGACACATCGTCTTGTTCCCTCCATCGGGGAACGGAGTTTACATACGTAACCTAGACGTTCCCCTTCTGTCGCTCTCTCCACGTTGTGTCAGAGAAGTGACACTAGGGGTCCACTTATAAACGTGCCATGCGCTGAGCCGTGTACGTGAACTGCAGATACCTCACATAGCCTGTTAGGACCTATGTGGAAAAGTTGGTGCGGTGGTAGATCCAACCTCGTAGAGGGGGGATAGCGTACAGCATGGCGACCGAGGCAGCTGTAACTGCCTAAGGGAGACACGGGAGTCTGCTCGTGAGGGGACAGTACCGTGGGATTACACACAGGGGGAGTCCGAACAGGAGGCCTTACCTGTGGAGCACCTATTCCAGTACAGGGTAGACTGGGTACCCGTAGTGGCTTGGGTCGGCGAGTTTCTCCGCTGAACTGCGGACCCAAGAGGGCTAGGGAGGTGTCACCAGCGACCCGAAGATGGGATCTCCTGGGAACAGAGGCGCACTATTTTACCTCGGTTGAGGGAAAGGGCACCAGGCGCAAGCGATTCACCAGGTCAGATCGTCAGCGTGTTACTGAGTTCTACGGGCTCGGACCTGAGAAAACAAGGGACTCAACTCGGAGATTGTAGAATCTCGAAAAAGTGTTAGGTGTTGCCCACCCTGCTGCTCTGCAGATGTTTGCTAGGGAGGTGCCCCTGGCCAGTGCCCACGAGGACGCAACACCCCTGGTGGAGTGAGCTCGGACCCTCGGGGGTAAGGCCTGGGTGTGATAAGCCAATGAAATGGCGTCGACAACCCAGTGGGCAAGCCTCTGTTTGGAGACAGCGTTCCCTTTCCGCTGTCCCCCGAAGCAGACAAAGTGCTGCTCAGAGCGTCTAGTGCTCTGTGTGCGGTCCAGATAGATACGCAAAGCACGTACTGGACACAGCAACGAAAGGGCTGGGTCTGCCTCCTCCCGGGGCAGCGCTTGCAGGTTCACTACCTGATCTCTGAAGGGTGTGGTAGGAACCTTGCTTTCTTCTTTGTCATATGCCCCAGGAGCTGTTGGAATCATTTTAGAGGGACCACGGCACCTGGCTTGAAGGAAGCGAGGCATTTCAGCACTGACTGAGCACGCTCGTTGGAGAGACGTGCTGTCATTGAGAATGAGCCTAACTCCAAACCGAGAAAAGACATGGACCGAAGTGAGCTTGCTCTTTTCCCAGTTGACCTGAAGCCCCAAACGGCTGAGGTGCCTGAGCACCTGGTCTCTGTTCGTGCATAGTAACACATCGAGGTAATTGAGTATGCGTATGCCGGCTTCTCGTAGTGGGGTAAGAGCTGCCTCTGCAACTTTCGTGAAGACGCGAGGTGACAGAGACAGGCCGAAGGGGAGGACTTTGTACTGATACGCCTGGCCGTCGAATGCAAACCGTAGGAAGGGTCGACGTCGAGGGCGATTTGAGACGTGGAAATACCCGTCCTTCAGGTCTACCACTGCAAACCAATCTAGATGCCGGACGCCAGATAGAATTTGTTTCTGGGTGAGCATTTTGAACGGGAGTTTGGACAAGGTCCGATTGAAAACTCGCAGGTCCAAGATCAGTCGTAAGCCGCCGCCTTTCTTGGGTACAACGAAGTAAGGGCTGTAGAAACCCTTCTTCGTTTCGGTTGGAGGGACAGGCTCTATCGCATCCTTGGCTAAAAGGGAGGTGATTTCTTTGCACAGAGACTGGGCATGTTTGTCGTGCACTGCGGAAAAATGAACGTCCACAAAGGGGGGAGGAGGCCTGGCAAACTGAATTGCGTAACCGAGTCAAATGGTCCGGTGCAGCCAGCGTGACGGGCTGGGCAGTGAAAGCCACGCCTCTAAGCTCCGTGCTAGGGGCACCAAGGGGACGAGTATTTTGGACGTACCCAGCGGGGCTTCACAGCGGTGCGGAACAGGTAACGCGGCATCGGGAGGCAACGTAGCGTCCGGAGGCTCTGGTGCTGAGAATAAACTTAAAGCACTTACCTTGCTCCGCGCACCCGGCAGGGGGTGGGTTCATGACTGAGGAGGAGGTCTGATGCTGGCGTCCTCTGGACTCGTCTGAACCTGCCGGCCGGGAAACAGTCGTGGGGCTGAGGGCAGGGACACCGCATCCAGGAAGCCGGGACTGTTGAGGCCTGAAAGCAGAGTGCCGTGAGAACGGCATTTGCGGGCCACATGACCCAGAGACAAAGGAAATAGCTCTTTTATTGAGAATTTGGGTACCGCAGCCCCTGTTGGGGGGTTGCGGCAAACGAAAAATCACAGGATTCTCCTCCTGGCCCTCCACCGGGGGACGGAGCGGTCTTACCACCTCCGGAGCTAACGTCTTGGACTCTGGGTGCGTTGTCTCAGGAGCGCCTGGGAGCCTTCCGGGTCCTCGAGAGGGTCCGTGAGACAGGGGGCGTGCGCTTCCCGCGGTTTGCTCAACGCTGGGGATGAGAGCTGGGCCCGGGTTGAGGCAGAGCAGAAGGTCTTCTGGAAGTGGGAGGACAACCTCGGCGAGCAGACGGGGCACGGGCCGTGGCGGCAGGCTTGCGGCGAGGCATGATGTGAGAAATGGCCTCCGTCTGTTTCTTCACCGTGGAGAACTGCTGGGTGAAGTCCTCGACGGTGTCGCCGAAGAGGCCAAACTGGGAGACAGGGGCGTTGAGGAAGCGAGTCTTGTCAGCTTCACGCATCTCGACCATGTTCAGCCATTGCTGACGTTCCTGGACCACCAGCGTGGCCATCGCCTGCCCGAGCACCTGCGCTGTGACCTTAGTCGCTCTCAGGGTGAGGTCAGTCACTGAGCGCAGTTCCTGCAGTGTGTCGGGGTCAGGGCCACCCCTGTGCATGTTTCGCAGTGCCTTGGCTTGGTGGACCTGCAGGATAGCCATGGCATGCAGGGCGGAAGCGGCACATCCAGTGGTGCTGTAGGCCTTCGCGGTCAGCGAGGATGTTGCTCTACAGGTCCGGGAAGGGAGTACAGGGCGGCCCCGCCAGGTGGTAAAGCTTCCGGGGCATAGATGGAGCGCAACTGCCCTATCCACCTGGGGCGCGCTCCGCCGTCGAGGGTGGCGAGGGCGGAGGAGCAGGTGGCAGTGTGATGAGTGGAGAGTGGTGCTCTCCATGAAGACGTCAGCTCATCATGCACCTCCGGGAAAAACGAGACCGGGGTGCCCAAACCCCAGGAACCAGTCGTCCAGCCGTGATGGCTGTGGGGAGGATGGAGGGTTCCAATCCAAGCCCATGCTGTTGGTTGCCCGGGAAAGTATGTCAGTCATCTGTGTGTCGGCCTCAGCCTGGGCATGCAGGCCCGAAAGCGGCAGCCCAGGGGAGTCCTCAGCATCAGATACTGCGCCCTCCGATGCCGCGGCGAGCTCATCTGCTTCGATCGCAGGAGGGTAGGTGGACTGGCTGTGAGGCGAGTCGCCATTGCCTCGAGCACGGACGGGAGTCAATGAGCGTGCCGGGGTGCGGGTGGTCCGAGGGGGCGTACCCGGCGGAGCTGCACCCGCTGCCATCCCCAAATCGCCAACCGCATCATCCTCAATCCCGTGGGAAGAAGGAGCAACGCAGGGGGCCGCTGGAGTGGCTTGCTTACGGTTGTAGACCAACGGACCGCAGCGTTGTCATGGTCATGTTCTCGCAGTGAGAACATGAACCATCCACAAACGCAGCTTCGGTATGATCGCTACCCAGACACACAAGACAACGCCTGTGGCCATCTGAAGTGGAGAGCACTCTACCGCATCCAGGAACAACACAGGGGTGGAAAGGCATCTTTATAAAGACGCGTCCTTAAAAGGACGTTCAACGCCGCTGTGTTTTGCTCTTTTAGAGGAAATTACTCTTTTAAATAAAATCACTCTTTTATGAAAAAGGACTCGTGAGAGTTCTTTTATAATCTGCAACTTTCGAAGCGCCAAGGGGCAGGAATAGAACAGCCGTGCAAACAGGAGAAAGCCGCTGTTGTGCGCCGTAGAATCCAACAGCATGCAGCAGAGGAATGACAGGAACTCGGTGTGTAACACGCAGCAACTGCAGACACGACCATTGGCTCGAAGAAATTTTCTGAATGAACTCCCGTATTTGCCCCGCTTAAATACCCGTATGTCCGGGGGCGGGATATGCAAATACTGGCTGCCAACTTCTCATTGGCATTTTTTCATAGATCAGAGGTGAATATTGGCGCTCAAGAGAGACCCCTAGTGTCGCTTCTCTGACACAACATGGAGAGAGCGACAGAAGGGGAACACTTTGTCCATACCACCCCGTCACAGTGAACCACCCCGCCACATCAGTTACAACCCCGTCACAGGGTCATTTTGTAAAATTTAAAGGAAAGGAAATTAAATGTTACATAAATGAATGTTGAATGATGTTCCTGTTGTGTTGATTAATCAGATAAATGTAACTTAATTTGTATTTTTTTAAATGAATTCACTTTTTCAGTACAAATAATGAGGCCATTGAAATGTTGAATTCATATTTCAAGATTAAAAATCTAAGAATAATATTTTTTATTAAATTACAGACTTTCTGCGGCTGTATTTGTTGGTTGCGACTCGAGTCTTAATGTGTGTGTGTGGGTGGGTGAGACAAGAGCGAAAAAGAGAGAGGGAGAGCGAGAGCGAGAGCGAGAGAGAGAGCCAAAGGATGCTTTTCAATCGAAATTTAAATAAATGTAGGATATTTTAGACATTGTTAGTCATTCTTATCCGATGTATTTAACCAATGTCTTTGTTTTAATTGGTTATTTTGATGTGAAATAACTTAAATAATTTGGGGTAGTGATATGGAACCGTTATGCGGTCAAGACCTGGAACTACTTTATAGCCATGCATTCACTTGAAAAATAATTGCACACCTTAGAACGTCCAAGCATTTAACAGACCTGTGGTATAAGCAGCATATAAATTACTTCTCGCTATCCAGCATGGACTAATAACCCTGCAATTCATAATTCAGAGCTGTGTTTATGTTATTTAATTATTTATTGTGTGTGTGTGTGTGTGTGTGTGTGTGTGTGTGTGTGTGTGTGTGTGTGTGTGTGTGTGTGTGTGTGTGTGTGTGTGTGTGTGTGTGTGTGTGTGTGTGTTTTATGGAAAAGATAAAGATAAGTATTAAGTCAGCAGTGCCTGGCTGCTAGATGCACTCCAGGGTGACATTGCACTTTATCAATGTTGCAGCATTGCCAGCGGTCCCTATCATTACATATGCATACAAGCAGTAGATATTAATGTTGGCATGAAATGAAAATTCACCATATCTATTTTCTAAATGCATGTTACTGATCTTATTGTGAACGATTCATCCATGCATATGTTTTATTTATTTATTTTGGACCCCGTAACTTTTAATCAAAATGTCTTAACTTGATCTTCCAGTGCATTGACAGACTTCTCTCTGGTGACGTATACAGGACTTGTTTATTTCCGTATTTTTTTGTTCAAAACTATCGTTTCTTAACACAGTCTTCCTGGGTTGCATGTCAGCTGGCTTGAATTTACATTTCGAATGAGGAGGAATAACGGCAAACTCGAGACATTTCAAACCAGAATTTCTGATGTGATCACTAATGAATACAATGATTCGGATTCCTCTGGAGTTTATTTATATTTTTGAATGCAGTTATCTTGGGATGCACAGCATGAGTAAGTGTTTTTATACTTTATATTCAAAACTTTGAAATATGGTTATATTTTACTCACTCGTTTTTCAAAGGCTACAGCCTCTTCATAAGCAAAGTCAGCAATGTGATTGTGTGTTTATGTTGTCCGTTTGATCATACATATGTTGAGATCACTGCTAAATTTCACAGATAACCAGCTCTGACTCAACCAGCATTGTGGTAGGGGTGTGTATGTCCACAGCAAACTCGCATTCAGATCTGCCTCCGTTCCGCTATGCAATAGCCATATTTTCACAATCCATTCAACAACCATTTGGATAAACTGAAATCCCCGCCCTAAATTTTTTTCTTGCTCGATAAGCTGTTTCACTAGTAAATGCGTAACAGTACGGAAG
The DNA here is from genome assembly GCF_025860055.1 of Xyrauchen texanus. Taxonomy (NCBI): domain Eukaryota; kingdom Metazoa; phylum Chordata; class Actinopteri; order Cypriniformes; family Catostomidae; genus Xyrauchen; species Xyrauchen texanus. The sequence continues at coordinate 53,676,005 of NC_068279.1, read as the reverse complement.
TGAAGTCGGTCGCAACTTCCATTTCATGCCGACTTTAATGCTATCAAGATTATTACTCATGTCCTCATCCTCAAACCCCCATAAGTATCTGTGTTTAAGGATCTATTCTATACCTGAAGAGAAGCTTTTAAGTGCCGACTGAAATGCTACTGGAGATAGAGAAGAGCTGACATTTGATCGTGGAACAGAACTGCCAAAAAAAAAAATCGGCCCAGGCGGTCAGGGAGTCCAGTGCCTCCACGCCCAGTGTCTAGGCGGTTGGGTTACTCCGTCCCCCGGCGGATGGCAGCGACGCTCCCCTGGGTGGACGGCAGTGTCGAGGACACTTTGACAGGCATCCCTTCTCCCTCCTGGGTTGCGGCAACAATGTAAAGGGGTTATAAGGGAAAAGAGGGGGCGAGAACCAGCTTAACAATATAAATAATGTTTAATGATAAACAACCTGTTGATACACACCCCCTTTTTGAGCACAAACCATGAAAATGACATACCTGAACTTAAATGGTTGTATTTACTGGACCCTTTGGAGTATGGGCACAGTTGTAGTATCTTTTGAAAGAAAACACTTTGGGCTTTATTTTCAAAGTTTCAGAATTAATATATGTTGTTATTTTTTTAAAGTTAGAGAAGCTGAAGTTTATAGTGATGGAAATATTTTGTGCTGAACATGTTTTTATAATCTAACAAAACAATAAAATTGGCAAGTCAACCCAGAAATACAATGTTCTCAAAGCCACAAGCCTAAAGATGTTCTGTTTCAAATTGGAAGATAATCTGAACAAAAAAATGAAGTTCCTGTAAGCTTTTTTTCTCTGTAAAATCACTGCCGGTGTACAGAGTAAAATTAAGGCTTCGTCTTTCAAGACAACACGAAATCTGACTGCACTTATCGGCTATTATGTATAAAACTACGCCGCATTTTTAAAAATAGACTTTGGAGACAGGCTTGTTTTGTTTATGAGACTCTAATATATAAGATCATATACAGTTTTACAACATGAATGCTGCTCAGATTGCATAGTTTGTTGAAGAATGATGATGAAGGGTAAATCTTTCAGGCGAGATCTCATGTAAACAATGGAGAATATATCAATATTTCTCAGATTTATCACTTTTATGGACAAAAAGTGCTATTGGATGTTTTTCAATGGAAAGAGAGAGATCGTTTACGGACATGTCCGTCATGTGTGTGTTTTTCTTTTAAGTTTCTCATTAAAATATTATTTACATTGTCGAGCCGGTTCTCGCCTTCTCCTTTCCATTGACAAACACACACACGATGGACATGTCCGTAAACTATCTCTCTCTCCCGCACAATCCTCCGCAGTCGGCCTTTATCCCTCTCAGAGGCTTGATTAGCCTGATAAGGGACCGGGTGTGTAGAATCACAACCAGGTGCCACCCTCCGCCCTGCCACAATTATATATTAATTACTAACAGTGACGTCACTCCTGAGTGCGAGTGATTGCGTATCAACAGGTTAAACAAAAACACAAAAAAAAAACACATACAGGGCAGCTGCCTGTAGTTCTCTCTCTCTCTCTCTCTCCCTCTCTCTCGAGAACTGCCGTCTCTGGTCGCCTTTATTCCTCGCTCACCTCATCAGGCTGATTGTGGTCCGGGCGTGCGTCATTCTGGCCCCGCCCTCCTCCGTGCTACATCTACATTTATGTACTATATAATTACAACAACTACAGTAATTACTATGTACTAACCCTAAACCTAACCTTAACCCATATTAAGTACATGTAGTTACACTTAATTTTACAGTACATGAGTAATATTAGGTAACCATTACGTTTGTACCAAAATCTGTACAAACTGTTATGGGGTCCATACAAACTGCACCCCAGACCAATGTTTTTGTGTGGAAAACCGCTTACACACCAAACAAAACAACCAAACTTTTAAAATTTGGTGCGGTTTCAAGGTTCTGGTATGAAAATGCTCTCGGTGTAACGGAGAACATTTAGAACTAGACTTGTGACTTATTATAAATACGACAGCCAAGGCACTGATACTCACTCAGATGGAGCTGCGCTCCCTGATAGCATAAGGAGCAACCTCTGGCATTCCTGCATTCTTCAGAGAACAGTGTGGTGCTGAAGGTTCTCTGCTGATCATGGAGGGATGAGATGTGTTATTCATGAAGCCTGAGAGTTTGGACAGCACCTTGCTCTGGGGGTTTCAACTTTAGCCCCAAGACAGGGCCAGAGCATTTGATTAAGATACTGAGTACCAGCAAGACGATAGCGGTATACACCACATGACCTGAGAGCTTCCTTTGAGAATTGCACTCTGGGTTTTCTTTACAGGGTATCTGTTTTTAGTTTATTTTTCAGATTTTTCTGATTTTAGATACTTGTAGGTCTCGACTCTCTCAGTTTCTAAACACTAGATATGGACAAGAGGTGATTAAGTTCAATGAGGTTCAATATTTGTGGTCACCAAAAGTTCAAAATGATTTTTGACCTTCCTGCATTATCTAACACATTTCAACAATCTACTGTGCTTTGTGTATTGGGGTTGGAGGTTGCATTTATGTCTCAGAATGGTTTTGTTTTTTCTAGATGTATATAACCCATCACTGTTTTTAAGCCTGAGCATCTCTTCTTTGGGTGGATTTGGCTTTTGTGATCTTGTGCCCATAAAGTCAACTTTAAATGACAAAACCCCTTGTGATAATGTAATGTGACGCATTTCAAATTGAAACAGAATTCAATTTTCTCAATAATTATCCTATCTATGGGAGACTGATCTGATCCTGAAAAAGATGTGCATTCCATACAGACTGATTTCACAGTGAAATCAGAAATTGAAGGTTGACTTTTCTTTAGCTAAAATCGGTCTGTCCTTACCGAAATTCTAAACACTGTCCCCAGTGGCCAAAGCATAAATGTCTGAAAATGGCATTAGTCTGCAAAATTTGGCCGATCCTAGAGTACTGAAACTCTCGGACACAACATGCCGACTACCTGTGTGAACTCAATGGACTAAGTTTTCAGTCCATAGAGCACATCAGTTGGGTTCAGAAAGAAGAAGTCCCATTCATATTCAAAATAGCAGAATTACTTTTAACATTTACTTATATATCTTTAAATAAAGACCTTCCTAGAGCTCCGAGGTTGTTAATCATCAATATATGCTGCTGTTAAAGCCATCAGACCATGTCTTTCTACTTTATAAAAAAAGAAAATGCCTGTTACACCACAGTAGATAAAGCTAATTAAATATTCACACTGGACCCCTGAAACTTCTACACATCCTGAGGGGAAGCCCTTCTGAGGGGCTCACTCCAGATGAGCTAAAGATTTCATTAATAGCTTGTCTCTATAGCAGAGCAACCGAATATATCCCTGCCAATATTTGGTTTTCAAAGCAATAAGACATGCTTTATCTTTAGCACCAATCAAACTGTTTGTTACACATATGTGACTACTGTATTTGAACTCTGTTTGAGGAACTTTCACACATGGACTTATTGTAAGATTATGTTTTTACCATTACTATATCAGCTGTTATGCAGAGGCTGAACATGGAAGCAACAGAACTGCACTGTCACGTTTTATTTCTTATGCTCTGTCCCTCAAAATTAGAGTTGAGAATGTTATGGTACTTGAACAACTGTTTGATGTCAGAATTTACAGACAGATTTTACATTTGTAGATTTGGTGATGGGGAGTTTGAGTTTATAAGGCTTTTTAATGGAATGTGTGGAATATTTTTGGCCATTGTAGATCCTTTTCACAATAATCTTCCATCCAATAAACAAACCAATGAATCATCCATCCATCCATCCATCCATCCATCCATCCATCCATCCATCCAACCAACCAACCAACCAACCAACCAACCAACCAACCAACCAACCAACCAACCAACCAACCAACCAACCAACCAACCAACCAACCAACCAACCAACCCAACCAACCAACCCATCCATCCATCCATCCATCCATCCACCATTCCACTTGCCTAGCTAGTCAACAGACTTGTATAATTTTATTTGCACTTATTGCTCCAGGACAAAATGCATTTATCTGAACCTGTGGAATGGTTAATGCCTTGTGTTACAGTTATACAACATGGTAGAGAACAGGACAGCAATTCCCACAAGCAGCATACAAGTCTGCTACAAGTTTTCAGGCATCTGTAAACAAATACCCATTTTATATTATGCTAATTCACCACTGAGTTGTACATGAGATGCATAAATATTTTTGCCCCAAGGAGGCATGAAATAAATTGTAGTTGCCACGGCTGGTTGCATTAAGAGGGTTGTGCATTTTTATAGTTTGTCAGACTGAATACATCATTTTTACCACACACAGATGGACTAAAAAGGGTTTGTTTATTTATCACTTTTGAATTGTGTAATTCACAATGAAAATCTGAATAATTTCTGTAGAACTTTGTTAGAGTGTGTATGAGTACATTTGTTAAGCCAGAAAAATGCTGTAGGAGCGGTGATGAATCATTTGGCATGGTCTACTGGTTTGATATGCATGTTCATCTGTAAGCATGTGTTAGGTAAAACAGTGCTGAAAGCAGATGCAATTGACATTTTTTTTTTCTTCATTATTTGGTGGGGGACTGAGTTAGGATTGCATGCTGATCATACGTGAAAGAACAACTGAAAATTAGAGATCCTTGCTGGGGATGAATATTGAAGGTGAAGATTGTCTTTTCTGCACTACTAGTGTCAACAAATAGAATTGCAAAAACGGATGGCCACATGTAAAATCCAGTTTCTGAGTGAAACGTCCACAAAGTGGTGCCAAAAGTAAATTTTATTTTTATTTGTAAATGTAAAACAGTCTACAAGAATGCATATTTTACTAACTCTAATCCAAACACCAAACCCTAAACATAACTGTCAGTGGAGGAAACAATGTAAATTTTGAGCAAAGATACAACATCCGAATTGCACTTACCATTCTTTATGTCAAAGAATTCTTAGCTGTTCCCTCTAAGCTGCACTCATGCGCATTTCTGATATTACTCCCATGCAGACAGAAATAACAGACTCAAAGATTTCTTGTATTAGCACTAAATGCATGCTCAGTGTTTCAACTGGAGTCCATGAGAGTGTTCCTTTTTTTCCAGTATGGAGCTGAAGCTTTGAGTGAAATCCTGTGTGAAAACTAAGTGGAAACATGCATTATTAAGTCATGAAACAACACATACAAAAAAACGCATTAACCATGAGGCACGAGCACTATTAGGGAATGTGGATATGTGGCTGCATACCCAAATGGTTAAATGTGCTTCATGATCAATTCCTGTCCTGCAAATGAACATAAACAGTCGCTTGTGTCTTACATGAATGTAAACAGGTGCAGAAAGACATCAGATATCTGTTATGTGTCAGATCTATGAATAAGACATTGCAGTGTAAATGCAATAATGCAGCCTAATAGATCTGTCGCTGTTGTTAATATTAATCAAACAACAATATTGAAAAGAAAGCCACTGACTGCTCTTTATTTATTTGTTTGAAATTAGCCTACTTTATTATTATGACTATTTACCTGAATATTTGAAAACACTAAACAATGTTTACTTAATTTAAAAAACACTAAGGCAACCTGCCATTGTTTTAATTTAATAGGTCTATATGTACGTTAATATTTACCTTTTTAAATTAAGGATTGTATTCAATAGCATATTAGCCTATCCATTTTAACTGTGTTATTGAAATGATTAACTGCAGAAGTTCACATAGGTGCAATTGTCCTTGTTAATTGGCTGATGAAGGCTTTTGTTCCCCTTCTGTCGCTCTCTCCACGTTGTGTCAGAGAAGTGACACTAGGGGTCTCTCTTGAGCGCCGATATTCACCTCTGAACTATGAAAAAAGGCCAATGAGAGTTGGCAACCAGTATTTGCATGTCCCGCCCCCGGACATATGGGTATTTAAGCAGCGCAAATACGGGAGTTCATTCAGAAAATTTCTTCGGAGCCGATGGTCGTATTTGCAGACTGCTGCGTTTTACACACGGAGTTCCTGCTATCCTCTGCTGCATGCTGTTGGATTCTACGGCGCACAACAGCGGCTTTCTCCTGTTTGCATGGCTGTGCACTTCCTGCCCCTGAGCGCATCGACAGTTGCAGATAAGAAAGATCTCTCACGAGTTCTTTCATTCATAAAAGAGTGATTTTATTTAAAAGAGTAATTTCCTCTAAAAGAGCAAAAACACAGCGGCGTTGAACGTCCTTTTAAGGACGCGTCTTTATAAAGATGACTTTCCGCCCCTGTGTTGTTCCTGGATGCGGTAGAGTACTCTCCGCTTCCGACGGCCACAGGCGTTGTCTCGTGTGTCTGGGCAGCGATCACACTGAGGCTGCGTTTGTGGATGGTTCATGTTCTCATTGCGAGAACATGACCATGACAACGTTGCGGTCGCGGCTTGCTTACAACCGTGACGATGGAGGCGATTCGGGGATGGCAGCGGTTGCAGCTCCGCTGGGTATGCCCCCTCGGACCACCCTCGCCCCGGCACGCTCGTTGACTCCCGTCCCCGCTCGAGGTGACGGTGACTCGCCTCACAGCCAGTCTGCCTACCCTCTTGCGATGGAAGCAGATGAGTTCGCCGCGACATCAGAGGGCGTGGGCTCTGATGCTGAGGGCTCCTCTGGGCTGCCGCCTTTGGGCTTGCACGCCCAGGAGGACGCCGACGCACAGATGTCCGATATGCTTTCCCGGGCAGCCAACAGCGTGGGTCTGGATTGGAACCCTCCATCCTCCCCACAGCCATCACGGCTGGACGATTGGTTCTTGGGAGTTGGGCGCCCCTCACAGCCTCGCCCCCTTTCTTCCCGGAGGTGCATGATGAGCTGACGTCTTTGTGGAGAGCACCCCTCTCCACTCGTCGCACCGCCACCTGCTCATCCGCCCTCGCCACCCTTGACGGCGGAGCGCGCCACGGGTACACGGCGATCCCCCAGGTGGATAGAGCTGTTGCGCTCCACTTATGTCCCGGAAGCACTACCACCTGGCGGGGCCACCCTGTACTCCCTTCCCGGTCCTGTAGAGCAACATCCTCGCTCACCGCGAAGGCCTACAGCGCTACCGGAGGCGCCGCTTCCGCCTTGCATGCCATGGCTCTCCTGCAGGTCCACCAAGCCAAAGCACTTCGCAACATGCACGGGGGTGGCCCTGATCCCGACACGCTGCAGGAACTGCGCTCAGCGACCGACCTCGCCCTAAGAGCGACGAAGGTCACAGCGCAGGCACTCGGGCAGACGATGGCCACTCTGGTGGTCCAGGAACGTCAGCAATGGCTGGACTTGGTTGAGATGCGTGAAGCTGACAAGACTCGCTTCCTCAACGCCCCTGTCTCCCAGTTTGGCCTCTTCGGCGACACCGATGAGGACATTTTCCCAGCAGTTCTCCCTGGTGAAGAAGCAGACGGAGGCCATTTCGCACATCATGCCACGCCGCAAGCTTGCCACCACGGCCCAGGCCCCACCTGCTCGCCGAGGGCGTCCTCCCGCGGCCAGAAGACCTTCTGCTCCGCCCCAACCTGGGCCCAGCTCTCAGCCCCGGCGTCGAGCAAACCGCAGGAAGCATACGCCCCCTGCCTCACGGACCCCTTCGAGGACCCGGAAGGCTCCCAAGCGTCCCTGAGACAGCGGACCCAGAGGACAAGAAGTTAGCTCCAGAGGTGGTAAGACCACTCCGTCCCCCAGTGGAGGGCCGGGAGGAGAATCTTTTGTTTTTTCATTTGCCACAGCCCCCATACCCAAATTCTCAATAAAAGAGCTATTTCCTTTACCTCTGGGTCACATGGCCCACAAATGCCGTTCTCACGGCACTGTGCTTTCAGGCCTCAACGGTCTCGGCACCCAGGATGCGGTGCTCCCGCCCTCAGCCCCATGACTGTTCCCCGGCCGGCCGGTTCAGACGAGTCCAGAGGACACCAGCATCAGACCTCCTCCTCAGTCACGAACCCGCCCCCTGCTGGGTGCGTGGAACAAGGTAAGTGCTTTGAGTTTATTCTCAGCACCAGAGCCTCGGGACGCCATAGCGCCTCCCGACGCCACGTTACCTGTTCCGCACCGCTGCGAAGCCCCGCTGGGTACGTCCAAAATTCTCGTCCCCTTGGTGCCCCTAGCACGGAGCTTAGAGGCATGGCTTTCACTGCCCAGCTCGTCACGGTGGCTGCACCGGACCATCCGACTCGGTTACGCAATTCAGTTTGCCAGGTCTCCGCCCCCCTTCGTGGGCGTTCGTTCCTCCGCAGTGCACGGAGAACATGCCCACTCCCTGCGCGAGGAAATCGCCTCCCTTCTAATCAAGGACGCAATAGAGCCTGTCCCTCTGACCGAAACGAAGAAGGGTTTCTACAGCCCTTACTTCGTTGTACCCAAGAAAGGCGGCGGCATACGACCGATCTTGGACCTGCGAGTTTTCAATCGGACCTTGTCCAAACTCCCGTTCAAAATGCTTACCCAGAAACAAATTTTATCTGGCGTCCGGCATCTAGATTGGTTCGCAGTGGTAGACCTGAAGGACGCGTACTTCCACGTCTCAATTCGCCCTCGACATCGACCCTTTCTACGGTTCGCGTTCGACGGCCAGGCGTATCAGTACAAGGTCCTCCTTTTCGGCCTGTCTCTGTCCCCTCGCGTCTTCACTAAGGTCGCAGAGGCGGCTCTTGCCCCGCTACGAGGAGCGGGCATACGCATACTCAATTACCTCGACGATTGGCTCATTTTGGCCTCCTCGCAGGAATTACTATGCGCACACAGAGACCAGGTGCTTCGAGCACCTCGGCCATTTAGGGTTTCAGGTCAACTGGGAAAAGAGCAAGCTCACCCCGGTCCAGAGCATCTCTTTTCTTGGTTTGGAGTTAGACAGCACGTCTCTCCAACGAGCGTGCTCAGTCAGTGCTGGAATACCTTGCTTCTTTCGAACCAGGCACCGTGGTCCCTTTGAAACGTTTCCAACGGCTCCTGGGGCATATGGCATCCTCCGCGGCGGCCACGCCACTGGGGTTGATGCATATGAGACCACTTCAGCATTGGCTCCAGACTCAAGTCCCGAGACGAGCATGGCGCCACGGCACGCACGGCGTGGAAGTTACCCCTGCCTGCCGCCAAACCTTCAAACCCTGGACAGACCTCTGCTTTCTACGGGCAGGAGTTCCCTTGCAGCAGGTGTCCTGTCGCGTTCTGGTTACAACCGACGCCTCCAAATTGGGTTTGGGCGCTGTGTGCATCGGGCGCGCAGCCGCAGACCAGTGGAACCGAGGCCTGCTGCGCTGGCACATCAACTGCCTAGAGCTGCTGGCCGTTTTTCTTGCCCTGAAGAAATTTCTTCTGTTGATTCGTGGCAAGCACGTCCTAGTCAGGACAGACAGCACCACGGTGGTGGCCTACATAAACCGCCAAGGCGGAGTACGCTCCCTCCACATGTCACAGCTCCAGCGACTGGAGTCACTGCACGCCACTCACATCCCCGGCAACCTCAATGTGATAGCGGACGCACTGTCAAGACAAAACTTGCCCGGCGTAGAGTGGAGGCTCCACCCCCAATCGGTCCAGCTGATTTGGGACAGGTTCGGCAAGGCCCAGGTAGACCTGTTTGCCTCCCATGAAACCTCCCACGGTCCGCTCTGGTATGCCCTCACAGAGGCTCCCCTTGGGACAGATGCTCTGGCGCACAGCTGGCCCGCGGGGCTGCGCAAGTACGCTTTTCCCCCAGTGAGCCTTCTTGCACAGGTGCTATGCAAGGTCAGGGAGGACAAGGAGCAAGTCACTCTGGTGGCCCCCTACCGGCCCAACCGGACGTGGTTTTCGGATCTCACGCTCCTCATGACAGCCCCTCCCTGGCGAATTCCCCTGAGGAAGGACCTTCTTTCTCAGGGACGGAGCACGCTCTGGCATCCGCATCCAGACCTCTGGAATCTCCACGTCTGGTCCCTGGACAGGACGCGGAGGATCTAGCCGGCCTACCTTCGGCCGTCATAGACACTATTAACCAAGCCAGAGCCCCTTCGACCAGGCATCTTTACGCCCTGAAGTGGCGTCTGTTCGCGGACTGGTGTTCTTCCCGAGCCGAAGACCCACAGAAGTGCGCAGTTAGGTCAGTGCTCCTGTTTCTTCAGGAGAGGCTGGAGAGGAGGCTGTCCCCCTCCACCCTCAAGGTGTATGTTGCCGCTATCGCTGCCCACCACGACATGGTAGATGGCAAGTCTCTTGGTAAGCACGACTTAATCGTCAGGTTCCTAAAAGGTGCCCGGAGGATGACTCCCTCCCGGCCTAACCTGTTTCCCTCCTGGGATCTCTCAGTCGTCCTTATGGGACTCCGGAGACCCCCTTTGAGCCGCTTGACTCAGATGGACTCAGGGCCCTCTCTCTCAAGACCGCCCTGCTAATCGCGCTCGCTTCCATCAAGAGGGTTGGGGACCTGCATGCGTTCTCTGTTAGCGACGTTTGTAGAGCAGCGGGCTGGGCAACACCTAACACTTTTGCGAGATTCTACAATGTCCGAGTTGAGTCAGTATCGTCCCGTGTTCTCTCAGGTACCGAGCCTGTAGAACTCGGTGGCACGTCCACGATCTGACCGGGTGAATCGCTTGCACCCAGCGCCCTTCCCCCTAACCAGGGGAAACAGTGCGCCTTCATTCCCTGGAGATCCCAGGTTTGGGACACTGGTTGACTCCTCCCTAGCCCTCGTGGGTCACAGTTCTGCGGAGGAACTCGCCGACCCAAACCACTGTGGGTACCGCAAGCTACCCTGTACTGGTATAGGTGCCCCACAGGTAAGGCCTCCTGTTCGGACTCCCCCTGTGTGTAAAACCACGGTTCTGTCCCCTCACGAGTTGACTCCGTGTTTCCCTTAGGCAGTTACAGCTGCCTCGGTTGCCGTGCTGTATGCTTCCCCCCTCTGCGTGGCTGGATCTACCACCGCACTACTTTTCCACATAAGACCTAAGTATAGGCCATGCGATGTATTTGCCACTCAAAATTTGCCTCCCCTCCCGGGTAGGTGTGGCCTCCGCAGGGTCTTCTCCGCCCTAATAAGGGCTAAGACCCCCTTCCCTCAATGCGTGTAAGGGCCCCGGCCGTAGTTGCTCTATGCGAGAAACATAGAGAGAAAAGAGGCCCAGCCAGGCCCAGGAAGGGTACGTGCAGCCTGATACAGTTGGTCGTTCTGCACATAGGAATACCTGCTCGCTCCTGTATCAGCAGATCACGTACACGGCTCAGCGCATGGCTCTTTTTAAGTGGACCCCTAGTGTCGCTTCTCTGACACAACGTGGCGAAAGAGACAGAAGGGGAACGTCTAGGTTACGTATGTAACCTCCGTTCCCCGATGGAGGGAACGAGACGTTGTGTCTCCCCTGCCACGTCGCTGAGCCAAGCCCCTGTTGTGGCCGGACCATTTCCGACTCCTCAGAAAAATCCTGAATGAACTCCCGTATTTGCGCCGCTTAAATACCCGTATGTCCGGGGCGGGACATGCAAATACTGGTTGCCAACTCTCATTGGCCTTTTTTCATAGTTCAGAGGTGAATATCGGCGCTCAAGAGAGACCCCTAGTGTCGCTTCTCTGACACAACGTCTCGTTCCCTCCATCGGGGAACGGAGGTTACATACGTAACCTAGACATTTTCAATTGTTAGTCTATGCATTCCATTTCAATATCGAAGTCCATCAATAGACCGAGGTGATGCAGGCAGAGATCAGGGATTTGAAACGCAGTTCAACCTGGCCGGTAATTTCGGTGAGGTTTGGTGTGGTCCATCCTAAATCCAAGGTTCAAACAATGGCATATGAAGTATCCCATGTCTTATGGTTGGAGTTGGCATCAGTTCATCCTCTGAAGTCCATCATAATAGACTGAAGTGATGTTTGGCTGGCACCGGCTGCATTTAGTCATCATCATTCAGCGACATGTAGCAGTGGAGTCCAACACGAAGCAGGAATGGTGCTGGATCCAGTCGGTTCTGGTGACCTCAGAATAGGAGTCCCGAGTTTGAGACAGGGAAACAAAAAAATTATATAAGCATAGATGCCATTCAATTTATTGCAGAGATAGAGATCATGCTCACTGTTTCTGGTTTCTGGTTCCGGCAGACCCAACTAAAACAGCCTAATTATGGGTTGGAGGATAAATTAGGTGTATGCCTGGCTAAATAGATGAGTCTATAGTCTAGACTTAAACTGAGAGAGTGTGTCTGCATCTCGAACAGTGTTAGGGAGACTATTCCATAGTTTAGGAGCCAAATATGAAAAGGATCTACCTCCTTTTGTGGATTTTGATATTGTAGGAACTATTAACAGGCCAGAATTTTGCATTGTAATGAACATGATGGAATATAGCGTGGTAGAAGGTCATTTAAGTACTGCGCAGCTAGACCATTCAAAGCTTTGTACGTAGTTCACAGAATTTTTTAATTAATATGGAATTTAACAGGTAGCCAATGTAACGATGATAAAATGGGGCTAATATGATCATATTTCTTGGTTCTTGTTTGCACTCTGGCTGCTGCATTTTGAACCAATTGAAGTTTATTTATTGATCTTGCTGGACATCCTCCCAGTAATGCATTACAATAATCTAGTCTTGAGGTCATGAATGCATGAATTCGTTTTTCGGCATCAGCAACAGAGAGCATATGCCTTAATTTAGCAATATTTCTTAGGTGGAAGTACGCTGTTCTACAAACATTGGTAATTTGATTTTCAAAGGACAGATTGGTATCAAATATAACACCTAAGTTATTCGCTGTTGAAGATGATGTAACAGTACATCCATCGATAGTCAAATTATATTGTAGTGGCTTATTTTTTGAGTTTTTGGTCCAATAAATAGTACTTCTGTTTTGTCAGATTTGAGTAGAATTAAATTTCTGGACATCCAATCTTTTATTTCATTGATACACTCTGCTAATTTTGAGAATTGTGAAATCTCATCCGGTTTTGAAGAAATATGAAGTTGTGTATTGTCGGCATATCAGTGGAAACTTATTCCACGATTCCTGATAATATCTCCCAGGGGAAGCATATACATGGAAAAAAGCAGAGGCCCTAAAACTGATCCCTGTGGCACTCCATATTTTACTTTTGTTTGGTTTGACAGTTCCTCATTTACATAGACAAAGTGGTAGTGGTCTGCTAAATATGACGTAAACCATGCTAATGTAACTCCACAAATGCCAACATAATTGTCTAGCCTATTCAAGAGAATGTTGTGATCTATCGTGTCGAATGCAGCACTAAGATCTAAAAGCACTAGATGAGAAATGCAGCCGCAATCAGATGATAAGAGCAAGTCATTTGTAACTCTAATAAGTGCAGTCTCTGTACTATGATGAGGCCTAAATCCTTACTGAAATTCTTCGTATATACCATTTCTCTGTAGAAATGAACATATTTGGGAGGATACTACCTTTTCTAGTATTTTTGACATAAACGGGAGATTTGAAATCAGTCTGTAATTAGCCAGTTCTCCAGGATCAAGTTGTGGCTTCTTAATAAGCGGTTTGATAACTGCCATTTTAAAGTTTCTTGGGACATGTCCTAAGCATAGCAAGGAGTTAATAATATTAAGAAGAGGTTCTGAGATTACAGGGGATACCTCTTTTAAGAGTTTATAAGCTTTTAAGAGCTTATAAGGCCCACCAATGGCTACACCAGTTATTCAAAACATTTAATACACACCTAGCTGTGGATTATCCTGCTTATACCATGGTCACTTGCCAGCATTAACTGCACACACACACACACACACATACACATACACAAATTAAATGTTGGATTTAATTAATGTTGTTGTGTTCCACGTAACTGAGTTTCATAGAAGTAACTCTGTTGACTTCAATAAGTTAATTACATTTGATTAATACTGTGCTATTTAGTTGAATCAAGTTAAAATATCTACTTTTGTCCAAAAACTATTAAGCTACTTAAGTTCAATTATCCTTTAATCAAGGTTCTCAGTTTCAACCAAAGCAAACTTTTCCATTTTGACTGTTGTAGTTTTTAATTATGCACTAGTAAGGGTAAAACAAATTACCTGACAATTACTCTACAGACTTACAATGATGGTCCTTAATATTACCATGTCATTTTATTCCTCTGTCATGATTAGCACCATGTAAACTTAGTGGATTATTCATCATTAATAAATGTAAGTTGAGGTATCACCTGTCCTCAACCTTACCTCAAACTCCACTCTTCACTATAATGAAAACCCCCAAAAGTCCAACAGAAACCTCTCTAAATCTCAACATAACAAATCATTAAACACTGAAAAACACATAACTTAATTCTACATTTTGGCATTTACTCTTCTTATCAAGTCAGAGCATGCTGGGAACTAGAAATTTCCTGTCCATGTGTTTTCCATTTGCACATGGGCAAATTTAGCGCCACCTCTGGACTAGTGTGCTGTATTACAGAAGCAACAGAGCTGAAGATAGCTGTGTAAATACAACAACTGACTTTTCCAGTTTTTCTCAACAAAATCGTTTCACTGCATTGTATAGTTTCAACTTAATTAACATGTTTTGGACCAACAGCAGCATTTAATTTTTAAGTTACAGCTTTCATTGGTTTGTGCACCACACATTTTGAATAGAAGAATAACAATAATGGTTAACTCCGTTAGTTCTAGGGTTCAAATAATTTAGACTTGTCTTGCCGGACAGCAAAAGACACCTTTGATAGGTCCCGGTTCCCCCTCCATGCAAACCATAGTTGAATGTCAAGTCATTATCCTTACAAGGCTTATGGGTGTTTAAGAGGAAAATCCAGTGTAATTTTTTATTATCTCCAGGTCGGACTTTGTAAAACAGGGCTGTCCATATTAAATGCGTCATTTCAGACAGGGCCTAAGTTAACCCCCTTATTATCAGACACACAATAAATGAAACATGGGCGACAAACACATCAGTGAATAGGGTATCAGTATGACAATGACATCAGTAACTGAAAACCTTTGCCTTTGTGTGATCCTCCATTCAGACTAATCAGTGCCAGAACAAACTCCGAGACCACTGTTATATTGGCCAGAAAAACATAAACAAAAATGCTTACTGTAGCCTTAACACTGATTTTCAATTCTAGATTTGCATATAAGTCATCTCATTTTCTTCACAATTCTAAATGTCAGCTGTGCATGTTTTGTATCTCTTTAAGAATTAAACATTTCTGTGTGTTTTGTGTTTGTGCGCAAAACACATATGTTGGTGCAACGTATCTTAATATGATGCTTAAGGAAATTGTATTTGTATAATGTAACTGGCTGTATTTCCCATACAATGACGAAACTCACTTCTTAACTACCATAGTACGATGCATCGTTGAAGAAATTAACTAGCTAGTCACGACTGTTCACCGAAACGCTAAATTGTGTCGCACATTCATTGTTCGTACCATGTTGGTTCACAATGCTGAGCTGTCTTTAATGATGTTACGCAGCGGGTGGATTAATAACTTCTGTGGATATCAAATTACAATAGCTCATTTACACATTGTGTTTAAAGATGCTGAAGTCAAGAAAGTGCCGCGCACTATGTAATATGAAAGATTCATTGCGCTGAAATAGTAGGCTTTCACTCTATATTATACTTTGGGGTTCCCCCGATGCACTTAAGCACATACGCTCTCTTTAAAAACATACAGCCGTGGACAAAAGTATTGGCAGTGACATAAATTTTGTGTTTTGCAAAGTTTGCTGCTTCAGTATTTGTAGATAATTTTTTCTCATATTTCTATGGTATACTGGAAACAATGATAAGCATTTCATGAGTTTTAAAGGCTTGTATTGGCAAAAACACTCAATTTATGCAAAGAGTCTATATTTACAGTGTTGACCCTTGTTCCTCATAACCTTTGCAATTCACTCTGGCATGCTGGATATCAGCTTCTGGGCCAAAACCTGACTGATGGCGATCCATTCTTGACTTATTAGTGCTTGGATTTGATCACAATTTGTGGGCTTCGGTTTGTCCACTCACCTTTTGAGGATTGACCACAGGTTCTCTATGGGATTAAGATCCGGGGAGTTGCCTGGCCACGGATCCAAAATTTCAATGTAATGATCTCCGAGCCACTTCATTATCACTCTTGCCTTTGACATGGTGCTCCATCATGCCGTAAAATGCACGGATCATCACCAAATTGCTCCTGGATCGTTGGGAGAAGTTGATCTTGCAGGACGTTTTGATACCATTCTTTATTCATGGCAGTGTTTTTGGGCAGAATTGTGTGAGAGCCCACTCCCTTGGATGAAAAGCAACCCTACACATGGATGGTCTCAGGATGCTTCACTGTTGGCACAACACAGGACTCATGGTAGCGTTCACCTGTTCTTCTCTGGACTATTGATTTTTCAGATGTCCCAAGCAGTCGGAAGGGGGCTTCATCTGAGAAAACATCTTTGCACCAGTCTTCTGCTGTCCAATCCTTGTACTTCCAGCAGAATTTCAGTCTGTCCTTGATGTTTTTCTTGGAGAGAAGTGGCATCTTTGCTGCCCTTCTTGACATCAGGCCATTGTCCAAAAGTCTTCGCCTCACTGTGCGTGCAGATGCACTCACACCAACCTGCTGCCAATATTGAGCAAGCTCTCCACTGGTGGTGGCACGATTCTGTAGCTGACTCCTCAGGAGGAGACGGTCCTAGCGCTTGCTGGTAACTCTGGGATGTCCTGAAGCCTTCTTCACTGCAGTTGAACCTCTCTCCTTGAAGTTCTTGATGATCCGGTAAATGGTTCTTTCAGGTGCAATATTCTTTGCAGCAATTTCCTTGCATGTGAGGCCCTTTTGCTGCAAAGCGATGATGGCTGCACGTCTTTCTTTAGAGGTAACCACTGCTAACAAGAACACAATGATTGGAAGCACTCCTTTTATAGAAAACAGTCTGCTCTTATAATCCAATCAGAATGATAGAGTGATTTCACCTGACTAGTTCTCGTTCACACTTTCCCAGGTGCTGCTGATATGATTAGTGAAATTATGTTAGCTGGTCATTTTGTGCCAGGACCAAAAAACAGTGAAATTTTGGTTTTTGTGATAAAGTAATTTTTTTTTGGCCAATGAAGCTTTTTGCAATTATTTAAAATGCATCTGATCACTCTGCACAATAATCTTGTGAAACAATGTGAATCAACACCACAACAACTGAAGCAGAAATATATGCAAAACACAACATTTATGTCACTGCCAATACTTTTGGCCACGGCTGTATAGGAACGCCATTTTTGCGTTAACACTGACATTAAAGCTGTGTTTCCCGAGAGTAACTGTGTGTGTTAAAGTGTTTCTCTTAACATCCTTTAATCCCTTAAACAGTGATTGTATGACATTTCAAAATGTCGCTTTTTGCAAAACCTCAGAATAAGTGCGTACAAATGTGGTCAAAGCCTTGAAAGAAAGATATACATCAGGGGTACTCAATAGGCGGACTCAGGTCCGGATCCAGACTGAAGGACAATTCAATCCAGACCACGGTTTAAAAATTTGTGATAGTTATCTGACATCTGGCTAAGTGATTGTGTAAGCGTACATGTATATGTACGTGGAGCGGGAATGAAGCGAATGAAGTTATTATACTCTCCACATGTTGCCTCTCTCCCCGCTATAGAGGCGCCACAAACTTAATTTACGGCACATAGTTGCAGGCGTTGTTATTTTAGTAGCAGAGACAATGCTTCAGATACTGGCATCTTTCGCTTAAACACACTGCAGAAAACACAAATGAAGCAAAGTGAAACTATCTTCATCTGTCAGATATGTGATTCAGACAGTTCAGCAAAGTCAGGTTTGTGTCAGGACATGTTCACGTGCCACCTTTAGAGTTTAAACAGCATGTTACCAGAGCATGTGAGCGAAGCAGAGCGGTGTGACACTCTGCTCACCCGCTCACAGCCCAAGCTGGCGCTCCGCTCAAGTACCGCTCACCGGTAAAAAAAGTTAGCTCAAATCCGCTCCAACATGAAATTTCTCTGAAGTTGGCTATACTTGTTTCCAGGCAGGCACAACCCAAGCAACTGCTCCTTTGCCAACATGGACTGAGGTGCCCCTCTGGGTGAAATATAGGCTATATGCCGACATTTATTCAGTTACGAAATGCTTAGTAACGTACACATCTGAAATTATGTGATAGTATTGTTGTGTTTTTGTATATAAAACCTCACGTTTTATTTTGTACTGGTTTACAACGGCTGTTAGATAATCGGTCTACCAGACCTTCGTTGTCATTTGTAATCAGTCAAATATTTCTCTGTTAGCCCATATGCCATCGAACATCTTCAAATAATGCTATATAAAAAATGTCAGTTCTAATTACCTTTAAACAAGTCATCAAACATGCCTCTACAAGTGATAAAACATCTGCTGTCAGACTTCGGGTCTGTAAATTAAAATTACCGTCTGTAAATTACAAACTACCTCTTTTCTAAAGGGGACAATATTTATTGCAGTAACACCTCATACATTAAGTTGATATAACATTAACGTTATGTTGCATGTTGGATTAAATACATTTCCATAATATAAGCACCTCACCAATATGGTTGCAATTACATCCCAGGATCACTTTTTGAGGTACTGTATGTGGCCCAATCTGTTTACACATCATATTTTACAAACTCAATAAAATATTTGTTTTATTTAGCAAATTTACATCCAAATTACTTTCACACCACAAAATTATTGTTAATTGTTATTTAAAGAATGACCTCTCTAAGAACTGCTTGATGGTCAGAACCTTGATGGTTTCTGAGCTGCAGAACTGGCAAAACACACTCTGTCGCTGTTGACTTGTGCAGAGGAACGGGTCCCTCTAGTGGTAGACATGTGTATGGACAACCTCAGTTGTATAGTAACATCATGTATGCAGGACACTTGTTTTCATTCACTCTCCACTCCAGCTGATTGATAAAAAAAAAGTTGTGGAATGACACTAACCTTTTAAAAAAACTAATATTGGTGTAAAACTCACAACAACATTGCAACCCTGCAACATTTCAGACATGGGAGTGATTGTCGGGAAGTGTGATGTTGGATGCTGCAGTGAAGTTCTACTAAAGTGAATCTAATTGGGAGACAATGTGATCTCATTAAAATCTGCAGATGTTACAAATCAAACGGAAGATACAAGAGAGAGAGGCGCTCTGTACAGACAAGCTAACTAGATTCAGCTTATAAAGAGAAATAGAGATGCTAAGTGTGTGTGTGTGTGTGTGTGTGTGAGAGAGAGAGAGAGTGAGAGAGAGAGAGAGAGAGAGAGAGAGAGAGAGAGAGAGAGAGATCAATTCACATTTTGTGTTACAGCCCTGATTTGAGTGGGCCGAGGAATGTTAGACTGTTTATAGATGTGTTTTGTTTTGTGAGATTAGCTTTGGCTAAGTGCATACAGGTATAAATATAAATCACAGTATATATAGTTTATGACAACCTGCTGTTATACAATCACGTTACTGTACCTACATTTTGCTGAACAGATTTGTTGCAGGTTCCTTGTAAAATTACATTTTAAACAGCAGATTATCAGTTCATAAACACTTAATTTTCACCCGGTTCCTCACTCAATGCTATTGTGTGACATATAAACACTTTTACTGTAGCATTTGACTTGTAAGGCGATACATTTTAACCTCCGCAATGCATTACCAACTATTTTCCAAGTGCAATAAAATTGTGCGGGAACTCAACCGATGGAGCGTTGCACATGCAATGTGAAGGACCGGTGTCCGAATCCTGAAGAGCATGCGAGTCAACACGTGAAGTGAATCAAGACAAGAAAAAAAAAAACATCTTAAAATGATACATTTGCTTTTTCTATCACTATCGGTCAGGTTTAAGGTTTAGTTGATTTAAAACTCAATAGAGAATTGAATTGAATATACTTTATTGTCACGCTAAGGAAAATGTATTTTTGACTCCATGCACAGCAGGCTTTAGCAAACACAAAACACAGATATACATAATAGCAAAGGAAGAAGAAGAAGAAGAAGAAAAAACACATTATACAAACTACATGGTAGTAACTATAATAAATAAAGAGTACAAATAATAAAGTAAGAAGAATACATGCCCTAAAAAATAAGTCTCAGGTGATCTTATTTAAAAGTCTAATTGAGGTAGGCACAAAGGAGTTTCTAAAACAGTTCAACCTACTAAAAGTAGCTCTGTATCGTCAAGACAAGACTAAACTCTCCATTCAGAATATGGGACAGATCATCAATGCTTTTATGGGCTTGCCTCAGTGCTGTCTGCTTGTATAGTATATGAATGGGTTGATTTCTTTCCAACCATGCCAATCTGCGGATCATGCCTTTCAAAGGTGAAAATGTTTTGTTTTTAAATGCATTGTAAAAGGGATAGTTCACCCAAAAATTAAAATTCTCATTCATATTTACTCACCCTGATGATATCCCAGGTGTGTATGACTTTCTTTCTTCACCTGAACACATTTGAAGAAAAATAGAAAAATATCTCAGTAGGTTTTTAAAATGCAAGTGGATGGTGATCTGACATTTGAAGCTTTAAAAATCACAGACAGTCAACATAAACGTCATCGATGTGACTCCAGCGGTTAAATTAATGTCTTCTAAAGTGATCCGATCACTTTTGGTGCCAAAAAAGATCAATTTTGAAGTACTTTTTAACTGTAAAGCATCACTTCTGTTCTTCCTTCACAAGAGGATGGAGTCAGGGCTGGACTGGTAATCTGGCATACCGGACATTTTCCCGGTGGGCCGACGCACTTTTGGGCCAAATGGGGCGTACTGGCCATCGGGAAAACTGAGCGGGTCGGTGGGTCGGCCGCGAAACGAGTGGGGAAACGAATGGGCCACGACAAGCAAAAATGAGCCGGCGCTTTATGCAGAACGGACCACAAAACGGCGGTGCGATATGCAGAAAAGGACAGCGAACAACTTTTTGGACCGAGAATAATACAGTGAAACGTGACTATGATGACTATGACTAATCACTGGTCACACTGAAAATAGTAAGGAATGAAGCACAAAACACATTTTACACGCTTATCGCTAAGTTGCAGCTTTAGGAACATTGTCCCCACTTAAAGTATATAAAATAATTAATAACAAGCTTACTCTGGTGACAAGGACAAAGTCTTATTTAGGAGAAAAATCCATACGCTCCGATTTTTCTTTGTGAGCTGCCGTTGGGGGTTGACTACCTCTTTGCGGGTCAGACTCAAACTGATTTAATTTAGTAATCAATAGATTTTTTTGAGGGAAAGTGAGTTATCTTTTTACTGCAACCCCTCCCTCTCTCTCTCTCTCTCTCTCTCTCTCTCTCTCTCTCTCTCTCTCTCTCTCTCTCTCTCTCTCTCTCTCTCTCTCTCTCTCGCAGAGTTTCCGCTCTGCTCTTCCAGTAAAGTACACCCTGATTGCCTCCAACAGACTCATGTGGTTTAGAGTCTATTCTGATGAAAGGCACTTTGAAAGGCAGAATTTTTTTTTAAAGACAAATAGACTGTAACGCTGTACTTAAGATTTGTTTTTAAAAGGTAAACCCCAGCCTGGAGTCTCGCGAGACTCACATGCAACAATTATTCTTTTGATTTTGTTGTGCTTTTTTGGAGTTGTGACATATAATATGGCAGAATATCAGTTAAATAACCAACTACACGCAGTAGTTCAACTGACAGAGTTTTACTTGTGATGTAAAGGACCAGGGTATGAGTGCTGAAGAGGACTTGAGTCAACACGTGAGCTGAAAGTGTCACAGAAGCTTTTTCTGACACTGTCGGTTTGGTTTAGGTTTAAGGTTTATGGTAGGGAGGTTTTATTGAGTTGGGAGAACATTTAATTCATGTTTCGTGCCGCACGGATGAAATCACCTCGGATCAGCCAAGTGTAATAAACTGCTTTATATAATTTCTGTGACAATTGGAACTGAGAATCATGTTGGATCTGTTAAAGCATGAATACACTTTTTGTTAATTATACATTTATTAAAGTTGATGTAATTTCTGCGACACTAGTGCCACTGAACGAAATAGCAAAAATAACTGTTTTCAAAAAAGCAAAAAGCTTTCCGAATATGCCCCTTGTCTGCTGTTGGTCATGCACACCATCAAGTAATAAATCTAATTTGTATCTTTAAATCTTCAACGCTGTTACTCTCTCTCCCTCTCTCTAACTGTGTCTTTCTCTGTCTCTTTCTGCACCGTCAGATATAGACAGAACTGCAGGTTGCAGCAGCTTTTGTCTGTGTAGTTCATGCCAAACTCCCTGTCTGAGTTTTAAAGGGCATCACATAGAGAACCAGTCAATCTGCCGTGACACCAACTGACTTTGGCTGTTAACCGAAAGCATAGCGGTTTTAGCCCACCCATGGACGCAGTGTACTAAAAACATTTAATGGACACCCTGCTGAGCAAACTTTAAAACATGAACTGTATATTTTATGCTGCTAGTTGTCACACAGGGAAGCTGTCACAAGTGCCATACCTCAGTGACTAAAAGGTTTTGAGTGACAGTTTTTCTCAATCCCTTTGGTTCAATTCTCGACTGAGAATTCTTTTTTTTTTTTTTTTTTCAAAACATTTAGTTCAAAACTTTGAACAAGTAGTTTCTTGTTCACACAAGGTTTTTATTTCTTAGTAATTGTGGACATTGATTGACTGGCATGGAGAGGAATGGCAGCTCACATTAGGCCGAACACTTTGTGTGTTTCAGAGAGACTGTGATTCATAAAATTTAAATTTAGAGGAACTATCAGATCAATTGAGCCTCTTCTGTGTCTTTACTCTTCCATTCTGCTGTCCTCTTTTCTCTGCTCGCCATCATTACACCATCTCCATTTGGTCTTTCCTCAACTCTTTCAATGCAGTGCTCACCCATGAAAGAGTTGAGAAAACCTTCCCCTTTTCTCATCTCTTCTTCCTCCTCTTTTCTCATCCTTTATCCACTCTACCTCTTCTCTTTTTGCACCTCTTCTTCATGTTGTTCTTCCTCTTCTTCTTCTTCCTCATTGTTTGTTTGCTCTGAATTTTCATATTTGACCCCTTTTTAGATAGCAATGTCATGACAGTTGTGTGAAAAATATAGTAAATTGCATTTTCTTTGCTGTGTGCATTACTAACACAGTAGATATCAATATGAAGGGATTTGACAAGCTGCCATGTGCAGTTGAGAGTATGACTATAATTTATTTGTTTGTGTTAACTGTTTTAAAAGCATGAATGTTAGATCAGAGATATTTGTATGTAGGGTTTTGAGAAAATTAGGAAAATAAAATTTTTTTACAAAAAAGTTACAATCTGTTTGGGACAATTACAAAGTGTTCAGATGGCTGTGTTAAGTGTATTGAGAGCAGTGACCTGAGTTTAGAGAAATGCGTAAAATAGATTGAGAAAAACGTCCTGGCTACTTCCGTAACCTCCGTTCCCTGATGGAGGGAACGAGATGTTGTGTCGATGCAGTGACACTAGGGGGTCACTCTTGGGACACCGAGACACCTCTGATCTCTGATAAAAAGCAAATGGGAATTGGTGAGTGGTATTTCCATGCCACTCCCCCGAACATACAGGTATAAAGGAGCTGGCGTGCGAACCGCTCATTCAGGTTTTGTGCGGAGGACCCGAGAGCGAAGGTCCCGGTCATGTCAGCGGGTAGTCCAGTAGGGACACAACGACTCGTTCCCTCCATCAGGGAACAGAGGTTACAGAAGTAACAAGGAAGTTCCCTATCTGTCACTCACTCAACGTTCAAGTGACACTAGGGGTCCCCTACAAAAACGGCACAACTAGCTGAACTGTGATACGTGAACTGGCGGTGCGAGATGGGCAGACTACTGTGTGCCTCATAGCCAGTGCACCAGGCTGACACATAATCTTCCCCAATGTTGTTATGAGCATCGAACGGCCCTTCGGTGACAAGTCAACTGCCCAAAAAAAGAATAGGGGCAGACTAGCCCAGTCGTGCCTTTCCCCTTTTTTTGTTTTTCTCCCTGAAAAGAGTGAAAATGTGTCAATCGACTGGGACCACGGGGTGGTTGTTACTCCCAAGGTGAAGATACCGTGGAGACCACACCCCACCCATGGGGGGGGGGTATTTTGAGAGAAAGTATGTCACATGATCTTTTGTCGGAAGTATGTCATGTGGAGAAGTCCCATGGTTGGACCTACCCAACAGGGGAGGAGATTCTACAAACATTTCCCTTCACTAAAGTGAAGTGGATGCCACTGAACCTAGGCTGGAATCTGGCAAACTGAATCACGTAGCCTAGTCGGTTGGTCTGGGCCAGCAATCACGACTGGTTGGAGAGCGCAAGCCATGCATCCAAGCTCCAGGCAAGGGGTACCAAGGGGACAATCTCATCGGACGTACTGGCGGGTGGGGCCTCGCGGCAGGGTGGAGCCAGAGGTGCCACATTGAAGGGATTTGGGCCTTGTGGCAGTGCTGAGTTAAGGGACATCGAAGCACTTACCTGGCTCCTGATATCCACCAGTGAATTGGTCAGGGAGGAGGGAGGAGGTACATCATCCCGCAGTCCGCTGAAACCGTCCGGGTGTGGGCATGTTGACAGCTGGCGAGCATGGGTGGGGGGGCTGCCGCTGGAGCGCCGAACCTGCTAAAATGGAATGGTGGATGGTGGTTGTAATGGTGGCCGTGCACAAGGGGATGTGACCCAGGGAATGAGAAAACTGATCAGCAAAATGAAATTAGAATGAAACAAAAGATTCTCCGGGGGACGGAGGGGTCTCCAGAACAGCTGGTCTCCTCGTCCCTGTGTTGCCCATCTCAGGGGCACTTCGAGGTCTTCTTCTTGGTGGCCAGCCGTGAGACGGGTGCTGTCTGCTTCCTGCGGGGGGCCCCATGCCGGAGCGGGGGTGGGCTGCAGCGTAGACGGTGCAGCCGCCTGAGGAGGACGCCCTTGGCGACGAGCATACGGGGTGCGGGATCTTGAGTCGTGCCGGGGCAGGATGTGTTGAATGGCCTCCTTCTTCTGCTTCACTGCCGAGAACTGCTGGGAAAAGTCCTCTACGTTGTCGCTAAATAGGCCAGCCTGGGAAATGGGGGCATTAAGGAACCGTTCTTGTTGGCCTCTCACATCTTGACCAGGTTGATCCAAAGGTGGTGGACAAACAAGTTGGACATCGCCTGCCAGAGAGAACGTGCCGTGACCTTCATCACCCGGAGGGCGAGGTCGGTCGCCTAGCGCAGCTCCTGCATCAATCCTGGGGCAGAACTACCCTCATGAAGCTCTTTCAGCACCTTGGCTTGGTGGACTATGGCATGAATGGTGGAGGTGGCTTGTCCAGTGGCACCATAGGCTTTGGCCATCAGGGACAACATAAACCTACATTTCCTGGACAGGAGCTTCGGGTGCCTGCGCCAGGTGGTGGCGCTCTGCAGGGATAGGTGCACCGCGAGTGCCTTATCCACTGGGGAGTAGCCCTTGGCCGCCCCACCATCGAGGGTAGAGAGGGTGGGGGAGCAGAAATATCGGGACCGGGCAGTAAAAGGTGCCTCCCATGACCTTATCAGCTCCTAGTGCACCTCTGGGAAGAAAGGAACTGGGGTGGAGCGTGGCTGTGAGCGGCGCCGCAGGCCCAGGAACCAATCTTTCCAGGGTTCAGGGGAGATCGGAGGGTTCTACTCAAGCCTGACGCTCATGGCCACCCAGGAAAGCATGTTGTCATTTGACCGTACCCGAGGGGGGCAGCCCAGCCGAGGCTTCCACGTCTGACTGGATGAGCCTGCTCTCCGATGCTGCGCTTGTAAGCTCATTGAGAGCCAGCACACTCATCCGGAAGCCTAAACGGGGCAAAAGAGCATGCTGGGGAATGGGAGGTCCTTGGGGATTTACCTGTTGTAGGTGGTCCCATTGAGGTCCCTAAATCACCCCAGTGCTAGCCAAGCTGGCCTCATACCCGTAGGTAGAAGGAACGAGGTGGGGAGCTGCTGGGGTGGCTTGCTTTCATACGAAAGTGAGCTGCGACCGCAACGTTGCCATGGTCATGTCCTCACAGTATGCCACAAAAGATGTCTCTGTGTGAGCAGTGCCCAGGCACGAAAGACAGCGATTGTGGCCGTCGGAATGTGAGAGATAACGACCTCAACCAGGAATAACACACAAGCGGAAAGGCATCTTTAAAAAGATGCGTCTTTAAAAAGACGTTTCCGTGTATCCTTTTAGAATATACTTTTTTAGGGAA
Source organism: Xyrauchen texanus (assembly GCF_025860055.1). Taxonomy (NCBI): domain Eukaryota; kingdom Metazoa; phylum Chordata; class Actinopteri; order Cypriniformes; family Catostomidae; genus Xyrauchen; species Xyrauchen texanus. Next base: position 53,649,852 of record NC_068279.1, on the reverse strand, counting down.
AATACTATTTTAGAATATACTCTTTCAGTTGCATTCTGCCGAAGCACCCATTGGCGATTTTTGCAGTGCACCAGCGCAGAGGTGGGAGAAAACCGTTGTAATTCACCGTCAGGAATCCAGCAGAGGTGAATGGGTAGCCTTGGGAAATTAAGCTCATTAAACATCGACCATTCGACTCCAAAGAGAAAATCTGAATGAGCGGTTTTCACGCCAGCTCCTTTATACCCATATGTTTGGGGGAGTGGCATACAAATACTACTCGCCAATTCTCATTGGCCTTTTATCAAAGATCAGAGGTGTCTCGAGCTCCCATGAGTGACCCCTAGTGTCACTTCATCAACACAACATCGAGTGAGTGACAGATAGGGAACTGTAAATGCACATGGCTTGCTGATCAAAACTGATTTTATGACATGGAATGTTTTTTTCATTGTTGCATTTTTGGTTTGCATGGATGTAACATTTTTTTGCAATATATTTGACTTGTAAGAAATGTGTAAAAATGGACATGGAAATGGGAATTTTCTGTTTACATGTAACACATTGCTACACAAATGTATTTACTCTATGCATACAAATGTGCATATCCTTTTTCTGTGTATTACAGCAGTGTTTCCCAAATGTTTGTGCCATGAAAGACTGTCAGGTGTGCCGTGGAAAAATATAAAATTCTACAAAATAAATAAATGCATGAAAAAACGTCTAGGTTACGGATGTAACCTCCGTTCCCTGATGGAGGGAACGAGACGTTGTGTCGGAGAAGCGACACTAGGGGTCTCTCTTGAGTGCCGAATATGCCTCTGATCCATTGAAAAAAGGCTAATGAGAAGTTGGCAGTCAGTATTTGCATACCGCACCCCTGGACATACGGGTATAAAGGCGAGGCAAATACTTGAGTTCATTCAGGATTTTTCTGAGGAGCCGGAAATGGTTCTGGCCACTACAGCGGTTCGGCTCAGTGACGTGGCCGGGAAGACACAACGTCTCATTCCCTCCATCAGGGAACGGAGGTTACATCCGTAACCTACACGTTCCCCGTCTGTCACTCTCTCCACGTTGTGTCGGAGAAGTGACACTAGGGGTCCAATTTAAATCCGCCATGCGCTGAGCTGTGTACGTGTTCTGCTGACACAGGAGCTGGCAGGTATTTGTTACGTGCCAAACGACCAGCTGTGCCAGGGCACGTACCCTTCCCCAATGCCCCAGAAAAGTCGTCGGGATCCTTTTGGTTACCCTAGGCAGGGGAACAAGGCGACGCTTGCCAACCTGGGAACGGGCCAAGCCTGGCTGGGCCTCTTTTCTCTCTATGTTTCTTGCATAGAGCAATAGACAGCCGGGGCCCTTACACGCACTGAGGGAAGGGGGTCTTACCCAATTTCCCATATTTTCGGGGGGGGAAGACCCGCGGAGATCACCCCTGCCCAACTGGGGAGGTATGGTGGTGAATACGTCACATGTGTTCTTAGGCGACACGTGGAAGTGGCACGGTGGCAGATCCAGCCTCAGCGAGGGTGGAGTTACTACACACGGCGACCGGGGGGCAGCCGAAACTTACCCAAGGAAAACGCGGGTCTGCTCGTAAGGGGACCATATCGCGGAAAATACACACAGGGGGAGTCCGCGTAGGAGGCCCTTACTCTGTGGAGCACCTATTCCAGTACAGCGTAGATCTGAGTACCCGCAGTGGATTGGGTCGGCAAGTTCCTCCGCCGAACTGCGGACCCATGAGGGCTAGGGAGGAATCAACCAAGGATTCACGTTGAGTGGAGTCTCCTGGGAAAAAAGACGCACTGTTTTACCTCAAGCGAGGGAAAGGGCGTATTTGCAAGCGATTCACCCGGCCAGCCCATCAGTGTGTTACCGAGTTCTACTGGCTCGGACCTGAGAAAACACGGGATGAAACTGACTCAACCCTGAGAATGAAGTATCTCGCAAAGGTGTTGGGTGTCGCCCAACCCGCTGCTCTACAAATGTCTGCCAGAGAGGTACCCTTAGCCAGTGCCCACGAGGACGCAACACTCCTTGTCGAGTGAGCTCGGACCTGCAAGGGTGGGGGCACGGCCTGGGTGTGATAAGCCAATGAAATGGCATCTACAACCCAGTGGGAAAGCCTCTGTTTGGAGACAGCGTTTCCTTTCCGCTGTACCCCAAAGCATACAAAGAGCTGCTCAGAGCGTCTAAAGCTCTGCGTGCGGTCCAGGTAGGTACGCAAAGCACGTACCGGACACAGCAACGAAGGGGCTGGGTCTGCCTCCTCCCGGGGCAGCGCTTGCAGGTTCACTACGTGGTCTCTGAAGGGCATGGTAGGAACCTTGGGCACATAGCCTGGTCGCGGTCTTAGGATCACATGAGTGTCTGCTGGACCGAACTCCAGGCAAGTGTCGCTGACAGAGAACGCTTGCAGGTCCCCGACCCTCTTGATGGAAGCGAGTGTGATCAGCAGGGCCATCTTAAGGGAGAGGGCCCTGAATCCAACTGATTCTAGCGGCTCGAAGGGAGGTCTCTGGAGGCCCGCAAGGACGACCGAGAGGTCCCAGGAGGAGAACAGGCTTGGCCGGGAGGGATTTAACCTCCAGGTGCCTCTTAGGAACCTGATGATTAAGTCGTGCTTACCAAGAGACTTACCGTCTACTGCGTTGTGGTGAGCCGCGATAGCAGTGACATACACCTTTAGGGTGGAAGGGGACAGCCTCCCCTCCAGCCTCTCCTGTAGGAATAAGAGCACTGACCTAACTGCGCACCTCTGTGGGTCTTCGGCCCTGGAAGAACACCAATCTGCGAACAGGCGCCACTTCTGGGCGTAAAGCTGCCTAGTAGAAGGGGCTCTGGCTTGGTTGATCGTGTCTATGATGGTAGGTGGTAGACCGGCTAGATCTTCCGCGTCCCGTCCAGTGACCAGACGTGGAGTTTCCAGAGGTCTGGATGCGGATGCCAGAGCATGCCCTGCCCCTGAGAAAGAAGGTCCTTCCTCAGGGGAATTCGCCAGGGAGGGGCTGTCGCGAGGAGCACGAGGTCCGAGAACCAGGCCCGGTTGGGCCAGTAGGGAGCCACTAGTGTGACTTGTTCCTCGTCCTCCCTGACCTTGCACAGCACCTGTGCAAGAAGGCTCACTGGGGGAAAAGCATACTTGCATAGCCCCGCAGGCCAGCTGTGTGCCAGCGCATCTGTCCCAAGGGGAGCCTCTGTTCGGCCGTACCAGAGCGGGCAGTGGGAGGTCTCTCGGGAGGCAAGCAGGTCTACCTGGGCTCTGCCGAACCGTTCCCAAATCAGCTGGACCGACTAGGGGTGGAGCCTCCACTCTCCACTGGGTAGGCTCTGTCGTGACAGTGCGTCCGCTACCACATTGAGCTTGCCGGGGATGTGAGTGGCACGCAGCGACCGGAGTCATGTGACGGGAGCGTACGCCGCCTTGGCGATTTATGTACGCTACCGCAGTGGTGCTGTCTGACCTGATTAGGACGTGTTTGTCTCGAATTAACGGGAGAAACCGCCGCAGGGCAAATAAGACAGTCAACAACTCTAGGCAATTGATTTGCCAGCGCAGCGGGGCCCCTCTCCAATGACCCGTGGCTGCGTGCCCTTTGCACACGGCGCCCCAACCCAATCTGGAGGCGTCGGTAGAGACCAGGACGCGTCGGGACACCTGCTGCAGGGGCACTCCTGCCCGTAGAAAGCAGAGGTCTGTCCAGGGTTGTAGTGTTTTTCGGCAGGCGTGGGTGATCGTCACACGGTGCGTGCCGTGGCGCCATGCTCGTCTCGGGACTCGAGTCTGAAGCCAGTGCTGAATCGGTCTCATATGCATCAACCCCAGCGGTGTGGTCGCAGCGGAGGATGCTATATGCCCCAGGAACCTCTGGAAGAGTTTTAAAGGGACCGTTGTGCCTGGCCTGAATTTGGCGAGGCATTTCAGCACCGACTGCGCACGCTCGTTGGTGAGACGTGCGGACATTGAGACTGAGTCTAACTCCATGCCGAGAAAGGAGATGCTCTGGACCGGGGTGAGCTTGCTCTTTTCTCGGTTGACCTGAAGACCCAAGCGGCTGAGGTGCCTGAGCACCTGGTCTCTGTGAGCGCATAGTAACTCTCGGGAGTGGGCCAATATGAGCCAGTCGTCGAGGTAGTTGAGTATGCGGATGCCGGCTTCTCGGAGCGGGGCAAGAGCTGCCTCTGCGACTTTCGTAAAGACGCGAGGGGACAGAGACATGCCGAAGGGGAGGACTTTGTACTGGAATGCCTGGCCGTCGAACGCGAACCGTAGAAAAGGTCGGTGTCGTGGCAAGATTGAGACGTGGAAGTACGCGTCCTTCAGGTCTACCGCTGCGAACCAATCTAGGTGTTGGACGCTTGTCAAGATGCATTTGTGCGTGAGCATTTTGAACGGGAGTTTGAGCAGCGCTCGATTGAAAACTCGCAGGTCCAAGATTGGTCGTAAGCCGCCGCCTTTCTTGGGTACAATGAAGTAAGGGCTGTAGAAACCCTTCTTCATTTCGGTTGGAGGGACAGGCTCTATCGCGTCTTTGAGTAGAAGAGTAGCGATCTCCGCACGCAGGAATTTGGCATGTTGGCCGTGCACTGCGGTAAAGCGGACGCCCGTGAAGGGGGCGGGGGCCTGGCAAACTGAATTGCGTAACCGAGTCGGATGGTCCGGGCCAGCCAGCGAGACATCCGGCAGGGGGCAGATTGGTGACTGAGGAGGAGGTCCTGTAGTGGCGTCCTCTGGACTCGTCAGAACCGGCCGGCCGGGGGACAGTCGTGGGGCTGCAGGCAGGCCTGATGCCACGTCCAGCGTGCCGGGACTGTTGAGATCTGGGGGCAGAGTGCCGTGAGAACGGCATTTGCAGGCCAGATGACCCAGAGACAAAGGAAATAGCTATTTTATTGAGAATTTGGGTACCGCTGCCCCGGTTAAGGGGAGCAGCAAAAGAAACGTTTTTAAAGGAAAATTCTCCTCCCGGCCCTCCACCGGGGCACGGAGTGGTCTTACCATCTCCGGAGCTAACATCTTGGGCTCTGGGTCGTCCGTCTCAGGAGCGCCTGGGAGCCTTCCGGGTCCTCGAGGGGGTCCGTGAGATGGGGGGCGTCTGCTTCCTGCGGGGTGCTCGACGCGTGGGCTGAGAGCTGGGCCCGGGTTGAGGCAGAGCAGCTTGTCATTTCCTCACAGGGGGATGCCCTCAGCGAGCAGACGGGGCAGGGCCCGGGGCAGCAGGTTTGCGGGTTTGCCTCCGTCTGTTTCTTCACCGCGGAGAACTACTGGGTGAAGTCTCGCCGGTGTCGCCGAAGAGACCGAACTGGGAGACTGGGGCGTCGAGAAAGCGAAGCTTGTCGGTCTCACGCATCTCGCCAAGGTTTAGCCATTGGTGTCGTTCCTGGACAACGAGGGTGGCCATCGCCTGCCCGAGTGACTGCGCCGTGACCTTCGTGGCTCTGAGGGCGAGGTCGGTCACTGAGCGCGGTTCCTGCAGCACGTCGGGATCAGGGCTACCCACGTGCAGTTCTTTGAGCGCCTTGGCCTGGTGGACTTGCAGGAGGGCCATGGCGTGCAGGGCGGAAGCGGCAGTTCCGGCGGCGCTGTAGGCCTTCGCTGTCAGCGAGGATGTTGTCCTACAGGCGCCAGGTGGTAGGGTTTCCGGGGCATAGATGGAGCGCAACAGCCCTATCCACCGGGGGGATCGCCGTGTACCCGTGGGCCGCTCCACCGTCGAGGGTAGCGAGAGCGGATGATCGTGTGGCTTTGTGATGTCGTGTGGTGAACGGTGCCCTCCACAGCGACGTCAGCTCATCGTGCACTTCCGGGAAAAACGGAACCGGGGGGGGCGTGACTGTGAGCGGCGCCCGGACCCTAGGAACCAGTCATCCAACCGCGATGGCTGTGGGGAGGACGGGGGGGGTGCCAGTCCAAACCCACGCTGGCGGCGGCCCGGGAAAGCATGTCGGACATCTGAGCGTCAGCCTCGGCTTGGGCGTGCTGGCCCGAAGGCGGCAGCCTAAGGGAGTCATCTGCATCAGACGCCGCGCTCTCCGATGCAGCAGCGAGCTCATCCACTTCTAGCTCTAGAGGATAGGCAAGCTGGCTGTGAGGCGAGCTGCTGTTGCCTTGAGCACGGACGGGAGTCAACGAGCGTGCTGGGGGACGGATGGTCCGAGGGGGGGTACCCGATGGAGCCGCGCCCGCTGCCATCCCCAAATCACTTCCAGCGCCACTCGCACCGTCCTCAATCCCGTGGGAAGAAGGAGCAATGCGAGGTGCGGCTGGAGTGGCTTGCTTCCGGTTGAAAGCGAGCCGCGACCGCAATGTTGTCATGGTCATGTTCTCTCAGTGAGAACATGAACCATCCACAAACGCAGCCTCGGTGTGATCACTACCCACACACACGCGACAGCGCCTGTGGCCGTCTGAAGCGGAGAGCACTCTACCGCATCCAGGAACTACACAGGGGCGGAAAGTCATCTTTACAAAGACGCGTCCTGAAAAGGACGTTCAACGCCGCTGTGTATTTTGCTCTTTTAGAGAAAATTGCTCTTTTAAAGAAAATCACTCTTTTAATGAAAATTACTCTTTTAAAACTCGTCTGAGTTTTTTATACTGCGCTGTCGAAGCGCCCAGGGGCAATATGCACTGCCGTGCAAGGAGAAGAATCGCGCTGTAATGCGCCCTCAATCCAACAGCATGCAGTAGCGTCAGAGGAATACAGGAACGGGTGTGTTTCACTGCGAACAGCATGTACAACCATCGGCTCCGAAGAAAATTTCTGAATGAACTATAGTATTTGCCTCGCCTTTATACCCGTATGTCCGGGGGCGGGGTATGCAAATACTGACTGCCAACTTCTCATTGGCCTTTTTTCAATGGATCAGAGGCATATTCGGCGCTCAAGAGAGACCCCTAGTGTCGCTTCTCTGACACAACATGGAGAGAGCGACAGACGGGGAAACAAGAATTTCAGGGATCCAAACTCCTCACCTTTCGGAGATATTTGTTATATTGAATGTCTCATAATTTCTTTTAATTAAATATTACCTTATCGTATAAGAATATAAGAGACCCCAGTTATTGAACTAATTTAAATGTACCAAGAAAATGCTTAGACCTGAAAAGAAACAAGTCTTTTATAACTTTCTGCTATCAAAGCAACTGCAAGCTTTTTTTCTCTCTTCCAAATACAAGTTTTTTGTGCACACATCCCGATTTTTTACGTGACAAACTCATAAAATCACCCTTCTGTGACGCTTTCTGCAACTCTTGAAATGTGGTGGGCGATGCGGTGCTTGATGCTGGCGTTGAACGGAGTGTTGACACCTCGACTCAACTAACTGACTTACAATGATGAAAGAACCTTATTGAAACTCAAAATGATTATTATTTGTCTATTGTTGTGGTCTTTTCTGATAAAAGCCATGCTCAGCAGTTTAAATAGACTACTGTAGGAATAGTATACCGTTGATCTGTTTTGTGTCAGAAGCAGGCCTCACCAAAATACTCTTTATTATGCAGCTCATTCTACACCATTGTAAACTTGAATAAACGTGAATCAATAAAATCACTGGAATTGGTGCTTTTAGCTTATTCTGTAAAAAAATATCCCCAGAAAATATTTTCGTGGACCAGTGCTTGTCTTAACTTTTTCGCTCCTCATGAGTTTGAATCCCTGTAATTTGTTGTGCCATTGCAAGAACAAATCTACAAATTAGAAAGAGAAGCACATTTGTTGTTTTTTCATTACCCATTTAGCGCTCTTGCCACCTGTGACCTCACACAGCGTAGCCTACTTATGTGACCTGTTTTTTTTGTTTTTTTTTAACAAGTAAGCATGCTACTAAGACAGACAGAAGACATGGACAAGTTCTTGAAAAGGAAAAATATTGACGATGGTTAGTCTATGAGGGATAGTGGTGTGCCGTAGAATTTTTTAGTCGTAAAAAGCCGTGACAGAAAAAATTTTTGGAAACACTGTACTACAGTGTTGTACAGTATTGACTTATTCCAGTAAACTTTTACCTACTAATGAAACCAGTCTCTAAAAGCTCAGTGTGATACACGATTGCATTCAGCTTGACAAAACTGACATTCTTGTATAGTACAGTACGCAGTCAATGTCAACAAAAAGTAGAACAAAAATTAAATATTGTATATAACAAACATTTCCAGGGTTGACTACCATGGTGATAAAAACATCTAAACATTTTGACCAGTACGGCTCACAAGATGACAAAAATCACAAACACAATAACTAGGTTTTGAAGCATGAATTAAATGTTTTAGTTGAGTTTCTACATTTTACAGACATGCAATAGAGTTGTGATGTCCCAAAAAACAGTTGAGACAATTGCAATTACAGTTTAGAGAATGTTTAGACTGTTTCAAACAAAATTTGCCAAAGTGAAAAACTGTAAGTGTCCAATTAAATAAATCAGTTTTTTCTCTAGTGGGTTTGTAAGTTAAATTTCAAAAAACAAGAATAAAACTGTTTTATATTACAGTACATTTTCTGAATTCTGATTTCCAATAGCAATTAATTTTTGTAATAGCTGTTGGGTAAACAAGTGAACACAATAGAACCACATTGGGATTCAATAAGACGAGAGTCATCTTTAAAATGACTTTAACTCAAAGGTTGACTTGTTTTCTCAGAGCAAGTTTTTTTTTTTTTTCATGATTGTCAGATTTGTGACAAGTTTTCACATGTTTTACATTTTATAATATTTATTGTAATTATTGTATTACAATTTCAACATAGTCTCTTGAAAACTCTACTAATTTGTATGAGATGGCGAAATCGTAAGATATTATTATTGGGTATGAAAAGGTACAACTTTATTTCCATATTCCCATAGCAATCTACAAACAGAAATACAAGTTATTGCAATACAGGCATCAAATGTTAATTAGCCTCATGTCCAACACTTTATTTTAAGGAAGGAAACATCCGTGATTATTTTTTTAATTAATTCTATATATTCTATATGCAATACAAATGATTGATGTATGTCAATACATTTCCTCATCTCATTCCAAATCATGATTCGACATCATTTGTTGTTTTTTCTATTTGGTAGTAAAAGTGGCACGTGGATTTTTTACAAATTCGCCACCTCAAACTATTATTACGATTTGTCATGAGACGGGGTTGTACAATTGATGTTAGCCAAAACCATGGTTTTTACATGTTGTGTCTTACCTATTTGCTTTTGAATTTGTTGTGTTTCATAACTGTTTCGATGTTTAAATTTAGCTGGTGGGGGGGTTGTGTGTTAAAGGAATAGTTCACCCAAAAATGAAAACTCTTGTCATTTACTCACCCTTATGCCATCCGAGATGTGTATGATGCTCATCTGCTGAACACAAATTATGATTTTTAGAAGAACATTTCAGCTCTGTAGGTCCGTACAATGCAAGTGAATGGGTGCCACAATTCTGAGGCTCCAAAAATCACACATAAGTCAACAGAAAAGTACTCCAGACGACTCCAGTGTTTTAATCCATATCGTCACAATTGATATGATAGGTGTGTCTGAGAAACAGATCAATATTTAAGTCAATTTTTACAATAAATTCTCCTCGCTGCTCGGTCAGACTCATACTATGACGGGAGGACAATTTTTAGCAAAAAAGGAAAAGGACCTAAATATTGATCTGTTTCTCAGACACACCTATCATATCACTTCTGAAGATATGGACACTGGAGTCATACTTTTCTGTTGACTTATGTGTGATTTTTTTGGAGCCTCAAAATTGTGGCACCCATTCACTTGCATTTATGGACCTACAGAACTGAAATGTTCTTCTAAATATCTTAATTTGTGTTCAGCAGATGAAAGAGCATCATACACATCTGGGATGGCATAAGGGTGAGTAAATGATAAGAGTTTTCATTTTTGGGTGAACCATCCATTTAAATTGCTTATAATTGGCAGGTTACCAATGTGACAATTTACTTTGTGTAGTGTGAGTGAGGTCATACAGCTTATGAATGATACCAACTTGTCATCAAAGGTATTAACTGTCTTATATAAAATGTTATGTAAAAATGTAAATGCAAATATGTTTCTGTTGTTATTTCAGGGATAATAACTTCATCAAGGATTGTCCGCAGCTGGCTGATGGTCTGATGGTGATCCCTCTGCCTGTGGAGGAGCAGTGTCGAGGAGTTCTATCAGAACCTCTGCCAAACCTACAACTGCTCTCAGGTCTAACATACATTACTTGACCATTATCCACTCTCTTTTTGACCGTTAGAATTAAACAGGTAGTTTTTGCTACTCTACATGTAAGTTATAATGTATGTAAAGGACCTGTAATGATTGGCTATGTTCTGCATATTTAACAGTGTTGTTCATCAGGACAGGCCAAATTGCTGAACACTAAATAAGGATTACAAAAAACACTACATTGGGTAATTTTTGCTAAACAAATTTTTACTAAGCTATCTTCTGGCATCTAAACACTTCTACTATTGTGCATGACTTGTAAGGCAATACATTGTTTGCATTACATAACTAACTACATTTACAAGCTTATTTGAGTGTAATCGTATTGTGTGGTAGCTCAACTTATATATGTAGTGTTGCACTTTCATTGCAAAGGACTGGGTACAAGTCCAGAAAAGGTTTAGGGTAGCGAAGGAGGTTTTGTTGATTTACAACTCAATAAATAACCTGCATCTGTTTGGGAGAACATTTAAATTTGTGGCCTTTAAAAAGGCATGCTTTTCAGGTGGCTTTACTCAACACATCAGACAATCTCGTGCAGTATCGGTCTGGTGGGCTTCTTGGAATTTAAATACATTTATTACGCTTCTCAAAATATTCACCAGGTACCAGCGCCTTGGAACTGCTGAAAAATGTCTTCAAAGTTCCATTATATTCATGAGATCAGGTTTGGAACAACACATCCAAACAACATGAATTGTATATAGTGAATCTTTTGTACCGTAAAATGTGATTAAGGTTGCCTGACAACCAGTCCTTATTTAATTTTTTCAAAAAGCTTAATCTCTATGATCTGTCCATTTTTAAACAGGATGTGAGAAACTGACAGTAATTGCAGAATCAGCACACTGCTCTCTGCCTCAATGACTGCGAGACATTTCATAGAAAACCCACAAGAGCAGAAACCCTCCATTTCTCCCTAATATCGCTTTCTATCTAAAGTCAAATTCTGAGCTGTCTTTCATGTATTTGTTTTCTCTCAAATTCTTTTTAGAAAATATGGACTCAAATGACAAGTGGATAATTTGATAACAGCTGGAGAGTTGTTAGTAGTGATTATGGCTCTCCCATTTCCTGTAGCAATGTTCAAATCGGATTTAAACCATCAGTGTATCTGTCAGTAAGAAGCAATACTGGGCTGGCTGATACAGTGTTTTGAGGATATGCTTCAGTTTCAGAGTGCTTCAGTAATTTGAAACCACAGAATAACCATAGAAATAGAATTAGCATGAAACAGTGATTCCTGAAAACATCTAGAATCGGTACATGCTTACCGAAATTCAAAACACTGCCCCCAGTGGCTAAAGCGGTATCACCGCAGTGATGGCTTTGTTTAACAGGTAACATTGTAGGGTAAAAAAAAATGTTATGTTCTCACAGTTTATTATAAATTCAGTGTGTTTCCCAGCATCATTATTCAGGGGTAAATTACTGTCACGTACCACCTGTTTTTTTGTTTCATTTTTTCAACGCTGGTCAGGATGGACCGCAGTCACAGTCAGAGGTGTCATGCTCATTTAACCTGAGCTTGTGCCCACTCATATTTTTAAGAAAAGTAGATTTGCAATGTATTATTTGAATGTCCAAAGTTTGTCTACAACATTGTATAGATAGATAGATGTGCTTCCTTTTGTATATTAGGCACAAATCATTGGAACAAATAGATTTAAACAACATTACTTTTAAGTGTACAAATGTCTACCACAAAAACAAAAAAATAAAAAAAAAAACAATGTCCTGTGGCTTTTATGAGTGTTTCGGTTGTGCTCTTAATGTTTTGTTAGTGACCTTAATTTTTATGGCACATCTTTTACTCATTTGCCTCATACCAATGAGTTTCATTTCACTAGTTTTCTCTAAAAAAACAAGGAGAAACAGCAGTTCAAAAATATTGTGAAAGAACCAAAAACTTGGATGGATAATGGAGACATACTCTGTTACTCAATCATTAAACATATCTAGCAGGCCTCTGCTGATATTCAAAACATTTAGAAAATGTTACTCAATGGACAAGACACGAAAACGTCTTGGTTACTGTCGTAACCTCCATTCCCTGATGGAGGGAAAGAGACGTTGTGTTGATGTAGTGACACTAGGGGTCATTCTTGAGAGCCCTGAACACCTACCATTCTTTGAGAAAAGGCTAATGAGAATTGGCGAGTGGAATTTGCACACCACTCCCGCGGACATAGGGGTATAAAAGGAGCTGGAATGCGATTCCATTCAGGTTTTGTGCCAAAGAGCCGAGACAAGGTCCGGCCAGTTCAGCGGCTAGTACAGTTTTTGTGGGAAGAGGGACACAACGTCTCATTCACTCCATCAGGGATTGGAGGTTATGACAGTAACCATACATTCCCCTTCTGTCACTCTCTCACCATTGTGTCGATGTAGTGACACTAGTGGTCTCTATAGAAAAACGCCTCAACAGCTGAACCTGGTTATGTGAACTGCTGATGCAGGTGCAAGCAGGCTGCTGCGTGCGTAATAGCAGGTGCATCAGACTGAATGTAACCTCCCCTAATGCCCCAAAAGACATGTAGTTCCCCAGATCCCTGAGGGGGGTGGATGTAACTAGCAAAGGATCCATTCTCTCAATGTTTTCTCTCCACAGAGTATTAGATTCTGCACGGTATCATACGCATCGAGGAAGGTGTTCTTTTCCTTTCCTATTCTTTCAGGGGGAAAAGACCCCACGGAGACCACATACTGCCCAAAAGGGGAGGTCAACATGTGGCAATACGACACATGGGCTCAGCAGCCGCACATGGAAGAGGCGCAGTGGTAGGTCCCACCATGAAAGGGGGGGAGGGGGACTCTACAAATGCAGCGACAGGGTCAGAGAGAGCCGACAGGGAGATATACATCACAGGGATTACCGGAGTAATCGTCACGGGTTGTAAAGTGTTATCCATGTGTCCAAGCTCCGGGTGAGGGGCACTAAGGGGACCATTGCATCTGACGTACCTGGGGGTGGGGCCTCGTGGTGGGGCGGAGCAGGCGACATCGCGTTGGGGAGTGTTGCTTCGACCCGAGGAGGCCGTGCTGAGGGGGAGCTGAAATCACTTACCTTGCTCTGTGAAACCAGCATAGGGTGGGTTAGCAACTGAGGAGGAGGTCCTCTTGGGCCGTCCTCGAGACTCGTCAAAACTGGCAGGCCATAGGTGTGGCGTGGCCGGACATGCAAAGGCGGGGAGGACGCGTTCGCAGGACACTGGCTGCGGGTGCTCGTGTCTGGTGGCCATGACAATGGCTCCATAGCAGACGTCTCGCTCCCTGGGTCATCCATCTCAGGGGTGATTAGGGGCCTTCCGGGTCCTCGTGTCTGGTGGCAATGACAATGAATCCTTAGCTGATGTCTCACTCCCTGTTCATCTGTCTCAGGGGCGATTTGGAGCCTTCTGGGTCCTCGTGCCAGCCCGAGAGACGGAAGGGCTCTACGCTGGGGCCGAGAACTGGGCTCAGGTTGAGGCGGAGGCCCCACCTCCAGGAAGAAGGGGGGTGGCTGTGAGCGCCGCCCTGAACCAAGGAACCAATCATCAAGCCGCGAGCACTCAGGCGAGGGTGGAGGGTTGCAGTCCAACCCAATGCTCGCAGTGGCCTGGGCAAGCATGGCGTTCAGCTCTGTGGCAGCCTCAGACTGGGCAGGCAGACCTGAAGGTGGCAGCTCAGTCGAGTCATCAGCTTCCGACTTCATCCTGCTCGAAGGCCCCGAAAGAGACGTCATGCTGTCCGTGAACAGGAGGTCCATGGGGAATTACCCAGCGAAACCGCACCCATTGAACTCCCCAAATCGCCTCCAGCACAAGCCAGGCTGGCCTCATACCTGTGGGTAGAAGGCGCAGTGCGGGGGCAGCTAGAGTGGCTTTCCCACAGATGAAGGAAAGCCACAACCGCAATGTTGCCTTGGTCATATTCTCACAATGAGAACATTAACCATCCACAAACGCTGCCTCAGTGTGCTCGCTGCCGAGGCAGCGCCCGTGGCCGTCAGAAAGATAACGAACACATCCAGGAATCACACAAAGACGGAAAGGCGTCTTTATAAAGACAAGTCTTTAAAAAGACGTTCGATGTCAATGTGTGTGCTCTAAGAGAGAAAATATACTCATTAGCTCACAACTCTTTTAGCACTGTCGAAGCACCCAGGGGTGAAATCTGCACTTGATGTGCAGAAGGAGAGAAAGCCATTGGAAATGTGCCGTATTAGGTGAATTAAGAGGTGAATGGAACAGCAGTAGTATTCGGCTCGCTGATAGTACAACTGCTCGGCTCCAATGAGAAAAATCTGAATGGAATCGCATTCAGCTCATTTTATATCCGTTTGTCAGGGGAGTGGCATGCAAATTCCACTTGCCAATTCTCATTGGCCTTTTCTCAAAAGTGACCCCTAGTGTCACTACATCAACTGAACGTCGAGTGAGTGACAGAAGGGGAACTACAACATCGGTTTCTTCATTGTACAATAACAGAGCTTTCCTTTAACAGACTATATTGAACAGTCTTGTGCTGACACACAATAATAAATTATAATAATAAGTTTATTTTATATAGCGCCTTTCACAAACCCAAGGTCGCTTTACATAGTGGAAAGGCAATGAAACACAACTGCAAACAAACCAAAACAATACAACAAAGACAAGTTATCTGTATGAAGCTATGAGTTTGTTGTGGAGAAATGATCATTAAACAAAAAGGTTTTGAGATGTGCTTTAAAGAAGGGATGAGAAGCACAGTCACAAAGAGGTTGTGGGAGGCGGTTCCAGAGTTTGGGGGCCAAGGCACTGAAGGACCTGCCACCCAGGGTGGAAAGTCTGGAGCGGGGGATAGCCAAGAGATTTTGATCAGAGGATCTCAGTGAGCGGGAAGGAGTGTACAGGGTCAGGAGGTCGCGGATGTAGGGGGGAGCAAGGTTGTGGAGGGCTTTGAAGGTGAGTAGTAGTACTTTGTATTTGATCCGGGACGGAACTGGTAACCAGTGGAGTTGGTGGAGAATGGGTGTGATGTGATCTGGTATGGGTGAGCAGCCTGGCTACCGAGTTTTGAATATATTGTAGCCTTTGAAGTGATTTAACAGGGAGACCAAGGAAAAGTGCGTTGCAGTAGTCAAGACGTGACATAATGAAGGAGTTTACCAAAATCTGTGCATCACTGGCAGAGAGAAAGGGTTGGAGGCGAGCAATGTTATGGAGGTGAAAGAAGGCAGTCTTAGTGAGTGATTTGATATGAGGAGCAAAGCTAAGTGTGGAGTCAAGCAAAATGCCAAGGTTTTTAACAAGGAGGGTGTAGGGTGGATAGGTGAACCATCAATATTGAGAGTGAGACTGTGAGATTTGGAGAGGATGCTTTTAGGGCCAATCAGCAGAATTTCGGTTGTATCTGTATTGAATTTGAGAAAGTTGTTTTGAATCCATAATTTTAAGTTAGAGAGGCAGTCAGTGAGGGAGCATGGTGGTGGATCAGAGGGAGAGGGAATGGTAAAGTAGAGTTGGATATCATCTGCATAACAGTGGAAGTTTAGACTGTGGCTGTGTATAATCGGGCCAATAGGGAGGATGTAAACGAGAAAGAGGAGGGGCCCAAGTACAGAACCCCGGGGGACACCACGGGTGACAGGGGACTTGGAAGACTGATGTGAACCAAGTGTTACAAACTGCCTTCTGTTGGAGAGGTATGACTTGAACCAATTCAGGGCTGTGCCAGAAACACCAATAGCAGACAGACGGGTGATTAGAACATTGTGGTTGATGGTATCAAAAGCAGCACTAAGGTCAAGGAGGATGAGAATGTTAAGTGAACCAGAGTCAGCGGACAAGAGAAGATTGTTAACTATGCGTAGAAGGGCAGTCTCTGTACTGTGACATGAACGGAAGCCAGATTGAAAAGGCTCATACAGGTCATGGTGATTAAGAAAGGTGTGTAGTTGTGAGGCCACCACTCTTTCCAGTACCTTGGCCAGGAAGGGGAGGTTGGAGATAGGGTGGTAGTTTAATAGTGATGTTGGGTCACAGTCCGGTTTTTTGAGAATGGGTGTGACTGCAGCAGTCTTGAGGGCAGCAGGCACAACACCAGAGTTGAGGCAGGTGTTTACAATCAATGCAATGGGTTCAGATAAGGATGTGATGCAAGTTTTATGTAGAAGGGTGGGGGCAGGGTCAAGCTGACACGATGAGGAGTTGGACTTATTTATAATGTCAGTGATAGTGAGGGAGTCTATAGCGGTGAAATGGGAAAGCTGAGGGCCCAGAGAGGGAGGAGAAGAAGAGAGAGAGATAGCATTGGGGTTGAAGCAGTGATAAATTTGGCTAATTTTGTCATCAAAGAAGTGTAAGAAGGCCTGGCACTGCTCAGGGGTCTTAGGACAGGCAGTGACAGGGGGTTTGAGGAGTTTGTCCAAGGTCCTGAACAGGGTTTTAGGCCTGGATATGGAGGAGGTTATGAGTGATGATTAATTGTTTGAGCGGGCAGCATTGAGGGCATCCCTATATGTCTGAGTATGTTCAGTGTAAAGCATGGAGTGAATTGTAAGGCCAGTTTTCTTATATAGCCGTTCAAGACGGCGGCCAGCGGCCTTAAGTTTCCTGAGCTCAGGGGTGAACCAGGGGCATGTATGGTTTGCTGGTACAAGCCTAGTCCTAGCCGGGGCTAAGCTATCAAGCAGGCTGGTCAGGGTGCCATTGTACATAGCAATCAAGTCATCCACGGACGAGAGCTTGTCAAGGCCAAACAGTGGCGAGGCCTGTATAGAGGTAGCAAACATGCTGTGGTCTATTGACCCGATGTTACGACATTTAATAGCTGTTTTCTCTGAGGAGGGAGGAGGAGTGTTCATATGAAAACGGCATTCAATGAGCTTATGGTCGGAGACACCAGAGATGGAACCAGAGACAGAGATGTAATTTAGACCAGAAGAGCAAAGCAGATCCAAAGTGTGGCCATGAGTGTGAGTAGGAAAGTCAACATGCTGTGTCAAACTAAAACAGTTCAATACAGAGTTAATCTCAGAGGTGTAAGGGCAATTAGTATCCACATGAATGTTAAAATCCCCTAACATAATCATAGCAGAACAAAGAGATGAAATAACAGTGAGAAGTTCATTCAATTCAGACAGAAAATTTACAGATGGTTTAGGGGAGCGGTAGATTAGAAATAGTAAAAGGGGTAGGGTAGAAACAAACTTCACAGCAATATATTCAAAAGATGTCACTTCAAATGGCCTAAGTTCTTTAACAGTTAGATCTGAGCGGTGCACTACAGCCAACCCACCCCCTCTCCCTACAGATCTGGGTTTGGATAAGTAGCAGTAGCCGGGGGGGGGGGGGGTTCAGCAGCAGGGGTGTAAACTGGCTCCATTGCCAGGTTACAAAAAACACACAAGCACAGTATAAGGCAAGCTGAGAGGACATTAATCCAGCTGCCAACGGGAAAC
Source organism: Xyrauchen texanus (assembly GCF_025860055.1). Taxonomy (NCBI): domain Eukaryota; kingdom Metazoa; phylum Chordata; class Actinopteri; order Cypriniformes; family Catostomidae; genus Xyrauchen; species Xyrauchen texanus. The sequence goes on along the minus strand of NC_068279.1, from coordinate 53,632,220 downwards.
ATGACATCGAAACAGTAAAGTTGCCACAAGCGACACAGCAACACCACGCTAATGCTACAAGTTAGCCAACCAGGCTCACAACACAACCCAGTCCGCAATGTAATTAGCGCAGTTTAGTTCACCAACCACTGTACAGACTGGGGACAACAACGAGGCAAGCGGGTAGAGACACACTCACCACTGTAGCAGTCAGGTGAGGGGAGCAAGGAAGAGAGCTCATGCAGGGGAAGAGCAGGCGTGCCAGGCAGTGGCAAACAGAACTGGAAGAGCAAGTTTGTAGCAAAGTTTGTAGCATTAATCCACGGATTGATACAACAGCAGCAAAGCAACAATGCTCCAGCGACAGAGCAGGAAAGTTCGGCAGACACCAGGAGGAGATGCGGTAATCCACTAGATTTCAGGGGAGAATGACACAGAGAAGGAATCCAGCGATAGCAAAGAAGGAGAGATACCCGGTGAGCAGCGGCAGACACACACGCACAGCGTTCACTCAACCAAAGGTCCAATGTAAAGGATCTTTACCCCATTTTTGCATTTGTCAATAGGCTTGTTTGATGCCGATATTCAGAACTGTCAATAATACTGTGGAACCAATCTAGTCTTCTGTTGTGTAGTCCTCGTTTAACAAACAATATGAAAATTTTTTATTACCGTTTGTGACCACTTCTTCACTCTGCATTATGTTGAATATAAAATAGACAACATCAAACAGTTTTGGCTTGATTTGTACATGCCTTTTTGTCACATTTTGTGGTGTAGGGATTAAGGTCAGGACTATGTCTACTGTGTACAATATCTTGTCCTCCATCTTTGGCCAGATGTATCGTTTTTTGGCAACTTTTTGCATGGTTTTAACCTCTAAGGGGGCTTTCACACTAGCACTTTTGGTGCGCACCCCGGTTCGAATGACGTCAGAGTTCGGTTCGTTTGGATGATGTGAACGCTGTCTTCCGAACTCGGGTGCGCACCCGCAAACAGTACTCGGGTCCGCTTAAAAAGGTGGTCTGGGGTACGGTTCATGTGAACTCCAGTACGGTTCGCTGCTGATATGAACGCAATTGAACCAAACCGTGGAAGTGAACCGCTATTGATGACGTATAATTTGGTCGTCAGTCTCACACACATTCAAAATGAGTGTAAAGGGTTTACTTTCGTGCGTGCCTGCGTGCGTGTGTATACACTTACCTTGACGAAAAGCGGGATTGACGCACACGCACTGCAAGCAGAGAGATGATTTCTGCTTGCCTTCGCAAAAATTGTCTTCGGCGGACAGCCCGCTGTCTTTTGAACGATTTCAGTATTTTTGCGGCAGACAGACGCAAGTGTGTTTCTGTATCTTGATGTTGAAAACAAAACCAAAGGTTAAAAAAAAAGAAGAACAAATGTGAACCGAGCAAGTCTATTCATTGAATTTTGACGGCTTTTCATTTCGCGGTTATCAAGCAACACGATTACGCACCAGCTGCAGCTTGATGACGCAAGCGTACCGCGGTTCGGATACAAATATATAATGTGAACACAGTCCATCGGGGGCAGTGGGGAGGGGGGAGCAATCGAACTCGGGTTCGGACAGGCAATCGAACCAAGTGTGAAAGCCCCCTAAAGCTCCTTCTTCCACATCTTCAAATTGTTCCTGGGTAACAGTCAATGTCATAATGCACAAGGCACCATTTTCCCACCAGCTTGTCATTGACTTCTTCAAGTGGTGACAATGTCTCTTCAGTTTTGTTGCTTGTGTCATTCCTCTCTAAGGCATTTTTTTGTGATGTTCTGATTTGCTCCTCATGAGAATTTGATAATTCCATTCTCACGGTTACTGACGGAAGGCAGGGACAGGGGTTCTCCCGTTGACAGGAACAACTAAGCTCACTGTGTTGAATTGTGCCATGGTTAATGCTGATAACCTGATGTATGCCCAGAGTGCCTTTCACTGATGTAAGATCATTAAGAATTAGAGAAGATACTCCCTGAATCTCCTTCTCTACATAGAACAGATTTATTTTTGTCAGGGACAGAAATGTTTCAAAGAGGATTTTAGCATTGTGGAGGTCAATGCCTTTAGCCACCAAAGAATCAGCTGATCTCTTGATAGTTGCTCTGACCCCATCAACATGACCCTTCCTCCATAAAACTCCAGTGAAATCCATATGAAATGGAAATGAAAAGTTTTTCTTTCCTCTATACTGCATTTTTGGAGCATCACTAATGAAGAACAGCTTTTGCACACTTCAATGCTGCTCTGTAAGATATTGTAGAACAGGTTTTAGCTCTGCCCAAATAGCGGTGGGGGTCATGCTTCTTTGAGGGAGAGATGGAAGAGAATGATTCTGTACCCTTTGTAGTGTATCCACACAATTGTGCAGTGTTGTCTGTCTGTGGGATGCTCCAAAGTGTATTTGATGCACCTCTGAAGCATACTTACATTGGCAATTTTCAGCAAAGTCAACACACAGAATGGCTTCATCGTCTCTCGTGGAATGTTTCAGTGACAGCCAGCTATTGTCATCTTGACTCGAAAGACTAGAAAGATCTACACTGTGCTCATCATTTCTTTTGTACTGAGATTCACCCCCTCTCCTTGATATGAATGTAAGGTTTGTGTTTTTTCTAATAGTGGTGGTGTGAAATGCCTACTTGTTCTCTGACAGCAGATATGAGCCTGTACTTCTGCATTTTAGTTGAGAAGACGCTACCATACACATGTTTGATTTTAAAACGTTTAGAGCTAATAGAGTTTCAAATGGTCAATGAGTGTATTGTGCAACTGGATAGACATCCTGGCATGATGGGGAACTTTGATATTTTTCAGTTGTCTCCAGGTTTTTTTTTGGTGGGGGGTGTTCACTAACTGACTGCTCTGGATTCATTCTTTGTAATCTCCTCTTGTACTGAAAACTTTTCTTTTCATGGACCGTAACTCCCTCTCTAACAGTTGAATTTTCCTTGCATTCTGACTTGTTCTTCTTCAGGCCCTTCTCTGTTCTGGTATGTTGTGTACGTTCACCCTCGCTTGATGTACCAGGTGGAATTGTTTCCCTACAAAAGGCCTCTAGCACTTTCTGTACTTTCATCCGTGACCTATGCTGTATTTGACTTGCTCTCCATTTCGCTCGAGTGTATCTTTTTTCCCTTTCAGTCAAGTCCTTTATGTGTTTAAATTTCCCCTCTTGCTTGCACCTTAAATTTCCTTCTCTTTCTTTTTGTAGGATTTACTGGTATCTTATTGGGTCATCCCTGATCCCCTGCCTATATTCGTGCAGGCGCTCAGCTGTACTTTTGGGCATATTTGCATGTCTCTTGTGTTTCTCTGTCTGTATCAATCAGTAAAAATGACAATAACAACTGAATAGCACTACCAAAACAAATATGTCAATACCAAAACAGGATTGCTTGTTCGGTACTGATAAAAAATGTTTCGGTATTGAATGTTTCGGGTTTGACAATTCTACATTAACTTGTCTTTATCTTAGTAGAATGCTGGTCATCAATGCTTTGAACAGAATAAAGTCACGAAAATCACATATTATCTTGTTTTTATAAGCGTAACAAGAAGTTCGGTAATGACACTTTTTAAAAACATATCCAGATTTTCTGATTTACAACTAATTTATTGCAAAATGTTAAAGAACATCTATTCACCATGTGAGGCCTTATGTGTCTTCCTAGTCACATGGTTTGGGGTGTGGCTAATGTTGCATCAATCCAGAGAGACTTTTTTGTTTGCGTTTCGTTATTGACAAAAAATGGGGGACATCTTTACTATATAAATAAATAATAAAAAAAAAATGAATGGCAGAAAAACTCATGTCAGCTAAATGTAGGTAGGTCTTGAGAAGATACATTAGGATGAAGTGTTTTAAAAAATATGAAAAAATATTTAGTTTTGAGGGTTAGACTGGGGGACACGTGCTGCTCAATAGAAAAGAACATATAAATCACTAGATTTAAATATATGTAAAGTTATTACATTCATTATTTATTTTGTCTCTTTTAGTCATGAACTTAACTTTTGTAAATATGTTTCAGTTGCCTATATACACCTTGAAATATATATACATATACACGGGGGGACAGCATTTGCACCACATCTATAGAATGAATCATATATATATTCAGTGTTTATTAAAGGTTCCCAGCATCATTAATCAGATAGCAGACAGACAGACAGACAGACAGACAGACAGACAGACAGACAGACAGACAGACAGACAGACAGACAGATAGATAGATAGATAGATAGATAGATAGATAGATAGATAGATAGATAAATAAATATGGTTTCTTTTTGTATATAAGGCACAAATCATTGGAACAAATAGATTTAAACTAAATTACTTTTAAATGTACAAATGTCTACTGAAAAAACAAAACAAAAAAACAATGTCCTGTGGCTCAATGGAGGATTTGGCTTTCTTTCAGTAAGTGCCACTAGGAGGAATACCTTTTTGATTCCCAAAATTAGATGTTATTCATCACATTATGTGTTTATATGTTTCAGGGGATGCCCAGTTCAGTGAAGCCACAGGATATCCCATGATGCAACAGTGGCGAGTGCGGAGTAACCTGTATAAGGTGAAACTCAGTGCCATCACACTGTCCACAGGTAAAACACCACCAGCAACAAATTAAAGGAATAGGTTCCCTAAAAAGAAAATTCTGTCATTATTAACTCATATATAATCATGCAGTATATAATTGTTTTAAACATCTCTGGCTTTCTTTTTATGTGGAACACAAAAGGATGCATTTGAATGAATATCCTAAATACAATGAGTTGATAGTGACTCATTTTAAAACTTAAAAGGGACCTAAAATGATCATGGAAGTAGTCCTTGTTGCTTATGCATCATATTCCAAGTTTTCTAGAGGCATGTGAGAGGTTTTGTTGAGAAACAACCCCAAATTAAAGTCATTTTTTGGTCAAATTCTTGATGGGCTTAATGGATGCTATGATAGAAGCTTGTTGCCAGTAGCTCATGCTGTGTTCACAAGAGATCTTGCGTTGTTTTTAGCACTAAACAATGCAAGTTCTCGCATGGTCATATTCACTATACATTCTGGGTGAACTACTCTTTCAATGCAAAAGAACTCCCTCTTCATAAGTTTATGTTTAACACATTTATTGTTTTATAGCAAGAAATTATTTGATCATGTATTTCACTCGGATAATTGTAATATCAAACAAAAGAACTTATTCACAGTAGTGTCATATTTTATTTTCAATGTAAATGAAAACACGGCTGTGAGGGATATACTTACATTAACCTCATGGCATGCACAGTATAAAGCTGTTAAAAGCTCCTAGATCACATATAATTTTTCACAACTCATACTTTTGGAGTTTTTTGAATACTGCATTTTCTTGGAAAGATGTTTGTTTCAATGTTTCTTCAGCGGAATGATCCAAAACACTTTACAGCTGCACTACGTAAGAGTTTTTTGGTTGTAATTAACAGAACTCCATTATTGAGTACATAATAAAAAAAGAAAGAAAGAAAAATAATTTTCAAAACACTGTACTTGCCTTCCCCGATTCACTATGGTGTGCCTACAATACTAATTTTTATTTTGAGCTGCTGGGTCTGATTTGGCGTGGAATCGCAGGCTTATGCCATTCATCTTAGCATGTTTATGTCACATCTAGATGCACAGAAAAGAAGGACCAGCTACTGTGTCGCATACGTGTATGTGTGGGCTGGGGAAGTTATGGCTGTTAAGTCAGTTGCAATCCAGGACAGCAGCCATGTTTTCTGGTCAGGTTGTAGAAGCCTACAGTATATTGGTTATCATACTTTATTTAATCGTACATTAGGGTACTATGGGGTAAAGGCACACCTCAAGGAACATTTTCTTTTTGTTTTCTGCTCACAATATATACATTTAAGTATTACAGTATTCATTTATTTTTCCTACGACAAAGATTCCTCAAAATAATAATTTGTGTGTGTGTATGTGTGTGGTGGTGCTTTTGTCAGATTTCTCAAAGGTCCTGAAATCTCTGACGGCAGAAAGCACCAGGGACGAGCTGTTGACGTTTATTCAACAGTACGGCAGTCATTACATCTCTGAGGCGCTGTACGGCTCAGAACTCACTTGCATCATCTATTTCCCCAGCAAGAAGAGTCAACAGCAGCTCTGGCTGCAGTACCAGAAAGGTAAGGGGATGATAGAGAAATAAATACATCAATAAAGGTTCAATCCAAATATTTCATCTTTTGCGGTTTGTGTATTTAAGCTTGTGCTGTGCAGTGTCCTGTGTCCAATATGAGAACATGAAAAATGATGAAGATTCCACTAACGACTAGATGAATAATGGCAGATTATGTACAGTCCTGTGTGGTTGTTTACTTTTTGCCTTCACGAAGGGCAGTTTTTTTTATTATAATGATATAAAAACTTACAATGTGTCTTTTTTTTGTTTGAATTCATTAACAGAAATACATTGCAAGCTATTAATTATTTAATTTAAATGTAAAAATTATTACAGGAACAATAGGTGTAAATTAGTTATTGTAATTAGTATGAATAAAAAAAAATATTATTCCCTTTTTTCTCTCAATGTGGGAATGCCCAATTGCCACTACTTTATTCTGAGACCGTCAATCCGCACATCTTATCACGTGGCTTGTTGTGCATGACACCGCAGTGACGCCGCGATTCACACCCAACTTACCATGCGGCCCATTAAGAGCGAGAACCACTAATTACGACCACGAGGAGGTTACCCCATGTGGCTCTACCCTGCCTAGCAACCGAGCCAATTTGGTTGCTTAGGAGACCTGACTGGAGTCACTCAGCATACCCTGGATTTAAACTCGTGACTCCAGGGGTGATAGTCAGTGTCAATATTCACTGAGCTACCCAGGCCCCATACATGAGCTATTTTAACACAATAAATGCGCTGCAAGAATCCTTTTGAAATAACTGTCGATTTGTGTTGTGAGATTATCCAGCACTCTACTGTCTACCGTCACAATTGATTTTGTAAAAAAAACAAAACATCCAAATATTTATTGGCTCATATGGGGCACACCTACATTATACATTCAACAGACTGGGTTGGGGAGTAATGGAATACATGTGATGGGATAACTTTTTTTAAAATACAAAATATAATAACTGTATTCCACTACAGTTACAATTTAAATGATTGGTAACTACAGTTACATTCAAAAGGTATTTTGATTACTGAAGAGATTACTTTGTATTTTATTGTCATTTGTTTCATTTAATATTTAGTTCTTTCAGATGGAAAACATTTATTCATATAAATGATGTGATCCAAAGTGCATTTGAACAGCGGTGAAACACTTTCTGATGATGTGTGACATTCATACGAGCAGACAGAGAAGTACGTTTGAAGTAAGTTTGGAGCAGAAGAAATAGAAATAAACCTTGTATAAATTGTTAGCTTTACGCTAAGCTAAAATGCTATTTCTAGCCATTTTACACGCACATGTTACCAGACACGATCATATGTTATTTTCAAGAAAATTCACGTTAGATCATTTATTTTTTTCTAGTAAGACCTTTGAAAAATCATATTCTTGATCATATTTTTAGGGCCCAAGCACAAAGTGTGTAGGACCCTATTGTTTTCGTTAGGATTATTATTATTATTATTATTATTATTATTATTATTATTATTATTAGGGCCCAAGCACAAAGTGCGTAGGACCCTATTGTTTTCGTTAGGATTATTATTATTATTATTATTAGGGCCCAAGCACAAAGTGCGTAGGACCCTATTGTTTTCGTTAGGATTATTATTATTATTATTATTATTATTATTATTAGGGCCCAAGCCTTGAAAAGGCAAGGCCCTATTGTTTTCGTTAGGATGACTATGATTATTATTTTTTTTACGACTATTGGGGCACTTTTGGGGCTCTTAACGTGCTCGAAAACTCTTGAAACTTTGCACACGGGTCAGAACCCGCGGCCATTAGGGCCGGGCTGAAGCTGGTACCCGGGTGTGGCAGGGGGGCTCGACAGCGCCCCCTGGAACATGGTCTGAAAACGTGGTCCATAAATCAAACACGCTTGCATGTAATAATATGAAACTTGGTACACATATAGATCTCATCGTTTCATATATCCTTCATACTTTTACTTTTTACCTCAGCCCAACAGGAAATCGTCTATTTAGGGTTTTTTGGAAAACGCATGCAATGGAATGTGAAATACTCCTGCAAGAGAATTCCACCAATCGCCACGAAACTCGGTCAGCATGAAGTCAAGACATTGAGGATGAAAAATTGGTCAGCGGATTTTTGATATCTCGAACGGTTTGGCCGTGGCGAGGAAACGAAATGATGGCGAGAAAAGAGAAACAGGAAGTGTGTTACAACTTCTGCATACATTAATTGATCTCGATGAAACTTCAGCAGTGTGTTCGCTGTAAGAGGCCGATCGCATGGATGTGAATATTGTGAGTCAAAGTTATAGCGCCACCAACTGGCAGAATGAAGTGTGTCACTTTCAAAATGCTTTGAAATCACACTCTTATTTTTACCCGATTTACTTAAAACTTTAGGTGTATAATGTAAACACACGGTAGATGTAGACATGTGAAAGGATTATTGATATCTTCGATACTGTCGCCGCGGCAACGCTTCAAACTTGAATATTCTTTTTGATGCTTTTGAGACTCTTAGCATACTTGAAATTGCATGAAACTCAACAGACACATCACATTTATTAGCCAGTAGACATGTGCAAAGTTTCAGAAACGGGCGTGGTGCAGGGGCTCAGTAGCGCCACCTTTTGACAAAAGTGGGGGTTGCTTTACACTTTGACCCACAGTCACAAAACTCAGTAATTATATTGTTCTCATCGAGCCGGACAACTTTCTAATTTACAGTCATTAGCTCAGACCAACAGAAAGTCAGCTATTTTGGTTTGAATGTGGATGTTTTGGAGAATTTTCTCTCCTCTCTCACTGACCCTACGTCTCTCTGTGTCTGTGGGGAGGGTGCTGATTTTGCTGAAGAGTGAAAATGCTTTTATTTTTGTTTTTCAAGGTTTTGGGGCCCTTAACGTGCTCGAAAACTCTTGAAACTTTGCACAAGGGTCAGAACCCGCGGCCATCAGGGCCGGGCTGAAGCTGGTACCCGGGTGTGGCAGGGGGGCTCGACAGCGACACCTGGAATGGGATTCGAACACTTGTCCATATATCAAACATGCTTGCATGTAATAATATGAAACTCGGTACACTTCTAGATCTCATCGGGCCGAACAACTTTCGTGCTCTAAGTTTTACGCCAGCCCAACAGGAAGTCGGCTATTATGGGTTGTTTGGAAACACATGCTCTGGATTTATATATATTCCTCATAGAGAATTAATCCAATCGCCACCAAACTCGGTCAGCATGAAGTCAAGACATTGAGGATGCTACATTGCGGACGGATGTTTGATATCTCGAACGTTTTGGCCGTGGCGAGGAAAAGAATTTATGACTAAAAAAGGACACAAAGTGTGTTATAACTTAGTTAGTTCTATCTACAGTTACAAAACTCGGCGTGCATATTGTTCTCGTCGAGCCGAACAACTTTCTAATTTACAGTCATTAGCTCCGACCAACAGACAGTCAGATATTTTGGTTTGAATGTGGAACACATAGCAAATGAACTTTGAAGCTCCAAAAAGCACATAAAGGTAGCATTAAAGCAAGGAAGTGTGTTATAACTTCTGCATACATTAACTGATCTCGATGAAACTTCAGCAGTGTGTCACATGGATGTGACTATTGTGAGTCAAAGTTATAGCGCCACCAACTGGCAGAAGGAAGTGTGTCACTTTCAAAAAGCTTTGAAATCACCTTCTTATTTCTCAAGTGAACAAACAGACCAACAGAAAGTCAGATATTTTGGTTTGAATGTGGAACACATTGCAAATGAACTTTGAAGCTCCAAAAAGCACATAAAGGCAGCATAAAAGCAAGGAAGTGTGTTATAACTTCTGCATACATTAACTGATCTCGATGAAACTTCAGCACTGCGTAAATTATAATTACATTAATAAACCTGTTCAGAGACCTCCGGATAAATACTGGCCTTCTGGATTAACACGTTTAAGTGCTGCAAAAGATATTGACCTATGACATCAAAAAATTATTCTACATTTGAATTACCTCATAGATGTGACTATTGTGGTTCACGGTCATAGGCCCTGTCCCAAATGGCACACTTCATATGAATTTTCAGTCTTGTGTACTTATTTCGTGTGTCCATTAACTCCATGAGACCGGGTGTCTCATTTTTCATTTTTGGTATCGGAAGGGTGCTCACGCATACTTTGTGGTTGATATGTGCCCTCCATGCGCACTTTTGCAGAGCCCACGCTGATGCGAGCTCTACAGCACACGTCTTCTCGACGGTCAAAGCGAGGTTACGTTATTGCCCATCGTGCACAGCGACCCTAAAGGCACGGGGGTGGCGGTGCCACCGGCTTGGGCCCGCCATCGCTGCTTGCAGCTATATTTAGGGCCCAAGCACAAAGTGCGTAGGACCCTATTGTTTTCGTTAGGATTATTATTATTATTATTATTATTATTATTTTTTTTTTACGACTTACGGGCACTTTTGGGGCTCTTAACATGCTCAAAAACTCTTGAAACTTTGCACACGGGTCAGAACCTGCGGTCATTAGGGCCGGCCTGAAGCTGGTACCGGGCGTGGCAGGGGGCTCGACAGCGCCCCTGGAACAGGGGCCGAAAACTTGGTCTATAACTCAAACACGCTTGCATGTAATAATATGAAACTCGGTACACATATAGATCTCATCATTTCATATATCCTTCATACTTTTACTTTTTACCCCAGACCAACAGGAAACCGTCTATTTAGGGTTGTTTGAAAACGCACGCAATGGAATTTGGAATACTCCTCCCAGAGAACTCCACCAATCGCCACCAAACTCGGTCAGCATGATGTCAAGACATTGACCATGAAAAATTGCCGGCAGATTTTTGATATCTCCAACGGTTTGGCCGTGGCGAGGAAACGAAATGATGGCGAGAAACGAGAAACAGTCAGAGTGTTATAACTTCTACATACATTAATTGATCTCGATGAAACTTCAGCGGTGTGTTCGCTGTAAGAGGCCGATCGCATGGATGTGACTATTGTGAGTCAAAGTTATAGCGCCACCAACTGGCAGAAGGAAGTGTGTCACTTTCAAAATGCTTTAAAATCACCCACTTATTGTTACACGATTTACTTCAAACTTTAGGTGTATAATGTAAACACACGGCAGATGTAGACGTGTGAAAGAATTATTGATATCTTAAATACTGCTGTCGCGGCAGCTCTTCAAACTTGAATTTTCTTTTTTGATGCCTGGTGCAGGGGCTCAGTAGCGCCACCTTCAGACAAAAGTGGGGTATTGGTTTCATACTTTGACCTAGAGTCAGATATTTTGGTTTGAATGTGGAACACATTGCACAAGAACTTTGAAGCTCAAAAAGCACATAAATGAAGCTTAAACAGCAAGGAAGTGTGTTATAACTTCTGCATACATTACTTGATCTCGATGAAACGTAAGCAGTTTCTTCACTTGAAGAGGCCGGTCGCGTGGATGTGACTATTGTGAGTCAAAGTTATAGCGCCACCAACTGGCAGAAGGAAGTGTGTCACTTTCAAAATGCTTTGAAATCACCCCTTATGTCTCAATTGAACAAACAGTTGATAAAGAAATCGGTATCAATATATTGAATTATTAATTATTTCACTGATCAACTGTGATGTCCGGTTAAGATGAAAATAAACTATTACTCTGTCTAAGCTGATTATCTTTCTGAAACACGCCACAAAAACTTACAGAAACGGATAACACAAACATGACGTTGGAAATATACACTTATCAGAATAGTTATATTAAACTTGTCTATTTCAGTTATAAAGCTGTCTCATATGTAATTTCTCCTTTAATTCTATAATATAACCACTAGATGGAGGTCTAAGCACATTTTCTGTATTCTCGTTGTTTTAACGTAAGAAGAACACTTGTACGTGTTGACTGTTGAGAACGGTGTTTGGAGATTTTAAAAGACGCGGACCAGACGGAAAAACAAGACATACTGCATCATTGCGCTCAATATTTTAACGAGGGCCACTCGTGACGCTGTACACGGTGTAAGCATCAGCTTGAGGACTCTTCAAAATGTATATAGGTCTCAGTTCTGGATGGAGTTATTTGCAGACCTTAGAGATGCTGGATACTTCAACGGGAGTCGTGAGCGTCATTGCTTTGGTGATACAATAAAAAAATACTCTACAAAAAAAAAAAAAAAAAAAAAAAAAACAGGGTTTCCACGGGGTCTTAAAAAGTCTAAAATTTCAAAATCACAATTTAAGGCCTTAAAAAGTCTTAAATTTGCTGAAGTATTGTGTTCTAGGTCTTAAATAATTTTTAACAGGTCTTAATTTTCCTACGTCCATGTAAATCTCATTTAAATGCTCCACAGCGCTTTGGAATGTTTCTTTTTTACTTCCGTGCTGTTGTAGTTTCTTCTTTCGCTAGTCCAAATATAATTCGCTGTATTATGACTACAAAATAGACCAACATGCAACAGCCAGCTTTGAGCTTTGTGTTATTGGCGCGAGTCTCTCGGATACAACAGAAAGACGTTAAACGGATTTTATTCAGCTATGAGGAAGTGCAAGTTTAGCGATACTTGGCTTGAAAAATCTGAATTTCGTGCTTGGTTAAAGCCAGTTGCAAATAACGCATTTGAAGCCTACTGCTTATGCAAGAAAGCTATTAAATTGGGAATTTTGGGTGTACGGGCGCTGGAGTCTCATTCAAAAAGTGAAAAATATCTAACTGCTGTCAAGGGTCTCCAGCAAACTACAGCCATCAGCCATTACGCGCTTTGGAATAGCGGATGATGACTAATTTCCAAAATCACGGGACCGTTCGTGCTGATGTTCGACGAAAGTCTTCATCGCACCACCAAAACGAAACAGCTGGACCTGCACGTACGTTTTTCGTCTGCTGCGAATGGGTCGAGACTGCAATAAATAAAAATAAAAAGGAATAGGCTACAATGAATGATCTATGGCAGGGCTAGTATAATGGTGGCCCCCAGATCATCTTTATCTGGCCCTCCAACAGTTTTTTTATTTTTAAAAACCCTCACAATCTGATATCAAAGTGCCCTCTCAGCAAAGGTTTAGCTGCTCATAGGCAACCGCATTCATCGGTGAGTTTAACAACGCTCATTGTGGGTACAACACCATTCATCGGTGAGTTTAACAACGCTCAACTGCAGGTAAAGCAGCACACAGAGGTGAGTTCAACCAAAACAACGCTAAACTGCATGTGGCTAATGTTTACACTCAGGGTACATTACGGCATGTTTTCCATAACGTTACGACGTTCTCAATATAATTCATAATCACACGCTTATAATGAACAACGCGTTATGGTTATTGTGTTATTAAAAACTGTGTACGCAGGTGTTACAGTTAACATGGTAACACTAAGTTACACCTGGTTTACTTGTATGTTACTGATTAAGAAGTAATGTAAAAAAAAACAGTTATAACTGCATGAAGATGAATGGTAACACAATACTGGCAAAATACTGTTTACATCTTGCAAATGCATATGATTCAAGACTAGAATTCCCCAGAACGGAGGGAGGGGCGGGTGACCAAACCTCATTATCATTTAAAGTCATATGCACTGAAACGGCGTGCTGAAAACGGAGCTGTTTTTCAGCAGTTAAAATTAGTGTTTTCTTAAAATACTAATGAGAATTTTTAATAAAAGTATATTACAAAGTTTTCATTTAGACCCTAAAGATTCATATTAACTTGTACAAAAATGGCATTATATGACCCCTTTAAGGTTACAAATACACACACACACACACACACACACACACACTCCATCATTGCAATCTTGACATTGCAGCCTGTTCATTATAGCCGCAATAAAATATAATAATAAAATAGTAAACCTACCATATAAAAATTACTCTGTTTAAATAGTCAGTAGTACAATTCGTATCATTCACAGTAAGCACCGCTCCACTGTGATGTTTCCAAACATATTTTTGCGCATGCAAAGAGGATGATTTTCTACGTCGGTATTGGAGCGTGAGTAAAGTACAAAGCCTATAATAACTGGCAGAAGGCAGTAAGAGAAACAGTAAGTCTGTTATAACTTCTGCATACATTAATTGATCTCGACTGAAACTTCAGCAGTGTGTTCGCTGTAAGAGGCCGATCGCATGGATGTTGCTATTGTGAGTCAGTTATAGCGCCACCAACTGGCAGAAGGAAGTGTGTCACTTTCAAAATGCTTTTAAATCACCCCTTATGTCTCAAGTGAACAAACAGACCAACAGAAAGTCAGATATTTTGGTTTGAATGTGGATTTCTTGGAATTTGCACACATCTTCTCGACGATCGAGCGAAGCTTACGTTATTGCCCGTCGTGGCGCTGGCGACCCTAAAGGCCCAGGGTGGCGGTGCCACCGCTTGGGCCCGCCATCGCTGCTCGCAGCTTTAATTATTATTATTATTTTTTTTACGACTTACGGGGCACTTTTGGGGCTCTTAACATGCTCAAAAACTCTTGAAACTTTGCACACGGGTCAGAACCTGCGGTCATTAGGGCCGGGCTGAAGCTGGTACCTGGGCGTGGCAGGGGGCTCGACAGCACCCCTGGAACAGGGTCCGAAAACTTGGTCTATAACTCAAACACGCTTGCATGTAATAATATGAAACTGGGTACACATATAGATCTCATCGTTTCATATATCTTTCATACTTTTGCTTTTTACCCCAGACCAACAGGAAACCGTCTATTTAGGGTTGTTTGAAAAACACACGCAATGGAATTTGGAATACTCCTCCCAGAGAATTCCACCAATCGCCACCAAACTCGGTCAGCATGATGTCAAGACATTGAGCATGAAAAATTGCCGGCAGATTTTTGATATCTCTAACGGTTTGGCCGTGGCGAGGAAACGAAATGATGGCGAGAAACGAGAAACAGTCAGAGTGTTATAACTTCTGCATACATTAATTGATCTCGATGAAACTTCAGCGGTGTGTTCGCTGTAAGAGGCCGATCGCATGGATGTGACTATTGTGAGTCAAAGTTATAGCGCCACCAACTGGCAGAAGGAAGTGTGTCACTTTCAAAATGCTTTAAAATCACCCACTTATTGTTACACGATTTACTTCAAACTTTAGGTGTATAATGTAAACACCGGCAGATGTAGACGTGTGAAAGGATTATTGATATCTTAAATACTGTTGTTGTGGCAGCTCTTCAAACTTGAATTTTCTTTTTTGATGCCTGGTGCAGGGGCTCAGTAGCGCCACCTTCAGACAAAAGTGGGGTATTGGTTTCATACTTTGACCTAGAGTCAGATATTTTGGTTTGAATGTGGAACACATTGCAAATGAACTTTGAAGCTCCAAAAGCACACAAAGGAAGCATAAAAGCAAGGAAGTGTGTTATAACTTTTGCATATATTAACTGATCTCGATGAAACTTCAGCAGTGTGTCACATGGATGTGACTACTGTGAGTCAAAGTTATAGCGCCACCAACTGGCAGAAGGAAGTGTGTCACTTTCAAAATGCTTTGAAATCACCCCCTTATGTCTCAATTGAACAAACAGTTGATAAAGAAATCGGGTATCAATATATTGAATTATGAATTATTGCAGTGATCAACTTTAATGTCCGGTTAAGATGAAAATAAACTATTGCTCTGTCTAAGCCATTATCTTTCTGAAACACGCCACAAAAACTTACAGAAACTGATAACACAAACATGATGTTGGAAATATACACTTATCAGAATAGTTATATTAAACTTTAGTCTATTTCAGTTAAAGCCATTTCAGTTATAAAGCTGTCTCATGTAATTTCTCCTTTAATTCTATAATATAACCACTAGGTGGAGTTCTAAGCCTATTTTCTGTATTCTCGTTGTTTTAACGTATGAAGAAGACTTGTACATGTTGTTGAGAACGCAGTAAAGTGTGACGCATATTTCGTTCTGTGAGTTTTATGAGTACTCCGAAGTCTTTATTAAAACCAACACATGAAACATATGTCTAAAGAAAGTAGGGATGGGTTGATCGATCCGAACGTATCAAAACGTCCGAGAATGATGATCAAATTTCAAAATGCTTTGAAATCACACTCTTATTTTTATTGTAAACCTGTGATAAAACATATATGCTTGTGTTTTACATTTTTAAGAAAACAAAAAAAATGGCAGCAAACAACCACTTTTATAATTATTGTTTTGCGATCTTTGCGATTGATTTTCTTTCTGATTAATTTTCTGATAAATCTACCATTTGTTGTTGAAATGACGTAGTTCCAACGGGAGTGCGAAGTGGAGGGCGGGTCCACCTTCTTCATGTAGCCAATCAGATGAGCTAATCGCTAACTCTCGATTTACTCTTATCTGATTGGTTTAAAAACACGCCAGTCACCAGAACACATCTTTAACATAATTTGGCTCAGACCCGTTCTCGTTGCTGCAATGGTACTTTTAATAATGCACACATGCATGTTAAATAATAAATAAATAAAAGAACAAATGAATAAATAAATGAATAAATAAACCATGATTACTTAAGGTTACAAATACACACACACACACACACACACACACTCCATCATTGCAATCTTGACATCGCAGCCTGTTCATTATATCCGCAATAAAATATAATAATAAAATAGTAAACCTAACATATAAAAATTACTCTGTTTAAATTAGGGCTGGGCGATAAAACGATCTCGATATGGCATCGCGATAATATTTATTTAGACTACGATGATAAACTTTTGACATGTTTACTCGATATGGATAGACCTAACAGCCTATTACAAAGCAGAAATAAACGGACAACAGCCAGTCAGAACGCAGATTTTGGCTTGTAGCGTCTAAGTACACGCCCATTTGCTAGCAGAGCACTGTTTGAGCTACCGGCAGTGAAGAAAGTGAGTGTAAAGAAAAATGAGTGGAAACGACTGAACTCGAACTATCTTCCAAAGCTGAGGAAATTGTTGACAAAAAAGGTAACAAGACGTCAATTATATGGAAGTGGTTTGGATATCTGAAAAGCGACGACGCGCAAATAAAGACGGTCTGCGAAATATGCCGTCGGTCGGTGATAACCAAGACGGGAAACACAAATAAAACCTTTTCGGTCACCTGAAAAGGTACCATCCCAGCGACCACACCGAGAGTATGAAAATGCGGGCCCATGTTAATGTTACTCCGTCCAAAAGTTTTGCAGACTAGTCTTTCTGGCAAAAAACCTATAATAGGGTAATTAGAGTTACATGAGCACTGGTTTACAATGTTTACATTTTGCACTTTTTACTCAGATTGCTACCTCTAAAACATTTGAGATATTTAAAACCAGTACACAATTAATATTTTATTTATCTGACAGTTAAGTACTTAAATCTGCCAGGGACTTTGTGGTTCACTTGTTTACATTTGTTGTCTTGGTTGTACCTCTGCAAACATTTTGAAATGTTTGCTGCCCTGCCAAAGAAATTTGATGTGATAGTACTGTAGTCACAGCTTTTAGTTTGATATTTTATAATCAGTTACAAGGCAAGCTAACTTGCATTGTTTTGTCAAGGCAGATAAAGCATGTTTGCTAAAAGTAAAATGTTAACATTTAGATTTAAAGTTTATCAATATTCTTTTATAACAAAATATATTCTCAACCAATCCATGTTTGCACAGTTAAATGTTTGCATTGTTATTTATTTATGTTAATAAACTATATAGTTCAACTATTGAACCTTCTGGTTTCTTCAGGCATCATTATCAGTATACTTTTCAAACGGGCAGCATTATTAAATTATATATCGTAACAAATATCGATATCGATCAATATGGAAAAAAATATCGTGATAATATATTTTGCCATATCGCCCAGCCCTAGTTTAAATAGTCAGTAGTACAATTCAGTATCATTCACAGTAAGCACCGCCCATTGTGATGTTTCCAAATATATTTTTACGCATGTAAAGCGGATGATTTTCTACGTCGGTATTGGAGCGTGAGTAAAGTACAAAGCCTATAATAAAGAATAGTTTAGCATCCAAATACATCGCAAATGTAAAAACATTTTGATTGTAAAGAGAGCGTTTTTTTATTCGTGTTCTGTTCTGAATATCATTCAATTTCAAGGATTTGTTGTGGAATGTTTTGAGAGTATCATCAAATAAGAATAATTCTCTCGTTTTAGTGATTCCCTAGTTATTTTTTTATAATTCTAATCAGGTAAGGCAAGTAATATTCTCTGTGTCTTTATATAAATAAACCAAAACAAAAAGTTTGAGAACCGCTGCTTTATGGCACGCTTTTGGATTGTAGTCAGCACAGAAAACAGCGCACGATTCTTAAATGGTTTGAAAGTTATATTGAAATGCTTACAAAGGAATGGATAAGAGGAATCGACATTTTTATTTAAAAACAAGTCATCTGAAACCTGACATCAAGTAAGGTGAGGAACAACGAATTTCACACACTTGGAAAATGCTTTTTATTTGAATGAGTGAATGTGGCTCTTAAAAGAGCCATTGTTGCTGCCCTTAAAAGGACATTTGTTGCTTCATCTTCTGAGTTCCACCTGCAGAGCTTCTCGGAGGTTGCTCGGCAGAAGCTGGTTTCCCTCTGGTCTCAGGTGGACTCCGTCTCTGCACAGATGGAACAAGCCGATGTTTCTGTGGTGAATGCAGCGCATCTGCCTCTCTGCCAAGAAGCCAGACATGGCGCCGTTGATCCACCGCCGGCTTCGTTCAATGCCATAGCCAGTCCTGCCAGTCTGTCCTCTCCAATTTAGACGGGGTAAAATGCCAGAAAACACCAGCCTGGTTCTGGGAAACATTTGTAAGACTTCGGTCAGGTCACTCTTTATTTCCGAAGAAAATCGAGGCGGTTGCGCCCACCCGACACAAACTGTTCCCTCCCAGGTGAATAATGAGAATATCTGGAGCTGTAGCTTTGGCCCTGAGAGAGCGCAGAGCTGGAAACAGCTGCTCCCAGAGTCTGCCTCCTCTGCCGTGTCAGGTGATCTCACACTGAAGACCGAGGTTTCCGTCCAGGCGTTGCTCACAGAAGCGAGTATGCAGTGTGCGGATGATGGAACTGCCGACGATCCAAACACGTGAAGCCATCTCAAAGACGAGTGAGGGAATGTGATTTACAACCGGTATTTATGAGTGTTGCACGTTTGGTTCCTAAAGGTGTTACAGGCCCCACCCATTTCAAGATTCAATAATCGGCTCGTTCTTACATAGTAGAGCACGTTCAGCACATGCGCAGTCTTCAAAAACGGTGCTTTATTTATTTATGTACCGTACAAAAACGGTACATAAATAACATCTGTATGTGTTCTAAACAAAAGACACAGGTTGTACTGAATGTCAGCTTGTTTATTTGGCTCAAGATAAGGATTTATTAAGTCCACATGTCATGCAAACAAGAAATGCTTCTAACTAGGTCGAGAGCTGTCGCTATGAATGTTCGCTGGAGCTCTACAGCACACATCTTCTTCTCGACAGTCAAAGCGAGGTCACGTTATTGCCCATCGTGCACAGCAACCCTAAAGGCACGGTGGTGGCGGTGCCACCGGCTTGGGCCCGTCATCGCTGCTCGCAGCTTTAATTAGGGCCCAAGCACAAAGTGCGTAGGACCCTATTGTTTTCGTTAGAATTATTATTATTATTATTATTATTTTTTTTTTTACGACTATTGGGGCACTTTTGGGGCTCTTAACGTGCTCAAAAACTCTTGAAACTTTGCACACGGGTCAGAACCCGCGGCCATCAGGGCCGGGCTGAAGCTGGTACCGGGCGTGGCAGGGGTCTCGACAGCGCCCCTGGAACAGGGTCCGAAAACTTGGTCCATAAATCAAACACGCTTGCATGTAATAATATGAAACTCGGTACACGTATAGATCTCATCGTTTCATATATCCTTCATACTTTTACTTTTTACCCCAGACCAACAGGAAACCGCCTATTTAGGGTTGTTTGAAAACGCACGCAATGGAATTTGGAATACTCCTCCCAGAGAATTCCACCAATCGCCACCAAACTCGGTCAGCATGATGTCAAGACATTGAGCATGAAAAATTGCCGGCAGATTTTTGATATCTCTAACGGTTTGGCCGTGGCGAGGAAACGAAATGATGGCGCGAAAAGAGAAACAGGAAGTGTGTTATAACTTCTGCATACATTAATTGATCTCGCATGAAACTGCAGCAGCGTGATCGCTGGAAGAAGCCGATCGCATGGATGTGACTATTGTCAGTCAAAGTTATAGCGCCACCAACTGGCAGAAGGAAGTGTGTCACTTTCAAAATGCTTTGAAATCACCCACTTATTTTTACCCGATTTACTTAAAACTTCAGGTGTATAATGTAAACACACGGCAGATGTAGACATGTGAAAGGATTATTGATATCTTCGATACTGTCGCCGCGGCAACGCTTCTAACTCGAATATTCTTTTTTGATGCTTTTGAGACTCTTAGCATACTTGAAATTGCATGAAACTCGACAGACACATCACATTTATTAGCCAGTACACATGTGCAAAGTTTCAGAAACGGGCGTGGTGCAGGGGCTCAGTAGCGCCACCTTTTGACAAAAGTGGGGGTTGCTTTACACTTTGACCCACAGTCACAAAACTCAGGAATTATATTGTTCTCATCGAGCCGGACAACTTTCTAATTTACAGTCATTAGCTCAGACCAACAGAAAGTCAGATATTGTGGTTTGAATGTGGATGTTTTGGAGAATTTTCTCTCCTCTCTCACTGACCCTACGTCTCTCTGTGTCTGGGGGAGGGTGCTGATTTTGCTGAGGAGTGAAAATGCTTTTATTTTTGTTTTTCGAGGTTTTGGGGCCCTTAACGTGCTCGAAAACTCTTGAAACTTTGCACACGGGTCGGAACCCGCGCCATCAGGGTCGGACCGAAGATGGTACCTGGGCGTGGCAGGGGGCTCGACAGCGCCCCTGGAATGGGATTCGAACACTTGTCCATATATCAAACATGCTTGCATGTAATGATATGAAACTCGGTACACTTGTAGATCTCGTCGGGCCAAACAACTTTCGTGCTCTAAGTTTTACGCCAGCCCAACAGGAAGTCGGCTATTATGGGTTGTTTGGAAACACATGCTCTGGAATTATATATATTCCGCCTAGAGAATGAATCCAATCGCCACCAAACTCGGTCGGCATGAAGTCAAGACATTGAGGATGCTACATTCCGGACGGATTTTTGATATCTCGAACGGTTTGGCCGTGGCGAGGAAATTGATTTATGACTAAAAAGGACACATGAAGTGTGTTATAACTTAGTTAGTTCTATCTACAGTTACAAAACTCGGCGTGTATATTGTTCTCGTCGAGCCGAACAACTTTCTAATTTACAGTCATTAGCTCCGACCAACAGAAAGTCAGATATTGTGGTTTGAATGTGGATTTCTTAAAATTTTTCTCTTTCTGAGTGACCCCTCCTCCTCCCTTTCTGTGTTTTTTCTCTCAGTGTCTCTCTGTCTGACAGACAGAATGGGCCTGCCAAATTTTTTTTGTGTGTGTGTGTGTGGGAGGGAGGGGGGTCTCTGTTGGGTTTAGATTTGCTTTTTGATTGTTTGATTGTTTTTCAAGGTTTCTGGGACTTTTGGGGCCCTTAACATGCTCGAAAACTCTTGAAACTTTGCCCACAGGTCAGAACCCGCGGCCATCAGGGCTGAATCTGGTACCCGGGCGTGGCAGGGGGCTCGACAGCGACACCTGGAATGGGATTCAAACACTTGTCCATATATCAAACATGCTTGCATGTAATAATATGAAACTCGAACACTTCTAGATCTCGTCGGGCCGAACAACTTTCTAATTTACAGTCATTAGCTCAGACCAACAGAAAGTCAGATATTTTGGTTTGAATGTGGAACACATTTCAAATTAACTTTGAAGCTCCAAAAAGCACATCAAAAGTAACATAAAAGAAGGGAGTGTGTTATAACTTCTGCATACATTAACTGATCTCGATGAAACTTCAGCAGTGTGTTTGTGGGAAGAGGCCGGTCGCATGGATGTGACTACTGTGAGTCAACGTTATAGCGCCACCAACTGGCAGAAGGAAGTGTGTCACTTTCAAAATGCTTTGAAATCACCCTCTTATGTCTCAAGTGAACAAACAGACCAACAGAAAGTCAGATATTTTGGTTTGAATGTGGAACACATTGCAAATGAACTTTGAAGCTCCAAAAAGCACACAAAGGAAGCATAAAAGCAAGGAAGTGTGTTATAACTTTTGCATACAGTAACTGATCTCGATGAAACTTCAGCAGTGTGTCACATGGATGTGACTACTGTGAGTCAAAGTTATAGCGCCACCAACTGGCAGAAGGAAGTGTGTCACTTTCAAAATGCTTTGAAATCACCCCTTATGTCTCAATTGAACAAACAGTTGATAAAGAAATCGGGTATCAATATATTGAATTATGAATTATTTCAGTGATCAACTGTGATGTCCGGTTAAGATGAAAATAAACTATCGCTCTGTCTAAGCGATTATCTTTCTGAAACACGCCACAAAAACTTACAGAAACGGATAACACAAACATGATGTTGGAAATATACACTTATCAGAATAGTTATATTAAACTTTAGTCTAATTCAGTTAAAGCCATTTAAGTTATAAAGCTGTCTCATGTAATTTCTCCTTTAATTCTATAATATAACCACTAGGTGGAGTTCTAAGCCTATTTTCTGTATTCTCGTTGTTTTAACGTATGAAGAAGACTTACATGTTGTTGAGAACGCAGTAAAGTGTGACGATATTTCGCTCTATGAGTTTTATGAGTACTCCGAGTCTTTCTTAAAACCAACACATGAAACATATGTCTAAAGAAAGTAGGGATGGGCTGATCGATGCTAACGTATCAAAACTTCCGAGTATGATGTTGTTTTAGGGTTGTCTGACTAGAGCTGTCGCGATAGTCAATATATCGACTTATCGCATGATATATGGAAATGAGCGCGATCATTTTTGGTGCCGCGATATATTGCAACTGATCATTTGTTTTATTATTAAAAATAATAATCAGATTCATTTTTACATTCAAATGAATGTCACCAACATTTTAGTTGATCGCGCTGCCTCTGTCATCTTGTCTGCACTCTGTGTCGGAGGCGGGGCTCAGGCAGCGTGTCCACACACACACACAGAGAGAGAGAGAGAGAGAGAGAGCGGACACCGTCAGGTGCAGAGAAGGCGACCAACTGCATTTGAAAGTGTTCTGTTTCGTGACATCTTCAGCGAGCCAGTTAGGAAGAACGAGTCCAACATGGAATTGATTTCAAAGCCGCAATCTTCAGCTCCGTGTGGGAACATTTTGGCTTTAGGCCGAACGAGAGAGGAGAGTTAATTGACGCTATGCGATTTAAAGTTGCCTTTTCAACTTTGCTCGCGATCTTCACGGAAGGTTTGTCGGTTGTATACAATGTTTGCCTGTTTGAACATTCAAGCGATTTTACACTGTTCAACTCAACAAATGTGAAAACAACTCAAGTACATGTTTGCGAGCAGATTGAGTGACACAGCGATCGAGCCGCTGTCGTGTCTAACGCCGCTCGAACGCCGATGAGATTTCGGTTTCGCTGCTGCTTGCGCCTGAACGGACAATTTCATACAACAAAGTGTAAAAATACATGATATATTGAGGAGTCTGTTATGTCTCAAGTGAACAAACAGTTGAGAAAGAAATCTGGTATAATTATATTAAATTCTGGCATTATTCCAGATGACGCCCTGCTATATTTTTCTCTCGAAACAGCGGAAACAACTTAAACAAAATACTGCGTTATTTGTGCCCATACTGATACATTTAATACATCATCACAAACTATGAAAGTCGTACTTTTATTTGTGTACACTTAAAATAACAACAAAACCTTGTGCTTTTGTAAAATAAAGAAAATAAACCGGCTGCGCTTGTCTCTGTCTTCGCGATTATTTTTCTGAAACACGTCACAAAATTCAAGTGAACAAAATCAGCCATTCACGCAGTCTGTATTTTATCATCTCACAATGAATACAAATGCAACAAGCACGGCACAAAACGAAAATAATGATACTTCTCAGTTCTCAAAAGATTAAACTGAACTGTGCCTTGAATATCGTGATCATGCGATAAAACCCTCTTAAAGAGACAGTAACAATTTAGCCTTCAGCCCTGAACATAGACATCCCAAGTCATTGAAAAGTACAAATGGTATTATTTTAAGTTTTTTAATTTCTCTCTTACGCTGTAAAATGCCACGTTTTTGAATGGCATGTAAAATGTAAAAATAATCACTCAATCTCCTTTTTTTCTCTGATCTGTTGCTATTTTAATGATTTAAAAATCAAACTGACCATTTAAAGTGTGAGCTTGTACATTTTTAAATTTATAAACAGTCACAGCAATGCAGTGTTATTATGTACCTAGATAGTCTTTCAAATAAAATGAGTTTACCCCAAAAATATATTTCTCTCATCATTTACTCACCCTCAGGCACGTGCACACATAGACATCAAAGGGGCTTGAGCACCTGCCCTTTTTCTTCCTCGAGAGAAAGTGCCCTTTTTTCTGGGGTGTTTATTTTTTTATAAATAAATTAATATATATATTCCTGTTTATGCACAGCTTCCCTGTCAAACAAATATATTTATTAAATAAAAAATCAAAACATCAGGTCGGTAGATGAGATTTTGTCGATGCCTGCCCGCCCTCCCTCCGCGTCGTGTACAGTGCCTCGACTATACAGCTAATTAGCCAAAAGCAAATATAGTTAACTTGTGTCTTGCTAACATTCATGACTCATGAGCTACTAGCTAATGTAATAGGTTAGCTAAAGTCTAGCTAAGGAAATATATCATGGCCATACAGGCCAATATACTGTACTTATTGGAGACATTACAGGTGAATACAGTCACATTTGTGTGATGTACTTAACATAATGATAAATAATCTTAAGATATTATATCGTATGCTATGTATTGTGAATACACCCATGTTAAACATAAAAATGTACTTCCATTGCATATCATAGGAACACATAAGCGTAAATTATAATTACATTGATAAACCTGTACAAAGACCTCCAGATAAATACTGGCCTTCTGGATTAACACATTTAAGTGCTGCAAAAGCTATTGACCTATGACATCAAAAATTATTCTACATTTGAATTATCTCATAGATGTGACTATTGTGGTTCACAGTCATTGGTCCTGTCCTAAATGGCACACTTCATATGAATTTTCAGTCTTGTGTACTTATTTCATGTGTCCATTAACTCCATGAGACCGTAGGGTGTCTCATTTTTCATTTTATGTATCGGAAGGGTGCTCACGCATACTTTGTGGTCGATATGTGCCCTCGATGCGCACTTTTGCAGAGCACACACTGATGCGAGCTCTACAGCACACATCTTCTCAACAGTCAAAGCGAGGTTACGTTATTGCCCATCGTGCACAGCAACCCTAAAGGCACGGGGGTGGCGGTGCCACCGGCTTGGGCCCACCATCGCTGCTCGCAGCTATATTTATTATTATTTTTTTACTGACTTCACGGGGCACTTTTGGGGCTCTTAACATGCTCAAAAACTCTTGAAACTTTGCACACGGGTCAGAACCTGCGGTCATTAGGGCCGGGCTGAAGCTGGTACCCGGGCGTGGCAGGGGTCTCGACAGCGCCCCTGGAACAGGGTCCGAAAACTTGGTCTATAACTCAAACACACTTGCATGTAATAATATGAAACTGGGTACACATATAGATCTCATCGTTTCATATATCTTTCATACTTTTACTTTTTACCCCAGACCAACAGGAAACCGCTCTATTTAGGGTTGTTTGAAAACGCACGCCATGGAATTTGGAATACTCCTCCCAGAGAATTCCACCAATCGCCACCAAACTCGGTCAGCATGATGTCAAGACATTGAGCATGAAAAATTGCCGGCAGATTTTTGATATCTCTAACGGTTTGGCCGTGGCGAGGAAACGAAATGATGGCGAGAAACGAGAAACAGTCAGAGTGTTATAACTTATGCATACATTAATTGATCTCGATGAAACTTCAGCGGTGTGTTCGCTGTAAGAGGCCGATCGCATGGATGTGACTATTGTGAGTCAAAGTTATAGCGCCACCAACTTTCAGAAGGAAGTGTGTCACTTTCAAAATGCTTTAAAATCACCCACTTATTGTTACACGATTTACTTCAAACTTTATGTGTATAATGTAAACACCCGGCAGATGTAGACGTGTGAAAGGATTATTGATATCTTAAATACTGTTGTTGTGGCAGCTCTTCAAACTTGAATTTTCTTTTTTGATGCCTGGTGCAGGGGCTCAGTAGCGCCACCTTCAGACAAAAGTGGGGTATTGGTTTCATACTTTGACCTAGAGTCAGATATTTTGGTTTGAATGTGGAACACATTGCAAATGAACTTTGAAGCTCCAAAAAGCACACAAAGGAAGCATAAAGCAAGGAAGTGTGTTATAGCTTTTGCATATATTAACTGATCTCGATGAAACTTCAGCGGTGTGTTCGCTGTAAGAGGCCGATCGCATGGATGTGACTATTGTGAGTCAAAGTTATAGCGCCACCAACTGGCAGAAGGAAGTGTGTCACTTTCAAAATGCTTTGAAATCACCCCCTTATGTCTCAATTGAACAAACAGTTGATAAAGAAATCGGGTATCAATATATTGAATTATGAATTATTGCAGTGATCAACTTTAATGTCCGGTTAAGATGAAAATAAACTATTGCTGTGTCTAAGCCATTATCTTTCTGAAACACGTCACAAAAACTTACAGAAACTGATAACACAAACATGATGTTGGAAATATACACTTATCAGAATAGTTATATTAAACTTTAGTCTATTTCAGTTAAAGCCATTTCAGTTATAAAGCTGTCTCATGTAATTTCTCCTTTAATTCTATAATATAACCACTAGGTGGAGTTCTAAGCCTATTTTCTGTATTCTCGTTGTTTTAACGTATGAAGAACACTTGTGTACATGTTGTTGAGAATGCAGTAAAGTGTGACGCATATTTCGTTCTGTGAGTTTTATGAGTACTCCGAGTCTTTATTAAAACCAACACATGAAACATATGTCTAAAGAAAGTAGGGATGGGCTGATCGATCCGAACGTATCAAAACGTCCGAGAATGATGATCAAATTTCAAAATGCTTTGAAATCACACTCTTATTTTTATTGTAAACCTGTGATAAAACATCGATGCTTGTGTTTTACATTTTTAAGAAAACAAAAAAAATGGCAGCAAACAACCACTTTTATAATTATTGTTTTGCGATCTTTGCGATTGATTTTCTTTCTGATTAATTTTCTGATAAATCTACCATTTGTTGTTGAAATGACGTAGTTCCAACGGGAGTGCGAAGTGGAGGGCGGGTCCACCTTCTTCATGTAGCCAATCAGATGAGCTAATCGCTAACTCTCGATTTACTCTTATCTGATTGGTTTAAAAACACGCCAGTCACCAGAACACATCTTTAACATAATTTGGCTCAGACCCGTTCTCGTTGCTGCAATGGTACTTTTAATAATGCACACATGCATGTTAAATAATAAATAAATAAAAGAACAAATGAATAAATAAATGAATAAATAAACCATGATTACTTAAGGTTACAAATACACACACACACACACACACACACTCCATCATTGCAATCTTGACATCGCAGCCTGTTCATTATATCCACAATAAAATATAATAATAAAATAGTAAACCTAACATATAAAAATTACTCTGTTTAAATTAGGGCTGGGCGATAAAACGATCTCGATATGGCATCGCGATAATATTTATTTAGACTACGATGATAAACTTTTGACATGTTTACTCGATATGGATAGACCTAACAGCCTATTACAAAGCAGAAATAAACGGACAACAGCCAGTCAGAACGCAGATTTTGGCTTGTGCGTCTAAGTACACGCCCATTTGCTAGCAGAGCACTGTTTGAGCTACCGGCAGTGAAGAAAGTGAGTGTAAAGAAAAATGAGTGGAAACGACTGAACTCGAACTATCTTCCAAAGCTGAGGAAATTGTTGACAAAAAAGGTAACAAGACGCCAATTATATGGAAGTGGTTTGGATATCTGAAAAGCGACGACGCGCAAATAAAGACGGTCTGCGTAAATATGCCGTCGGTCGGTGATAACCAAGACGGAAACACAACAAATAAAACCTTTTCGGTCACCTGAAAAGGTACCATCCCAGCGACCACACCGAGAGTATGAAAATGCGGGCCCATGTTAATGTTACTCCGTCCAAAAGTTTTGCAGACTAGTCTTTCTGGCAAAAAACCTATAATAGGGTAATTAGGGTTACATATGACGAGCACTACCTAAAAGGTGTAGCATAGTGACTGGTTTACAGTGTTTACATTTTGCACTTTTTACTCAGATTGCTACCTCTAAAACATTTGAGATATTTAAAACCAGTACACAATTAATATTTTATTTATCTGACAGTTAAGTACTTCAATCTGCCAGGGACTTTGTGGTTTACATTTGTTGTCTTGGTTGTACCTCTGCAAACATTTTGAAATGTTTGCTGCCCTGCCAAAGAAATTTGATGTGATAGTACTGTAGTCACAGCTTTTAGTTTGATATTTTATAATCAGTTACAAGGCAAGCTAACTTGCATTGTTTTGTCAAGGCAGATAAAGCGTGTTTGCTAAAAGTAAAATGTTAACATTTAGATTTAAAGTTTATCAATATTCTTTTATAACAAAATATATTCTCAACCAATCCATGTTTGCACAGTTAAATGTTTGCATTGTTATTTATTTATGTTAATAAACTATATAGTTCAACTATTGAACCTTCTGGTTTCTTCAGGCATCATTATCAGTATACTTTTCAAACGGGCAGCATTATTAAATTATATATCGTAACAAATATCGATATCGATCAATATGGAAAAAAATATCGTGATAATATATTTTGCCATATCGCCCAGCCCTAGTTTAAATAGTCAGTAGTACAATTCAGTATCATTCACAGTAAGCACCGCCCACTGTGATGTTTCCAAGCATATTTTTGCGCATGTAAAGAGGATGATTTTCTACGTCGGTATTGGAGCGTGAGTAAAGTACAAAGCCTATAATAAAGAATAGTTTAGCATCCAAATACATCGCAAATGTAAAAACATTTTGATTGTAAAGAGAGCGCTTTTTTATTCGTGTTCTGTTCTGAATATCATTCAATTTCAAGGATTTGTTGTGGAATGTTTTGAGAGGATCATCAAATAAGAATAATTCTCTCGTTTTAGTGATTCCCTAGTTATTTTTTTTATAATTCTAATCCGGTAAGGCAAGTAATATTCTCTGTGTCTTTATATAAATAAACCAAAACAAAAAGTTTGAGAACCGCTGCTTTATGGCACGTTTTGGATTGTGGTCAGCACAGAAAACAGCACACGATTCTTAAATGGTTTGAAAGTTATATTGAAATGCTTACAAAGGAATGGATAAGAGGAATCGACATTTTTATTTAAAAACAAGTCATCTGAAACCTGACATCAAGTAAGGTGAGGAACAACGAATTTCACACACTTGGAAAATGCTTTTTATTTGAATGAGTGAATGTGGCTCTTAAAAGAGCCATTGTTGCTGCCCTTAAAAGGACATTTGTTGCTTCATCTTCTGAGTTCCACCTGCAGAGCTTCTCGGAGGTTGCTCGGCAGAAGCTGGTTTCCCTCTGGTCTCAGGTGGACTCCGTCTCTGCACAGATGGAACAAGCCGATGTTTCTGTGGTGAATGCAGCGCATCTGCCTCTCTGCCAAGAAGCCAGACATGGCGCCGTTGATCCACCGCCGGCTTCGTTCAATGCCATAGCCAGTCCTGCCAGTCTGTCCTCTCCAATTTAGATGGGGTAAAATGCCAGAAAACACCAGCCTGGTTCTGGGAAACATTTGTAAGACTTCGGTCAGGTCACTCTTTATTTCCGAAGAAAATCGAGGCGGTTGCGCCCACCCGACACAAACTGTTCCCTCCCAGGTGAATAATGAGAATATCTGGAGCTGGAGCTTTGGCCCTGAGAGAGCGCAGAGCTGGAAACAGCTGCTCCCAGAGTCTGCCTCCTCTGCCGTCCCAGGTGATCTCACACTGAAGACCGAGGTTTCCGTCCAGGCGCTGCTCACAGAAGCGAGTATGCAGTGTGCGGATGATGGAACTGCCGACGATCCAAACACGTGAAGCCATCTCAAAGACGAGTGAGGGAATGTGATTTACAACCGGTATTTATGAGTGTTGCACGTTTGGTTCCTAAAGGTGTTACAGGCCCCACCCATTTCCAGATTCAATAATCGGCTCGTTCTTACATAGTAGAGCACGTTCAGCATCATGCGCAGTCTTCAAAAACGGTGCTTTATTTATTTATGTACCGTACAAAAACGGTACATAAATAACATTTGTATGTGTTCTAAACAAAAGACACAGGTTGTACTGAATGTCAGCTTGTTTATTTGGCTCAAGATAAGGATTTATTAAGTCCACATGTCATGCAAACAAGAAATGCTTCTAACTAGGTCGAGAGCTGTCGTTGCGAATGTTCGTTGGAGCTCTACAGCACACATCTACTTCTCGACAGTCAAAGCGAGGTTACGTTATTGCCCATCGTGCACAGCAACACTAAAGGCACGGGGGTGGCGGTGCCACCGGCTTGGGCCCGTCATCGCTGCTCGCAGCTTTAATTTTTTTATTGTTTTCCTGTAAAAATACCTAAAAATCCTTCAAACAAGATGAATCTGATTGATCTTGTTTTAAAAACAACACTGCATAAGATATTTAGTTTTTTCAGACAATGTATTTTTAACATGTGTATTTTGTCTTAGTGTACTGGCAGAGTTTTTATGCAAAATTCACTTTTACATGGTGTTTGTACATAAATGTGAGTACACAACCACCCTACCCACTCTTTCTTATATTTCTATAAATCAAAAAGTGTCAAAATGAATGGTTTTCGTTTCTGCTCGACTAGTGACGGACTCCACCCTATTATCATGGATCCTCCTCTGAGTGATCTACACAAAGTCCGCCATTTTTTTCCACGCTGGAGAAGATACAGTTTGAAGAATAATGTGTCAAATTCGTATTTACGCTGTCAGTCATATTGGTGCTGATTTGTTGTTGCTGTAGTATCCGAAGCAGGAGCTGCACAACCCTCTTCCGGAAAGGGGGCGGGGAGCAGCAGCTCATTTGCATTTAAAGAGATACACACGAACTCATCATGTTTTTGATTCCACCCAAAAAGAAGCATTTATAACACGGTATAATAAATGTATTATATAAATGTAAAAAGGGGCATAATAGGTCTCCTTTAAAACAAGTGAAAAAATCTGCCAGTGCTGAAGAAATAATCCAAAGTATTTAGAATATGTTACTGACCTTGTGCAGTCTAACGGAATATGTAACAAATTACATTTTACAGCATGTATTCTATAATCTGTAGTGGAATACATTTCAAAAGTAAACCTCCCAAACCTGGTAACAGATTTGGTGGGATGATCAGATTGTGAAACCTTTAAAACTTGAGGGAAAAAAGCCTTAACTGCTTAAAATAATAATAATAAAAAATATATATATTAACTTTTTATTGAAAAGTAGACAATAAAAACACGAGCTGCAAATAGTATTTTTAGGAATTTCCTAGCAAAAAAAAAAAAAGATAAAAAAAGCAACAGATAACCTGAGATACCTGTAGAGTCAACCAGTAGTTGTAATTGAGAACACGTCATTGTTGGAACATTCTTCCAGAAGTAACTTTTAGGTAATAGTTTGTAATTTAAGATTAGCTATTTGCATTAGAAGAAGCCTAATTTCTAACTTTTTATTTTTGTCACATTTTATACATTTGCACATATACAATGAAAATCTTTTTTTCAAATATCAGAGCGCAGGGTTAGCCATGATATAGGAGCAGATGGGGTTAAGGGCCTTGCTCAAGGGCCCTTTGATTAGTAATCCAGACCCTTAACCACTGAGCCACCACTGCCACTTTAAGTAACATAAAGACAGACAGACAGACACACACACACACACACACACTTTTTTTTTTAAATGCACACACAACAACAACCACCATTTGCCACTAAGTGGCGGTGACTTCACCATGACACTTGTGCCAGGCTATGTGCACCTTGAGGCCATGTGAAGTGTCGAAGGCCCGCTGGCAGGAGGTCACAGGGCAGACCCAGATGCCACGGGTTGACTAACTGAGACGACTGGCTGATGGACCCCATCACCTGTGCCCCCTACTGTGCCAAATGCACACACACACACACACACACAAATAAATATTCTTTGAGACCAGAACATCTCAGATATGTTGAATTTATTGCACGCAATTGGTCATGAACAATACAAACATGAATTTGGGCTCAATTCACTGACACCAACATCAATGCTTTAACATGAACGTTTTGTAATTTTAAGAGAGTAATGTCCACTCAGCATCTCCTGCCAAACAGTCTGAGAAAATACTCATAATTTAGGCCATATTTAAAATATTTAAAATGACTGCAGTGCATGAATAATACCACTATAAACAGCACCTGTCATTTATATCCGATTAAACCTGACACTGCTGATATCACTTTTTTTATTTCTTTCCTGGCAAGTTCATACAGATTTTGTCAAGGTTCCTGAAAATTAACATCAAAGAATTGATCTTTACTTGTCTTCAAGTCACACATTATGTTTTCACAACCAAAATGAAAACATCTTGTGATGCTATCTTATATTGATGAATTTATGTGTATAAATGCACTACTCTATGACAGGCGAGCACTTTTAAAAGCATAGTCCACACAAAAATGCAAAACCATGTCTTCATTTACTTGCCCTCATTTTGTTCTAAACACATTTGACTTTCTTTCGTGCAACACAAAAAGATGTTAGGCTGAATGTTGCGATTAACAGCCTCTGTTTCCATTCACTTCGCTGCATGTTGTTATTGAATTTCTTCCCCATACAATAAAAGTGATTGGTGACTGAGACTATCATTACGCCTAACATCTCCTTTTGTGTTCCACAGAAGAAATGTCAAACAAATTTGAATCGACATGAAGGTAATGACAACAGAATTTATTTTCTTTTTTGATTAAACTAACCCTTTAATGTGCAAAGCAGATATGTTGAGTAGAATTATGATTTTACAACAGAACACCAATTTCAGTCCTATCTAAAAGATGAATGATGCAGTTAAATATGGTCAAAGCCCAAATTAAAAATACATTTCCCACTCAAATGTTTGATAGACTAAGCAACAGTCTTAAGATCCACCTCTTAGAAACAAGGACACTTAAATTAGTTAATTTATTGTGTAACATAGTAAACTGCTCATTTTCTGTTTAAAGTCAGTCATATCCCTGCAGTAGATTAACTATTGCAGTGACTCTGATTACATGCTAATATCTCCTGAATCTGACAGTCCTTTGGTAACTTCAACAGAGCAATGGGTTTGCAAACCAGATCACAGAACAACCCAATCACAGTCAATGATTCACAATTGTAGACTACTTAAATGAGACATTTTAATTATCTTCTTAAAGTTGCAGTGAATAACAAGTATGATTTTTACAAACGTAATATTGGCTAGTTACACTGCATTGTAATGTTTAATAGAATCATATTGTCCATATGAATGTAAGTAAGTCTCTTTACTTACACAAGCTTCATGTATTAGGGGGCACTTTAACAGCGAGGCATTATGGGTAATACATAAAATTGTGTCACAAGAACAGGGAATTTACACCAATAGTGTTTTGAGTTATCAAAATCCCCCTGCGGTATTTCAGGTAAACCACCTTATAAAGAATAATAATTTTATTTTCAATTCCTCAAAAGACTATTTAATGCCATTACAGCAGTACAGAAAAAAACTATTTAAAATGGAAACTGATTTGCACGCTTAAATAAAAAACACTATCAGTTATTGCCATCAGTTGTGCTGTAATTCAAAATGCATTTGTCCGTAGCAGCAAAAATAATATCTTCAAATTGCTCCATGGCAGTGGTGAATGGTTGCTGCCTGGGCAAGGTCATTGCTTGCTGCTGGTCAGAAAGCACTAAGAAGCAGTTGCATTTATTATTTCAATTGAAGTTACCAGTATTTTATATCATTCAAATGTCCTTCATACATCTGCACAGCGATATTAACAAGTAGAAGAACGCCTCCTCTGCAAGTACGTGTAGACTTTTACACAGTGGTCCCAGCAATCCAAGACTAGCAGTTGTCCCTTTTGAGTAACAGCCACCCCTACGGGGCACGTAAGGCCCTCCTGAATGAGAATGTTATAGCCACCTTCTTTCGGGAACTGTAGAATTTCCTTCCGACCACTGTCTGTCACGAGCAAGTCCCCGTTAGAGTCCACACACATGCCTGTGATGCAACGGAAGTCCTCGGTTTCTGAGAAGAAGTGGCTGAGTTGTTTTCCCAGCTGCCCGTCCATGCCCACCGAGCCGATGGAGAACCCCCCCTCGAGGTGGTGTTCATTGTATCTATTCTCAATGTTTAGGCCTAAGCCCTGTGTAAAGTAGACCGTCCCTGAGGAGTCACAAGTCACAAATTTGGGCCTGACTGCTGAGCATAGACGGTTGTAGTTGACCACCCCAACATTACGATCCACAGCCAGGCACCACAGCTTTCCACCTTCCACATCCGACACGACGAACTGACCCGAAGGCATGGCGGCAATCCCCCATGGCTTGATGAGCTGGTTCTTATGGCAGGCGATGCAATGGCCGTCAGTGGTATAAACCTTCACAGAATTGTCATAGTTATCGGTAACCCCGATGAGGCCCTGAGCAGTGATTGCAATGGAGAGAGGAATAAGGTTGGGAAGGTCCGCGCCGAGGAAGCTCAAGACAAAGCTGTCAATGCTGCTTGGGTTGCGACGTATCTCCCTTTGGAAGCCCTTACGGTTAAAGATCTGGATGCGGTAGTTCCCTCGGTCAGCCACGAGCACCTCACCATGCGGAGTGACGCAAATACTTACCGGCAAGTTGAACATGCCAGGGAGATTCCCCTTGCAGCCCATCTTTTTCACAAACTGACAGAGCTGCCCGCCAGTAGCCCCTGGAGAAGGTCCACCTCCATCTACAGACTTGGACTTGAAACTACCGGGAGAAGCACAAACCGCCTCTTCGACTGCCGTTACCATGTCGATATCACGATATATGTCCAAAGTGTCAGTGGCAGCAGTGGCAAACTCAAGCCCATCTTCCTCTTCAGCATTGACAGTGCAGGGTTTAGTAGTCAGCTGTGCCACATCTAAGGGTTTTGAGTGCTCTGTTTTAACCAGTTCAGGCTCCTGTAGTTTCAAAATGACAGGCAGATTCATTTTTAAGTCCAACTCTTCTTCGTCATTATTGCTCCCTTCCTCCAGTAGAGCAATATCAGTCTGCTTTATCCTCAAGTTGAGGTAGTCGCAACGAGAAACCACCTGCACTTCGGCAATGTTGAGCAGGTAGGTCTGCTCCTCCAGAATCTGGCCATTGAGTTTCTCTACTTCAGCCATGGATGTGGCAAAGGCATGGCGCGAGCGGCCAAGTTCTTCCTGGAGCCGCAACTCAGCCTTGTTGTACTCCTGCTGGACAGCCTTATACTTCAGTCGGAGTGATTTTGCCATGTTGTCAATGGCCGCCTTCTTCTTCTGAATATTACCCATTGTCTCACGCAAGTTGCCGAGCTTCCCATTGAGGTCTTTCCGCTGCTGTTCGGCAGCCATGCGGATGGCCTGTACGACGTGACCGTGGCGCTGATGACCCTCGTTCTTACAAATGTCGCACAGTACGATGCCGCAGTCGCAACAGTACTGACGGGGCAGGCGGTTCTTACAGGACTTGCACATAAGACCCATAGTAGATCCACATGAACTTGCACAGTCAATGATCTTCAACACGGTGAGATTGTCTGCCAGCTGGGAAATACTGCTCATGCGAGACACCTTGCTGCAGAAGGGGCAGCGCACACCATTTATGGTGCTGGCGAGGAGTTTCTCAAGGCACTGACGACACACAGAATGACCACATTGCAGCAATTTAGGTCGAAGCTGGTCCTGGCTGTAGGTCTCCAGGCAGATGGGGCATTCCAACACCTCCCGAACCAAATCTGGATCTAGAGACGTTGGTGTGGCCATGGTGCCTTCCGATGCCTTTTAGTGCCTAAGGGATATAAATAAAGAGCAGTATGACTTGCAAAACAGAACCTTTTAGCACACATTAGGATGATTGTTCATTTGGGAAAGCATATCATTATTTGGTATTTTCATAATTTAGCTGAAAATTAATGTGGTAGGGCTGCGTGGGTTTGCCGATTTTTCAGATTCATTCGAATTTGTGTTTTGACACAATTGTTTTATATTTTTTATAAAAAAATCAAGATTTAGCTAAAATGTTTGTGAACGCTATAATTAGATGCATTGTAAATCCACAAAAGTCTGAATAAGGAAGAGAAAAAGAATTCAGAATGCTTGTCTTAATGCCACTCCCTATCTGATAAGCTGCACATTTCTTAAGACCATAACTGGTCTCGGCGTGCTTATGTATGTATGTATTTACGGTCTACTTTCTTTTCTTTTTACCCATAAAAAAGTTAGTT
Source organism: Xyrauchen texanus (assembly GCF_025860055.1). Taxonomy (NCBI): domain Eukaryota; kingdom Metazoa; phylum Chordata; class Actinopteri; order Cypriniformes; family Catostomidae; genus Xyrauchen; species Xyrauchen texanus. The sequence goes on along the minus strand of NC_068279.1, from coordinate 53,595,511 downwards.
AGTTAGTTGCGTGACAGTTACAGAACTTTCATTTCAAATAACGGAGAGGGTATATACAGAATCTCACAAAAGTGAGTACACCCCTCATATTTTTTAAAATATTTGATTATATCTTTTCATGTGACAACACTGAAGAAATGACACTTTGCTACAATGTAAAGTAGTGAGTGTACAGCTTGTATAACAGTGTAAATTTGCTGTCCCCTCAAAATAACTCAACCCACAGCCATTAATGTCTAAACCGCTGGCAACAAAAGTGAGTACACCCCTAAGTGAAAATGTCCAAATTGGTCCCAATCGGTGTCATGTGTCTCGTTAGTGCTACAAGGTCTCAGGTGTGAATGGGGAGCAGGTTTGTTAAATTTGGTGTCATCGCTCTCACACTCCCTCAAACTGGTCACTGGAAGTTCAGCATGGCACCTCATGGCAAAGAATTCTCTGAGGAGCTGAAAAAAGAATTGTTGCTCTACATAAAGATGGCCTAGGCTATAAAAAGATTGCCAAGACCCTGACACTGAGCTGCAGCATGGTGGCCAAGACCATACAGCGGTTTAACAGGACAGGTTCCACTCAGAACAGGCCTCGCCATGGACGACCAAAGAAGTTGAGTGCACATGCTCAGCATCATATCCAGAGGTTGTCTTTGGGAAATAGACGTATGAGTGCTGCCAGCATTGCTGCAGAGGTTGAAGGGGTGGGGGAGTCAGTGCTCAGACTATACGCTGCACACTGCATCAAATTGGTCTGCATGGCTGTCGTCCCAGAAGGAAGCCTCTTCTAAAGATGATGCACAAGAAAGCCCGCAAATAGATTGCTGAAGACAAGCAGACTAAGGACACCAAGATAAACTTATTTGGTTCAGATGGTGTCAAGCATGTGTGGCGGCAACCAGGTGAGGAGTACAAAGATAAGTGTGTCTTGCCTACAGTCAAGCATGGTGGTGGGAGTGTCATAGTCTGGGGCTGCAGGAGTGCTGCCGGCACTGGGGAGCTACAGATCATTGAGGGAACCATGAATGCCAACATGTACTGTGACATACTGAAGCAGAGCATGATCCCCTCCCTTCGGAGACTGAGCCGCGGGGCAGTATTCCAGCATGTAACGACCCCAAACACACCTCCAAGATGACCACTGCCTTGCTAAAGAAGCTGAGGGTGAAGGACTGGCCAAGCATGTCTCCATACCTAAACCCTATTGAGCATCTGTGGAGCATCCTCAAATGGAAGGTGGATGAGCACAAGGTCTCTAACATCCACCAGCTCTGTGATGTAGTCATGGAGGAGTGGAAGAGGACTCCAGTGGCAGCCTGTGAAGCTCTGGTGAACTCCATGCCCAAGAGGGTTAAAGCAGTGCTGGAAAATAATGGTGGCCACACAAATTATTGACACTTTGGGCCCAATTTGTAAATATTCACTTAGGGGTGTACTCACTTTTGTTGCCAGCGGTTTAGACATTTATGGCCGAGTTATTTTGAGGGGACAGCAAATTTACACTGTTATACACACTACTTTACATTGTAGCAAAGTGTCATTTCTTCAGTGTTGTCACATGAAAAGATATAATCAAATATTTACAATAATGTGAGGGGTGCACTCACTTTTGTGAGATACTGTATAGGGGAATCAAACATCTGCTGCTCCTTTTGCCATGATGATTCAGATAGATTGCTAATTATTGCTTTGTTCTGTGACATGTTTCAAGTGTACTGCATCTATAACCAACATTTGACAAACTTTTCGAGTTGAATTGCAATGATAAATTATTTCATATTGCTGCACTGCTAAATTGTTTGATATACATTGAGTACTTTCTGGATAAACTTGATAATTTCTAGATATTGAACTTTATAGATAGACTTGGTTTAGACCAAATGAATACCTACATTGGCTAAGAATTATTTTGCAGTTTTCTTTTTCTATTATTTCTGAACATCCAGGTTTATTAAATTTTAATTTATTTTTACTTCCCCCTGTGGTGCATTTATACGTTTTTCTTGCAAACCTTAATTTCCTATAGTGAAAAGAACTTGAATTTCTCAAGCCAGGTCACCTTGCATACTATTAAATAACATACAATTTGAACCATGTTGGAGTACATTACAAGTTGAAAAAATTGAACGGTGAATTTTCCACAAGTTTGATAAACATCGAGATTTAAATTTTTTGCCATATCACCCAGCCCTAGTATGTGGTTATGATGAAAACGAGAATTAACAAGGGATGCATTGGCAAAATATAATACATTTTAAGATATTTTATCATGATCTGGTAAGCTTTATTACATATCGTTACCAAAGCAGACAGTATGACAAATTTCATTAAGAAAAAATCTATTTATTATACAAGTACAAAGTTTAACTAACTTATTTCCACCACACACTATATCAGAAATCCACATCATCACACATTTAAGGTACAATACAACTGGACAGGAGAAACGTTCGCTTAAATGAAACCCTAAGAAAATGTCACCTCGCAATAAAAGCAGTCTGATGGCATGCATTGATGTTGATGCTGAATTTAACCCTTGTGCGACCTTCGGGACATTTATGTCTTTTTCATTTTTTTGCTAATTTTGTTTATCAAAAGTTTTGCCAAAGGAGTGCATGTTTTGGGGAATTTTTATATTTCAACCTCAGTTCCTAAAACACATCTGTAATACACAGTGTACACAAAATAGTTACACTCAGGACCTTCAGGTTGAAGCCCCATTGAAACCCAATAAATCTGCAATATTTCATTCCAGTGCCATTAAAGCATAAAACCATGAATTCTACGGTATTATGCTTTTATTCTGGAGCCCTGGCTTCAAAATTTTCATTTTTTATATTTTCCACCAGATGGTGCCATTTTTCTCATTTTTAGCCTATAGAGCAAATACATGCTTTTTTCCTATTTTCTGTTTGCTGTATTATAGAGCACTGCAGGCCAACTGAATAAATGATGCAGCTAAAATTGTGAGGGTGTGTTGGTATGGATGTTAGAGTGTGATTTGTATGTGTGTATTGAGAAATCTGTGTGAAAAACAACAGTGGCATTATGTAATTAAAGGGTTTAAATCCTTAAAATGAATGAATATTTGGTAGTTATGATTTTGGTTAAAAATATAAGTCCAAAAAAAATAGGAAAATATGAATATATTAAGTTTTTATTGCAAGAACATTTTTGTCCTCTAAGGTCCTGTGTGTTTTTTTTATTTTTTATGTTGCTGCAACTCATTGACATATCCCAGACTGTGATATTCCAAAAATACATTCCCCTTTGCATGTAGTGTATGGAAAATAATTCATTTTCAGTGTTATATATGCCTGCAGCCGAATCACAGCAGTGCTGATGTAGGGCCATATCGCACTCTTGCTCCTGTGATATTGCTTAAATAAACACCAGTGGCATTATATAAACAAACTGGCATTTAAAGGGTTAAAATCCTGAAAATGCATGAACATTTGGTAGTTATAATCAGGACTGATGTCGGTTAAAAAAATTGACTAATTGAAAGTGGAAAATATTTTTTATATATAATAATATTAATTGCAGTTTTTTGACGTGGACATTTTTGTCATCGAAGGATCTCCGAGTAACTTTTTTTTATTGACGCACAAGGGCTAATGGATTTCCCAACATACTGATGCAACTTAACTGCATTTCCACCACATGATCATACATCCATCCACAAAAGAGTTCGTGGTGGCTGGGCATTCATTAACTAAATACAGTCAAACTTTTAAAATAGGAAAAAGGGGTAGCACATCAGCTTTTCATGTGTTTGTTTAGGTAGATAGCTGGCTGGCTAACTAAGTATATCACCATAATACGCATTGTCATTCATGTACAGATTTGGCGCATGCTTTTACGTGCATTTAGAGTCATACTAATAAAGCTCATATTTATAGAGTTTGACTCCATGCATTTGTCCGATTCTCCAGCTGGTTACAGGCCCGACGCTTCAAAACACTACGACCTGAGTCATGATTGACATCATGCATGCATTTCATGTGTGACCAATGACTATTATTAAATGCATGCAGAATACACTCACGCATGCTTCATTATTGATTAGTAGCTGATTTCCTACCTTCTGTTCAACTGTAGCTTTCGCTTGATGTGACGACGCGCGCGACTCTAATAACAACGGGTGCGCGCTTAACACTGCGGGGATAACGTCATTGTGATGGGAGGATTCTTTACTTGAGTCCCGCCCCCTTTGATATTTCATTGGTGGCCGTGGAAACTATTGCGTTCGGTCCCTCTTAATTGATGCGCTCAAGAGCCAATCAGATAAGCGGTTGCTGTTGTCACCGTGATGCGCAAAGTTATTTCAGTCGCATATGTTTAACGTCACTTGTTTCACGTCACCTTGTTTTTCCGACTCGGAAAATTGTTATTAGTCTTAAAATGCCCCGACTCAACTTTTTTGGAGCACGTTGCAATCATCTGATTTGAAATTGCTGTACATTGACATTAAATAAAACATCATGGAATGTTTATTTGTAGCGCTATCAATATAGCAAAGGGTGAATATAATTTACAAATCACTCCTTTTTGTTTTTATTAGCATTTTTCATACTGTCCCAACTCTTTTGGAATTGGGTTTGTACATATTCAAATATTTAAACATCAGACGGGTCTATACTATATTCTATGTTATATTAATTCAGGAACATTTCATAAAAAAAAATCTTTGTTACAGAGTTTCTAAAACGAACAGCAACAATAATATATTCAAATATGTAATTGTGTGAAATATGTCACAAAATGTTGCAGTTGTGATGTAAATGTCGGAGAGCAAAAAAATAAATAAAAATAAAATAAGAAATAAGTGTGCATTAAAAAGATGATCAACGACAGGAAATTGGCATACACATAGTGACAGACATTCACTGTTTTAGTAGTTGTGGCGATATTGGTACATACATTGAACGACAGAATTATTGCACACGCAGTATGATCTTTTGCCACTAGATGTCAGCAAACATCTGTCTTAAAATACCCTTTTGAAAACCTAAAATGAAATATTATTAATGTAATATACAGAATAATCTAAAATCATGTTGTTATTGTTAGTTTTGAACTATAATAAATTAAAAATAATAATCCATAACTAAATATTAGATATTTATTTATATTGATCTGATCTTTGACAGATGATAACAGACTACTTAGGTTTTTCATTACTATTTTGTATTTATTTTTTATTTTTATGGATCTTGAAGGGACATTACATAGTTTTAATGATTCAGATTTCATCTACTCTCATTCTTTCCCCCGTTTCAATATATAATTCAACCACAGTAGGATCATGTACAGCTTGAAGGCATTAAACTTACCTACTGCAATATATTGTAGGACAAAACACAGTTGAAGTGAGTCATTATTATATTCTTGTTTTGCATCATTACATTGCTTAATGATGCAAAACAATAATTTAGACTGACATGATATGGTGCCCAAATTGCAAACTTTTATGAAGCTTATCAAAAAATGTGTCAAAGGTTTTGTACAACTATTAATGATAATATCATTTTTGGATGAAAGATGAGATGCAGAAGATACTCTGTAATAAACGCTGACTTTACACAATTGTCCGAATATATATATTACAGTGCAGTAGTTGTAATTATTGTAGATTTAACAGTTTGCATTGCTTACAGGTAGGTTATATGATATAATTTGTTTGTATAAAAATGTTCCAATAATTCCAATTATTTTTCAAAGTTTCATCATATCATAAGTTTCTTAAATATCACATTGCCACATAACAAACTTCTCTGTAGTACTGAAATTACAATGCACTGTCGCAAATCTCACAGCATCGAACTTTAAGCAATGACAACTCCTTTGTGAGTCATTTTACTTAATGTGTGTACGGTAATTCATTTCCATAGATTTCCTCGGGAGTATTTTCCATCAACATTTTTTTGTAATCATCAGCAGCTTTCAGACAGGCTGGGTCACAAGAATGAGTTCCATAATCAAGATCTGACTAAGCATTGACCTTCTGTTCAACAGAGTGACAGGACACACACAAGTTTGCATATATAGAGTGCAACCAGAAGTAAAAATACCATCACTTTCGAGGTATTTAACTTATACCAACCAAAGATAATACTAATTTACTAATTATAATAATTATAACTTACTAAGATCCCAAATAACGGGTGCCTATGTGCTTGTGCAATCTATCAAATTGCGTGTGTGCTACATGTGCAAATATGTTGGACACCCTCCAAAAGGAGGCTTTTGCGTGTGCCAATTGTACCAAATGCATGCTCACATACAGTACTGGTGTCACTAAATAATACCATTCTATTTTTATTCAATATAAAATGCCATTTATTCATAAATATTTATTTATAAGATTATATGATACCATCATAAAATTGCTGCTATTGTGTCAATAGGCTCATTTGAGATTGCATGTTCTGTGCAGAACCGATAACATGTGATCACTGGCAGGTGCATGCCGGTTAGAAATCTGTACGACCTGCTGTGGTGCCATGATCAACTGAATGCCAGGTTGGAAAGAGTAGGGTACAATGGGGCTAAAGGCTCTCTTGATAAAATGTTCTCCCAAAACAGTAAATAGCATCAAAAATTACCACAGCACTTTCCTAAACACCTGTTTGTCACTATACACTGGAAAATTCTCCTGTTCCATGACATCTTTTCATGTTATGTCTAAAGGTTGATTTTGAAGCAATTTGATCTAATTTTCATTCAATTTTAAAATGTTGCAAATTTATGTACAGTAGCTAATGAAAAATGAAATGAAAAACTGGGCTGACATTGACTCATCCAGTTATAAAAGAGATTAGTTTGTTTGTAGAATCCATGAGATGTAATTAAATACCAAATGTGTTTGATATGAACAGGAAATGATTTACTTTATTTATTTATTTTTATTTATTTATTTATTTCAAGCAAAAATAGTGTGACAACAGAAAAGATACACAATAATAATAACTTATACACTTATGCTTGAAAATGGAGTAGGAAGAAGTAAAACTTATTAAACCCCACCCCAGTCTATCAAAGAATTTATACAAACAAAAAATAGCTGCTTCCTTCATCAATAATCTCAAAGAGAAAATAATAATTATAATAATAATAATAAAAAAAGAATAATAATAATAGTAATAATAATACCTAATTTAGAAACAGTGGTTGCACAAGTCAAAACCACACATTCATACCATACATATTAATATACAGATATTTCCACAGGTAACAATGATTATCAAATACCAACAATGGTAACTAAATAATAACTAATCCAACAATCCAGACAACATGAATACAATCAAACCACAATGTCATTGTAATGGAACCAGACCTTTCGTTTGTAAAGACGTTTGAAATTGTGAATGCCTTGACACTGCTTTAATTCAAGCCCCAGATTATTCCACAAAGTAACCCCACAAACAGACATAGAAAAACTCCTCCTGGTGGAACCCGCCATTGGGACCACAAAGTTTCCAAATCCTCTCAAACTGTACGACTGCTCCTTATGAGAAAACATATTTTGAATGTTCACAGGTAATAAATAGTGATACGCTTTGAACATGAACTGTGCATTATATAATTTTACAAGATCCTGCATTTTTAATAGCTTTGATTTAAGAAAGAGAGGATTTGTGTGTTCGAAATAGGCGGCCTTGTGTATAATTCGTATAGCTCTTTTCTGTAGCAAAAAAAGTGACTGTATTACATTTTTATAATTATTGCCCCATACCTCTACACAGTAGATTAAATATGGCTGTATTAAAGCACAATACAGGGTATGGAGTGCATTATACTCAAGAATATGCTTAACTCTACTTATTATGGCAAGGCTTTTGGAGACTTTAGTTGTAATATGTCTGATGTGGGCATTCCAACTTAGCTTGTTGTCTATCGTTACACCTAAAAATTTTATTTCTGTACACTTTCTCTGAAGTGGTTATTTTAAGTAAGCATCTTGCATCTTGCTGTCTCAAAATTATTTGCATTAGTTGACAAATTGTGCCCTATAACTATTGTCCATGAATCTACACAATATCACTTGAAACCCCCTAGGGCCTTTTAATCCAAGTGTGGGGTAAAAGTCTCGCTCACCACCTTTTTTTAACATATTTTTTTACACAAATAATGTTGCTCCATCAATATTCAATAAAAATAAATATTTGTTTTGACCGTGATACATTTTGTGACCAGAAAAAAGATACATTTTCTTAAGGGGTGCCTTTAGTCCCATTGTAACCTACTGAAAAACCATGCCCAAGTAAAAGTACTGTTACTTCCCAAAAATTTTAGTGTGAGGACAGTAAAATACATGTCCTAAAAGCTACAAAAAAAAACAAAAAAACAGGAGAAGCTCATTTAAATGTACTCATGAGGAGTGAGTATTGAGTATTGGGTTGCAAAAGCGATGATCCCTTATAATAAACACTGTATGCTGCAATTTCAAAATATAGCATACTGTACATACCGTAATTTGCATTCCCTTTTATGGCTGTTTGCAAGTAAGTATGAAAAACTCTCACCTCTCAGCCAGTGTTCTCCCTTGAGGCCCTGGAGTTGGATGATGACGTTGCCGCTGCATCGGAGAGCGTTCAGGCGTCTGACGCAGAGGACTCGACTTGGCTGCCACTTTCCGGTCAACCCACCCAGTCTGAGGCCGACACGCAAATGGCCGACATGCTTGCCTGGGCCGCCGTGAGCGTGAGCTTGGACTGGAACCCTCTGTCCTCCCCACAGCCTACACGTCTAGTATTGGTACCTTGGGTCAGGGCGCCACTCACAACCACGCCCCCAATGATACCTTTTTTCTCCGAAGTGCATGATGAGCTGATGAGGTCGTGGAAGGTACCTTTCACTGCCCGGAATTGACCTCCTCACTCGTCCGCTCTCACTACCCTTGATGGTGGCGTGGCCCTTCGGAGGTCCCCCAGGTGGACAGAGGGGTTGTGATCCACCTGTGCCCCTAGAATGCCACCACCTGGTGGGATCGCCCGGTACTCCCTTCCAAGGCCTGTAGAATGACATCGTCGCTGACCTCGAAAGCCTACAGTGCCACTGGACAGGCCACCTCCATACACGGTACATGCCATGGCTCCTCTGCAGGTCCACCAAGCCAAGCCACTTAAAGAAATGCACCTGGGTTTTCCCGACCCGCTGTGCTGCAGGAACTGCGCTCTGCCACCGACCTCGCTCTCAGAGCCACGAAGGTCAGTGCGCAGGCACTTGGGCAGGCAATGGCCACCCTCGTGGTCCAGGAATGCCACCTTTGGCTAAATATGGTCGAGATGCGCGATGTGTACAAGGCCCACTTGAGACGACTTCTCCCAGCAGTTTCCGGCGGTAAAGAGGCAGACGTAAGCTATCTCATGCCGCGGCGCCGCCCCAGCGCAGCCCGTGTCCCATCTGCCTGCCAAGGGCGTCCCCCTTCGTCCAAGCAACAGGCAGCTCTGCCTCCTCCATTTGATTCCCAGGAATCATCCCACTGCCCACGTCGATATTCTCTGATGGGGCTGCACAGATGTCACCAGGGGCTGTGCAAATCTGCATTCCCCCAGTGAGCTGGGTTGCACAGACTTTGTGCAGGTCTTGAAGGTGCAAGTAGCCACTATAGTTGCGTACCATGACGTAGTAAACGGTAAGTATATGGGGAAGCACGACCTGATTATCAGGTTCCTGAAAGGCTCTAAGAGGCTGAATCCTCCTAGGCTACATCTCATTCCTTCATAGAGATTCTCAGTGGATCACACAACACTCACGTGAAACCTTAGTTTTTAAGCACCCTGTGCTCAGCCACGTTCCAGATGAGAAGCATATTTAGTGTTGGCATTGCATATCTATGTGGAGTGTAACCTGTCAGTTCAGACTGTCGGATCAGCTTTTTGTTTGCTTTGGAGGATGCACAAAAGGCACATCCGTCTCTAAACAAGGCTCTCTCATTGGATCATTGATGCGATCTCCCTCGCATATGAATCACAGGGTGACCCCATCTGTGTGAAAGTGGATTCGACCAGAGGCATGGCCTCTTCATGGGCATTGGTAAACAGTGTGACCTTGCAGAACAAAATTTAGCAGCAGGTTGGTCTTCACCAAGCACATTCACCAGGTTTTATTACCTAGATGTTACTTCTCTCTCTTTGCAGGTCCTCATTGTCTAAGGGAGCTAATTATTCCAACACTCAACAGGCGAGCCAACACACACCTTCAATGAGTGGGCTATCTGCTATAATTTTGATACAGCTGCCAGTATACAGGCCGTTGTAAAAATAACCCATTAAAGTCATAAGCACTTATTAAACTCAGCCTTCATACTGTGTGTATTTATAAGGTTCATATAAATTCCCAGTCTGAGATAAAGTTTTCTCTCACTATGTAGGGGATAAATCATTAATCTACACACTTGAGGATGTCTTTGATGCCTTCACCATCCTGTGTGGCCTCTGACATCCTATACATATCCTTCCTTAAGTATCTATGCCTCTGGCAAGGCCCATCTGTGGGGTGTAGCATCATGTAAATAGTGAAGCATGCTTGGACACTGTTCTCATAAGCATAGAGTGAACCATAATCGAAAGGGAGCATCTCCGGTTATGCATAGAAGCTCGGATCCTTTAGATGAAGGGACAAGACATTGCGTAACCTGGCCGCACTACTGACCCATAGCTTTGTGGTGGGAGCAATGCGCTGCTTGCCCTAAGTCAAAAAAATTCTGAAGAAATTTTTATTTTGCACCCACTTCTATAGGCCAACTGTGCACCTAAAGGGGCTTGGCTCAAACACCATGGGCTTCAACTAGGTCATCTGAGAAGGAATTCCACACTCGCTTGCAAGTTCTCCTGCAACATGGAGGGAGACACAGCACCAGTTCACACTACCGAAGAAGTCCTGGTTAATAAAAATAAAAACAAATATTCAATTATTTAGAGATGGTTAATCATCTAATCTTTAAAAGATTAGATGAGCAGTAAAACAGCTTTGCGCTGTTTGACTGACAGGCTGCTTGTGTGTGTGCGGTGCACTTTACATGTGCGTGTGCTCAGAGAACAAAGAATATTCTGCCAAAATGCCCATCTTGGTGAGGTGTTCATGTAAACACAGAGAGTTATGTCTAAAGTGAACATAAACATTGGAGGAAAAGCTGATTTGTATTGAAATGTACAACCTGTAAGTTTAAATGTTACCTAATAGACTTGCTGCTGTTTAGTGTATCCCTACTATTTATCAAAACCACTGACAAAACCACTCACTGCTGTTGGCTGCATAACTTTACTTGTATAACTCTAGTATCATTCATACAGGGAAGACCAGTAATAGTTTATTACTAAATTCATCATGAATGTTTAATTGAATACTTGAAACTTTTAAGTTTTCTTAATTTGTATTTTTGTGTTCTATAGTGTTTTCTTCTATTCACTGCTTTTCTTTTGTTATTTAATTACTGACTGTTTACTACTCTTGAATAATAACTTGTGAAATTAATAATTTTATAAATAACAAATTAGTTATTAGACTATTATTTGTTGTGACATTGAAGCTGGGATCAAAAATCATCACATTTAACTAAAGAGTACTGAAATTTTGGTATCGTTAAAAATGTATGTATTGTGTATGGTAGATCTTGCTGCAATAATATGATGGAAAGTGACACAGAAGTGTGTACATGTAACATAAAATAACATCCCCTACCCAGCGCAGTTTACATTTCTATCCCAGATAATCTAGTTGATTGCATGGGTATAATAATATTAGGTTGGCAATGTCATAATTTTAGAAAGCATACAACAGAAACTCTGTTATGTTTCTTGAGTATATAACCAATACCTGTCAAAATGTCCTTTTTTTCTCTCTGGACAAGTAACTTTTTGTTTTTATTACTTCAAGTAAATGAATGACCAATTTACTTGTTTGAAGGACAAGCACATCACAATACTTAATGTCGAGCCCTGCATGTCATCTGTATAGAATGCCTTATGAGGTCTTGAACAAATTTATAAAACTAGATGCCTTAATAAAGTAAGACAAATTATATCAGACAATAGACATCCTCTGTTTGATAAATTTGAGATATTACCCTCAGGTAGAAGATTCAGGATGCCAGCAATTTTTAAAAACGGGGGAAAAATTCCTTCTTGCCACAGGCAGTAAAATTATGAAATGATAGGTAGTGTGGGTGTTCACTGAGCGGGTCTCAGTGAAGATTAGAATTTGTTTTTATTTATTTTATATATAAATCTGCATATTTGTTACATGTATATTGTTGGTCTTATATGTACGCATGTTGAAACACAAGCAACAAAAATTTCCCTAAGGGGATAATAATAAAGCAATCAATCAATCAATCAATAAACAGGTTTCATCCAAAAGTGGAAGAACTTAAAATCTCTTCCAACATTTAAACTTCATGCTGTTGCTGCAAGCCCGGCCGTGAGGCATTCACAGACCGAAAGGTCTTCTGCCCCAAAACAAAACACCTTGCATCTTCATTTACCATCTCACATGTGGCTTTGACTTACATTTAGTCCACTTTGTAGAAAATACCAAGATATATATTGTGCATTGCCATTCATCCTAATAATACAGAGATATGATTTTTGGTCCATATCGTCCAACACTAGCCCTAAGCGAAATCCTACTTTGGATATAAAATAACTGATTAAAGCATTATAACATTAATGCATGTCATCAATCGGTTTTCTATACATTCTCCGATCTCAAATTCTCTGGTTTGCCTCAATGATTGCATGAGGCACAGCGCGAATCAGATTTATACCTGCCTTTCCTTTGGATTAATTTGTTCTCGCATCATTCATATTAATAAAGAAAGTTCTACCTGATATGTTAGGTTTAGGGGTTGTGTTAAATGGTCTAAATGGTAAATGGTCTCCACTTATATAGAGCCTTTTTAAGCTTAACGGTATTCAAATCGCTTTACACTGTGACACATTCACCCATTCATACACAGATTCATACATCAATGACAGCAGAGCTGCCATGCAAGGCACTAGCCTGCCATTGGGAGCAACTTGGGGTTCAGTGTCTTGCCCAAGGACTGTTTATATGTGGACGTGGATCAGCTGACTGAATGAACGAGAGGAGGCATGTCCTTCATTCAGTTTGGCATGCAAGTCAATTGAGTTCAAGAAGGACAAGTTTATATGTATGAACAGAATCCCCAATTTATAAATGTGAAAAATGACTAAAGACGTTACATTAAAATGACATGAATTAGGAATGGAAATGTTGGGCTTTGGTTCACAGTCTAAGATATTTAGGCTTTACTTGAACTTGTCTTGGTAACACTGATGTCCAGGATTTGACAAAATATTGGACAAATAAGACCTGCTTTCTTGTCATTTGTGGTAAAATACTCAATTGTGTATTGTGTTTAAACTCCATTTTAGTTGTTTTCATACATTTGTAAATATGAAAACGTCATGGTTACTGCTGTAACCTCTGTTCCCTGATGGAGAGAACGAGACATTGTGTCGAATGCAGTGACACAAGGGGTCTCGCGTACCTCTGAACTTGAGAAAAGGACAATGAGAAATTGGCAGACAGAATTTGCATGTCCCGCCCCCGGACATATGGGTATATAGGGAAGCGTGCGTCTGTCAGTTAGGTTTTTGCACTCAGGATCCGAATATAAGGTACGGACCTTTACTGTGGTAGTTCTAGTGTCGTGGCAAGGGGGACACAACATTCCCTCCATCAGGGAACGGAGGTTACAACAGTAACCATGACGTTCCCCTTCTGTCACTCACTCGATGTTGTGTCGAATGTAGTGACACAAGGGGTCCTATTTAAAAGTGTCATGCACTAGACCGTGTTACTGCCTGCTAGAAGCAACTGTATCGGCCACACATAACCCTCCCCAACGCCCCCAGAAAAAGGTGTCATATAAAGACCTTAGGCTCCCAGCACCCCTAAGGGGGGGACAGGTGACATGCCTATCATGGGAGCAAGCCAGCCAGCCGTGGCCTTTTCTCTCTCTATGTTTCTTGTCATAGAGCATAAAGCGGCTGGGGCTTAATGCTATGAAATACGTCGGGGAAGGCGATCTTTTCTGTTCATATTCTTTCAGGGGGAAAAGACCCTGCAGAGACCACATCCTGCCCAGACTGGGGGGAAGTGACATGTAGCCAATACGTCACATGGGTTGTCAAGCCACATGTGCAAGTGGTGCGGTGGTAGGTCCTAACTGATGAGGGAGGAGCTCTACAAACACTGCGACAGGAGGCAGAGGGAATGCCCAAGGGAGACTCGGGTCTGCCGACAGGTATTTTACGTACAGTGAAAAATATATCACAGGGAGTTGCCTGAAGAGAAAATTAGGCCTGTGGAGCTGTACCCCAGTACAGAGCACTTATGGCTCGTAGTTGGTTTGGTCACAAATACTTCCACTGAATTCGCAGGCCAGAAGGCTAGGGAGGAAGAACATCCAGGAAGCAAGAGCTTAGTGGCTAACCTGGGAGAGAGAGCGCGCTGGATCACTTTGGTGAAGGGCGCTAGGTGCAAGTGGAACACCCGGTCGGCTGTTCCGTATTACTGAGTTCTACCGGCTCGGACCTGACAAAACACGGGACAAGACCGACTCAACCCTAGAATATTGCGATGGTATTGGGTGTTGCCCAGCTCGCTGCTCTGCAGATGCCTGCTAAGGAGGTGCTGTTGGACAGTGCCCACGAGAATGCCACAATTCTCGCCAAGTGTGCTCGAACCCGCAAGGGGGCGGGCACGGTCTGGGTCTGGTAGGCCAGGGAGATAGTGTCTGTTTGGAGATGGCATTCTCTTTCCACATCTGCCGAAGCAGACAAAGAGCTGCTCAGAACATCTGCGTGCGGTCCAAATAGATATGCAAAGCACGTACCGGATACAGCAACAAAAAGGCTAGGTCTGCCTCCTCCTGGGGCAGCGCTCGCAGGTTCACAACCTGATCCCTGAAGGGGGTCGTAGGAACCTATGGCACGTATCCCAGTCGCCATCTTAGGATGACGTGAGTATCTGCCAGACCGAACTCCAGGCAAATGTCGCTGACAGAGTATGCTTGCAGGTCCGCAACCATCTTGATGGAAGCTAGTGCTATCAGGAGGGCCGTCTTCAAGGAGAGGTCCTTGAGCTCAACTGAGTCAAGCGGCTCGAAGGGGGTCTCTGAAGGTCTAAGAGGACCACTGAGAGATCCCAGGAGGGGAACAGGCTTGGCCCGGGAGGATTCAGCCTCCGGGCGCCTCTAAGGAACCTGATAATCAAGTCATGCTTACCCAAGGACTTTCCGTCCACTGCGTTGTGGTGGGCCACGATAGCGGCAACATACACCTTCAAGGTGGATGGGGACAGCCTCCCCTCCAGCATCTCTTGCAGAAACGAGAGCACTGACCCGACTGCGCATCTCTGCGGGTCTTCAGATCGGGAAGAACACCAATTTGCGAACAAGCGCCACTTCAGGGCGTAAAGGAAATCATTTCAAATTAGGATTCTCCTCCCGGCCCTCCACCAGGAGATGGAGTGGTCTGCTTACCAGCTCCGGAGCAAATATCTCATTCCCTGGGTTGTCCGTCTCAGGAATGCTTGGGGGCCTTCCGGGTCCTCGAGGACATTTGGGAGACAGGAGCTCAACGCAGGGTCTGAGCGCTGGGCCCAGGTTGAGGTGGAGCTGCCTGCCGTTTGGAAGATGCAGGAGGACGCCTTCAGCAAACAGACGGAGCACAGCCCGCGCTGGAATGGCGGCCGGGCATGATCTGGGAAATGGCCTCCATCTGTTTCTCCACCGCCAAGAACTGCTGGGCGAAGTCATCGATGTGTCACCGAATAGACCGAGTTGGGAGATGGGGCGTTGAGAAAGCAAGCTTTGTCTACCACCCGCATCTCGACCAGGTTCAGCCATAGGTGATGTTCTTGGACCACGAGGGTGAACATCACCTGCCCGAGTGTCTGCGCTGTGACCTGCGACTGGCCGTGAGGTGAGCCGCTCTCACCTCAAGCTTGGACGGAAGTCAACGAGCGTGCCGGGGGGCAGGTGGTTCGTGGGGATCTACCCGGCGAAACCGAGCCCACTGCCATCCCCAAATCCATCGCCAAGCGGTTCGTCCTCAATCTCGTGGGCAGAAGGAGCGATGTGGGGGGGGGCAGCTGGAGTGGCGTTCCTCTTTAAAAAGGAAAGTCAGCATACGCTCTGCAGAGGTGAGTGGAACTGTAAGTCTGAAGAAGAATTCTGAATGAATAGATGCATGATTCCCTCCCTTTATACCCTAATGTCCGGGGGAGGGACATGCAAATTATGTTTGACAAATTCTCATTGGCCTCTTCTCAAGTTCAGAGGTAACTGAGGCCTTCAAGAAAGTCCCCTAGTGTCGCTTCACTCGACACAACGTCAAAGTGAGTGACAGACGGGGACCCACTGGTTGTGCTCTATTATGGACATCATTATGACATATGTGATTTAATATTTAATTCCAGTGTCTGGGTGTACACAACTCAAACTCTATTTACCATGAGACAGATGGCGTAGGTATAAAAAGCAAACAAAAAAACAACTCACACCAGCAAAGATGTAGAACACACATGATGAAAGACTCATGCGGCCAAATGTTTTCATTCCACTCTGTGTAGAAACCCTTTGGAAGGCACCGCTCCATCTCAAAATGATTAAGTGCATTACAGGAAATGAATAATTTATAAAACGTACTTTAAGCTGTTAGCAATTACTGTAGCTGTGTCATTTTCATGTGTGGTGAGAACTTCACAAACAAGGGCCTATTGAGTCTGACTGTGTCACAGAGTTGGCACATCTATGTGTTGATGCAGTCGTGACGGCCTTGTTCTGTTTGCTCTCCCGCTACGTGTCCTCCATTATGTGTTAGCCTGTCATGCTATAGTCCGCCATAAAAAGTAATGTGATTACCAGGCACCATGAACCAGAATGTTTGACATTGTTTAAAGTGGCACAACTGTTTAGCCATCACATGGACGTCTCAACACTTAATTAATTTCTTTCTTCCTGCAATTGCATTGTTTTCTGTCTGCCAAGTGTGCTATGCAAAAAAATCAGCCCTGTATATACCGTATGCTAGTGGAGATGATTCATCATCTTCTGTAACTACTTCCTTCCTGACATACTTTGACATCTTGTCAGTAATACACTGGCAGCCAAACAAGAGGATAAGTAGATCGTTGCGAGTCTCTAGTTTGAGAAATAGATGCCTCACAAGTCCTCAGCTGACAGCTTCATTGAATTCTACCCGCTCAACACCAGTTTCATGTACAACAGTAAAGAGAAGACTCAGGGGTGCAGGCCTTATGGGAAGAATTGCAAAGAAAAAGCCACTTTTGGAACAAAAAAATAAAAATAAAAGGTTACAGACATTGGACAACAGGAGTGTTATGGATCTAAACCACATTGAGCTTTTGTGGGTTCAGATAGACTGTAAGGTGCACGAGAAGTGCCCGACAAGACCGACAAATCTATGGCAAGTGCTACAGGAAGTGTGGGGTGAAATGTCACCCGAGTGTCTGGACAAACTGACAGCTGGAATGCAGCTAGAAGGATCTGCAAGGATCCGTGTATCATATTACTATGACGATGAGCACCCATCAAAACCAATCCACCTCCTTGGTACCAAAAATATAGTGTTTGTGCAAACTAAACTAATCTAAACTAGTCACCTGAACCGGTGTTGTGGTATTGGGCACTGGTTTTAGTTGTTTACAACTGAGATCCTCACTTCCTACTTCTGGTGTCCCATGGGTAATGCCTTTGTCTTCTCATCCTTTATGGAAATGGATCAGCCGACTATCTCTGCTGGGGTCGTGTCCAGAATATAATACAGACTCATTTTAAAGTAGTGCAAGACACTGAATGTTACTCAATCTTGGAAACGTGGCCTGCAAACACTGGGCCTGGAACTTGACCGGGACAGATTAGTATGGTAAACATATCTTGAAAATTTAAAAAAAAAAAAATAATAATAAAACACCAGCTTATTCATTACAAGTTTATCCATAAAGTCTATCCCTCTCCACACAACAATTTTGATTGAAGCATATTGACAGACAAAGTGGCTTTTTTTTTTTACTTTTAAGTTTAAACCATCTGATTGCAAAGCTCTGCAGTTTGAGCTGTTTTATTGTGGCATGTTTTAGTTTAAAGTTACATGTATTTTTATGTATTTTTTTTTTTTATTGCGGTCTAATTCCATGACTGGCATCTATTATTTTTAATGGTGTGGAATGGTGTGGAAACCGGCTGAACAGTCAGCATAAAATGTAATTATATAAATTAACTTAAACCAAAATAAAACATAAGGACACAGACATACATGCTACACGGACACGTGCATCTCTCTTCCTATCGAATAGGCATCTCTGGCCTAATGTTTGACAAATATATAAATGTTTTTGGTGCAAAACACTGTACTAATTTTATATGTGAACCCCAAGGAACATAATACTTTAGAAAGCATGCCATGATCCCTTTAACTACTTCAGTGATGTCATACTGTGTCTCATCTCCACAGAGGTCACAGATCAGGGTGGCAGATGGGACCTGAAAGCCGTGCCCTTCATCAGCTACCTGTCAGGTCTGTTGAAGACACAACTGCTGACCGATGACCTTGTGGCCGGTGTGGATATCCGTTGCCAGGAGAAGGGCAGCTGTCCGGCCACCTGTCACCTGTGCAGGCAAGCCGGCCGTGAGGTGCCCAGCCCGATGCCCGTCCTCCTGGAGGTCAGCCGTGTTGTGCCCCTCTACAGCCTGGTGCAGGATAACAACACTAAAGAGGTAAACAATGGTTTGGAGGATATTTTTAGTGGTGTTTGCTAAGAAAAGCATGACAGTTACTTTTGCTCATACTTAGGGGTTTTGTTAACACTTCATTGCAATGTTTTGGCAACCACACTCAACATTCTAGTATAGTAGCTTTTGCACACACCACTCACATTTTCTACACACAACGGCTACATCTGATTTTATAAGTCCTTCACTCTTAAAAAATAAAGGTCCAATTAAAACCAAAAGGTTTTACAACCTGATCTCATAGGAGAATCTTCACAATTTTTCACAAACCTTTTTATCATCTAGTTCCTTTGAAGACTTTCCATGTATCGGTGCTTTTAAAACCCAGAAACATCCAGAAGGCTTTGTAACCTTCAAACAAGTTTGGAAGGGTTCATTTTAAAATGCATTCCACCTCAGATTACTAAATACATGCTGTAAAATGTCATTTGTGTTTTTGACAATAAACAAGTGAATTACATGTAAAAAAAAAATAAAAAAAAAAAAAAAAAATATATATATATATATATATATATATATATATATATATATATATATATATATATATATATATATATATATATATATATATACGCTTATATTAAAAATACATTCTCTGAAAAAGCCTAAATATTTAATGCAGTGGAGCTACTTAAATTTGTTTTAAGGATTTATTAGAAGATATTTTTACAGGAAAAAAAGTGAAATTTTGTTATTGAGAGTAAGATTTTTTGCACTATTCTGAACGTATGAATGTAACACATCATTTCTATGGATAAATGTTTTTAAACTGAATAGACAAAATATTAAAGGAATATTCTGGGTTCAATACAAGTAAAGCTCAATCAACAGCATTTGTGGCATAATATTTACCACACAAAAAAAATTTACTAATAATTTTCTTAAAAGGGCAAAAATCTGTGTTACTTGTGAAGCACTTTCAATGAAAGTGAATGGGGCCAGTTTTTATTTTATTTTAAAATGCTCACTTTTTCAAAAGTATAGACAAGTGATGATATGATTTCAGTGAAATAAAACCTCTTACTAACCTTTTTTCTAAAGTTATAACTAATTTTACAACTTTGTTACCATGACGATAATGTCAACAAAGCCTAAAATGACCATACAAATGACAATTTAAACAACTTTACAGTTCAAATACTACAGTACATGATTTTAACAGAAGAATGAATGAAAGTGCTTTTATAAAATTATAAGCCTCACATCAGAATCAGAATCAGCTTCATTGCCTAATATGCTTACACATACAAGAAATTTGTCTTGGTGACAGAAGCTTCCAGTGCACAAACAATACAGCAACAAGACAGAGATGACAATAAAACAAATTAATAATATAAAAAGTGAATAGAAAATAAAATATATATAGAAATACACAATAGGACAATATACCGTATATGTACAATATACAGATGCAAGGGAATGTAATGGCAGAAGAAGTATGGTATATTGGATAAATATAAATAGAATAAGCATTAAATATTGCTCAATGGGGCAGTTTTAACTGTCCATGAGATTGATAGCCTGAGGGAAAAAAAAAAACTGTTCCTGTGCCTGATATTTCTGGTGCTCAGTGCTCTGTAGTGCCTGCCAGAAGGTAACAAATAACCCTTTATAAATTATTCCCATTCGCTTCCATTGTAAGTGCCTCATTGTAACCATTTGTGCTTTTTTTATAGAAAAGGAGGGACGAGTGAATATTACTTTTTGTGGTTATCAACATTATGGCACAAATGTTGTCGACTGAGCTTGATGTGTATTGAACCCGGAATATTCCTTTAAGTTAAACAAATTACTATAAAATTCAAAGTAATCTTCACATTTAAAAAAATTAAAATAAACTTTATTCTGATTGCCAATTATTTAATTTGCAACTGTTGTGGAACACAGTTAATAATATTTTGTATTTTGCATAGCACCGTTACATGTATTCTGATACTCCCCAATCCTGTGTTCATAAAACAATATTTCAACACAGTGAAGAACCTTTTAAGCTTATTGATATTAAATTTAAAAAAAAAACAATCTTATGATTTTTAGGATATATAAAAAAAACATTTGAAAAGAAAGAAGCTGATTTAATAACAGACTACTTTTTCATGCATTTCATAGCATAATAACAATAACATATTTGTTATAATTACTGTAAACTATAGATAAATAATATATCAGCTGATTTACAATAGGAAGTTCTAAACATGAATTCCACAGATACTGTTTTCTTGAACATAAGCAGTGCATTAAACCCTCCATGTCATACAAAAATGATGCATTCTGCTTCTCCAAACCCACCAGCAGATGGCAGGAGTGATTTTCATTAGGTTAAATCACTTTCAAAATTGTGAAGAAGGCAAAGTGTTTCCAGACAGATGATAGACTCTATATGTGCCAGACAGAGAGAAAGACAGTCCAAAAGACAGATAAATGACTTGATATCGCATGTTATTAATCTTGCTCCCATTTCTTGGCTTTACCGTATATGACCACAAATTAATATTTCCGCTTTCCTTAGATAAGAGGACTTTCATTTGCAGCCACTGTATCTTCTGAGTCACAGACTTAATGAGGATATAAAATCGTGTTTTGGAGCAGATTGCCTGGGCTTTCTATTCCGCATCATCCTTCTTGCTGCTGACGTCTTGAAGGAGAAGATGCCATTCACTTGCGTCTGTTGTTCTTCAGTGTCAGGTGACAAGAGAGTGATTCACTACCAAATGGCCGGCTTTGGCCCACTGCGTACCTGACAGGTGATCGCCCTGGGGATCGGACCTGCTCCATTACAATGATTCCCCCCACTAATTGCTTCTCACACTGAAGCCAGTACTTGTCTCTGATGGTGTGTCTGGACCTCGACAATAACAGGAGCATCAACAATGACAAAAGGCTTGCAATCGATAGCAGACGGTCCCTAGTGGGGATCTGTCGATAGGTAAACAAAATGTTGCCCCCACCCATGCAGCTGAGTTGACTAGGGACAGAGCAGACTGGTGCAGCACGGACTCAGAAGATAATGCTAGGTTACGAGGAAGATATTGATGTCATCGACCCGGGGGGAAGAGCCAGGGCTTCTTGTGCTCACATTTCTGAAACAGCCATCTGTCAATTAGCATAGCAGACACAAAGACCCACAGAACATATGTATTCAAACACAATGCTGCCACTTGCATCTTTTCTGCATTCACCTGAAGCAAAGAGCAATACTTTATAATTTGACAGCGATGGTGATTGGGATCAGGTGGTTTTGCAAGTAAGCAGATGTACCTGCGGTCTCTTTGTTAAACTAACTAGATCTTGGCATGTCAGTTCTGTTTGCCTGTCACCCTCACTCTAATGGACGAACATTGGGCTCTGGTTACGATCTGGAATTAGCCATCTGTTTCCTTGAAAACACTGTACCGGAAAACAGGTCTGAAAAGGATAAAAAGCAACATTTTTGCAAAGCTTCTCATGTGACAGATTTGATCCTGTTTTCATCATGTTTCCCCCTTTGTAACAATCCACTACACACACTCTCCCATACACACTCATTTTCTGTGAATAGGCAACTCAGTAATTTTATGATTGTACTTGTAAATGTAAAAAATAAAAAAAGTTGCTTTTCAGCAGTTTTCTCTGGCAAAATATTTGTAATCCATTTCCAGCCTCCAGACAAACATTAACCTTTGGGCCAGAAAACATACTTTACGACAGTACATGAATGCAAACGCTTCTTGCTTTGAATGCTCGACTTCACATGTTCTATGATCTAAAATTTGTCAGAGCTCAATTCCTAGCCCAACACAAGTCCATGTTGCATTCTCAGTGTTATTGTTGCCTCTACGGTCAGTTTTCACTTTCAGGTCAACTTTTATCAAGGCCAAGCAACATTTTGAACAGAATCTTGTTAAAAATGTGATTATGGCTTGGAAACTAAATAAAAAAATACATTTCTAACTTGATTAACTGAATAATAACACATCTGATTTAATAGCAGACACTTGAAGGTAACTATTCGGAGTACTGAATTTGATGCCAACAACGATAACGCAATAACGATAATAACGTACATCACTCTGGCTAAGAATTTGCATCTTCATTTGCTTACTTGTGCAGAATGTGTTTAGTGTAATTTCAGCATGTGGAAATTGTAGTTGTTGGCCTAAAGAGGCGTTCACTCCAACAGTGATATGCAGTTACAAAGCAACTGGAAATCGTCTCGGGTTATGACTATAACCCTTGTTCCCTGAGAAGGGAACGAGACACTGCGTCGTTGAAAACGACTCTTTGGGGAACGCTCCTTAGCGTGCGCCTCTGAATTATGAATGAAACTATTCCAATCTTGATTGGTGTTGCGTCATGACGTAACATGTGACGGCATAACCGGATGCATAAAAGTGACGCCGGTACACACACACATTAGCCTAGCGATGAAGCAAGCCGCTCTCAGGCATTGAGGGGCGTGGCAGGACGACGCAGTGTCTCGTTCCCTTCTCAGGGAACAAGGGTTATAGTCATAACCCGAGACGTTCCCTTCCGAGGGAACTCGCACTGCGTCGTTGAAAACGACTCTTTGGGGAACGAATGCCCACTAGGCCACGCACCGAAAAAAGGCCTGCCCTAGAGTGAAACTGAACTCAGGCGCTCAACTAGGACGAGAGCACACGTGCGCCAGGCGTACTAGGGAGGTGCAGACTATAAAACCTGATGAAAGTGTGCGGGGTAGCCCAACTCGGGAGGCACTCCCGATAAGAGAGCCCTGGAGGACGCCATGCCTCTAGTTGAATGAGCCCTTATGGCCAAAGGTGAAGGCAAATTGCGCACCTGTAGGCCGAGATAATAGCCTGAACAATCCAATTACTAATGGTTTGTTTCAAGGCAGGGAGCCCCTTCTTAGGTGACCCAAAACACACTAACAGTTGGTCCGACCTCCTCCAAGAAGAGGACCTCTCGAGGTAAATGCCCAAAGCTCTGACAGGGCAGAGCAAATGGAGCCTCTCTTCTTCTGCCGACACATGAGGTGGAGGATGAAAAGCCTGCAGGACCGTAGACCGTGCCGCGTTAGAAGGCACCTTAGGCACATAGCCAGGTCTCGGGTGCAGAATGGCTTTAACTCCGCCAGGGTCAAACTCCAAGCAAGCTGGTGTTACTGCCAGGGCTTGAAGATCTCCCACCCTCTTTAGAGAGGTAATAGCTAAGAGAAAAGCCATCTTGAAAGTAAGGTCCTTGGGCGAAGCCGACTGAAGGGGCCAGGGATAACCCTTCGAGAACCACCGCCAGGTCCCAGGCAGGAACCCTG
Source organism: Xyrauchen texanus (assembly GCF_025860055.1). Taxonomy (NCBI): domain Eukaryota; kingdom Metazoa; phylum Chordata; class Actinopteri; order Cypriniformes; family Catostomidae; genus Xyrauchen; species Xyrauchen texanus. The sequence goes on along the minus strand of NC_068279.1, from coordinate 53,571,456 downwards.
GACCTGGTTGTCGGTCTCATCCTCCTTGTACCACGGAGAAAACGAATGACCAGCTGGTGCCTCCCCAGAGGCCCATCACTCAGTGGTGCATGGAAAGCCGAAATGGCAGCCACGTACACCTTAAGTGTGGAAGGGGAGAGACCCGCAGAGAAACGATTTTGAAGAAACTCCAGAACTGAAGCCACCGGGCAGTTAACTGGATCTAATTCATGTTCTCTACACCAAGTGGAGAACACATTCCACTTGAGGCCATATAATCTCCTAGTAGACGGAGCCCTAGAGCCAAGTATGGTTTCAACCACCCCCGCTGATAGACCAGCATTTAGGTACTGAACCCCCTCAGGGGCCAGACCCACAGTTTCCACAGCTCTGGACGAGGGTGGAAAACTGTGCCCCCTGCCTGAGACAACAGATCCCTCCTCAGAGGAATCTGCCGTGGCGGAGCTATCAGGAGTGAAATTATGTCTGAGAACCATACTCGGGCCGGCCACATCGGAGCAACCAAAAGTAGACTGATGCCCTCTTGGCGGACCCTTTCCAGGACTCCCGGGAGCAGAGCGATCGGGGGAAATGCGTACAGGCGAGGCCTCGGCCAGGCCTGTACCATGGCATCCAACCCCAGTTGGGCTGGATGTGAGAGGAAGAACCAAAGTGGACAGTGGGACGTCCCTCGAGACGCGGATAGATCCACTTCCGATGGTCCAAATTTGTCCCCTATCGACTTCACCACCTCTGGATGAAGTCTCCATTCCCCGGGCCTCAGCCCCTGCCTCGACAGGATGTCTGCTCACTGATTCTGAACCCCCGGAACATACATTGCTCTGATAGACAGTATTTTCCCTTGGGACCAAAGAATTATCTGATGCGCCAGTCTGCACAGAGGGCGCGATCCGAGTCCCCCTTGTTGGTTCAGATAAGCTACCACTGATGTATTGTCCGAACGTACTAGGACATGGTAACCTTAGATGTCTGGAAGGAAGCTCCTCAGAGCCCTGAACACAGCCAACATCTCTAGACAGTTTATGTGCCAAGAATGATGATGGTCCTGCCACAGACCCCTGGCAAAGCGGCCGTCCATGACCGCGCCCCAGCCAGTGAGGGAGGCATCTGTCGAAACGGTTTTCCGGCGACATGACGCTCCCAACACTGGCCCTAGGGACAGGAACCAAGGTTTCTTCCATATTAGCAGAGAACGAAGGCATCTGCGCGTTACTCTGATTATACGAAATGGATTCCCCTTGGGGGAAAACCCCTTGGCTTTCAGCCACCACTGGAGGGGCCTCATGTGTAGAAGGCCCAAAGGTATAATGTTGGATGCCGCTGCCATGAGGCCCAGCAGTCTTTGAAACTGCTTTACAGTGATGGCCTGGCCTAGTTTTAACCCGGACACCATCGCCAGAACGGACTCGATACGTGCAGGAGACATGCGTGCCTGCATCGTAACCGAGTCCCACACAACACCCAGAAACGTTGTGCACTGGGATGGTTGTAACACACTCTTTTTTGTGTTGAGTCTCAACCCCAAACTTCGAATATGGCCAAGGACGACATCTCGATGCCGAACCGCCATTTCTCGAGACTGGGCCAGAATGAGCCAGTCATCGATAAAATTCAGTATGCGGATGCCCTGAAGTCTCAGAGGAGCAGGAGCTGCATCCATACATTTGGTGAATGTGCGGGGAGAGAGTGCTAGGCCAAACGGAAGAACCCGATATTGGTAAGCTTCGCCCCCGAAAGCGAACCTCAGGAACCTCCTGTGACATGGAAGGATGGGTACATGAAAATAGGCGTCTTTTAGATCTATCGTGACAAACCAGTCCTCGGATCTGATCTGACTCACGATGACAGGAATGGTAAGCATTTTGAACCTGAACCTCCTCAAAGGCCGGTTCAAAACTCTGAGATCTAAAATCAGCCCCCATCCTTTTTTGGAACTATAAAGTACCGGCTGTAAAGACCGGACTCCCTGTCTGAATGCGGAACACGTTCTATGGCCTCCTTCAGCAGCAGAGATTGCACTTCTTGTTCCATCACCTGAGCCTGCTCCGGAACCACTGTAGTCTGCACCACCCCAGAGAATTTGGGGGGGGGGGGCGGTGCCCGAACTGCAGTCTGTACTCTGATTTTATTATATGCAGGACCGATGCAGATATGTTGGGAAGATGATTCCATGCCTCTACAAAATCTACTAAGGGAACCAGCCTCTCGGGTGTTTTTCGAGCACTGTTCTGGACTTCCTGAAGCGAGATACCGGCAGGATTTAGTCGTTACAGTCCTTGTGACCACAATTGATGTGTGTTTTTTATTTTTTGACGCTGGAAATTGATGTGGCCCGAAGCGTCAGAGACGGCGGGAACCGACACCGATTTCCTGAGGACTCCGCTGCGAGAGCAACATCGGTCTCATGCTCTGCAGCGGGGGGACAGCCCAGCCCTCCGAGGTTCTACCACCTCGGTAGGACCTCTTTCCCGAAGCTTCAACTAAGGCTGGTCTCGGGTGTTTTTCGAGCACTGTTCCCGACATCCTGAAGCAGGAAACCGGCAGGATTTAGTCGATACGGTTCTTGTGACCACAATTGATGCTTGTTGGGTTTGTTTTTTTTTTTTGACACGAACGGCACGGTGTGCGTTCGCTGGAAATTGATGTGGCCCGAAGCGTCAGAGAAGGCGGGAAACCAACACCGATTGTGTGCGGCCATGTAAGCCCTACTTATTAAAGCAGATGTAGCTCTGCAGGGCTTACTAGGCAGCGCCGGGGTTTTAGCCCATATCCCGTGCCCCCAAAACATCGTCTGTAATCAAACACTGGGGCTGGAGATACGGGACGAATGCGGTTTACCCCACGATCTCGTTTTAGATATCTTTGTGGAAATCGGGGAAAAACGGCAAACCCCGGCGCTGAGGTTGTGATCTGTGCCGCAGGAAACGCACGTCTAATTTGCTTTCAACTTGCGTTCCCTGCTCATTTTGTGGCCAGCTGATATTCAGTCTGGCCACGGCACGCGTCACAACCTCAATCAGCTCCTCATAAGCTTGGCCAAAAACTGGCGTGCTTGGCTCACGGTCGTCCGCATCGATGCTGAGCATATCCACTTCCTCGGAAGCAGTGAGCTCAAGCAACAGGACCTGATCATGGGCAGAAGAAGCCGCGACGCGGGCTTCTGCACCACTCACAGTAGGCTCGGGATCCTCAAACGAAGAATGAGAACGTGCCGCAGCAGTCTCATTCTCATCTGCAAAATCCCGCTGCGAACCCCGCGATTTCAAGCGCCGCGCTGCCTCAACAGACGCGGGACCAAAACCGTGGGGAACGCGAGCCTGACCGTGCTCATCAAAGCACGCCAACCGGGAGCGCAGCACTCTCATGGGTAGTGCTTCACAACTTTCACAGGCAGATCCCTCGAGAGCTGCCTGTGCGTGCTGCGCTCCCAAACAGTTCACACATAAAGCGTGCATGTCCCTACACGTAATGAAACGAGGGCAGGGGTGCACGCACTTCTTGAACTGTCCGGTGGCCATAATATATTTAAATCAGACAAACAACACCAAATAAGACAAACAATTTCAACATAGAGCGCTTGCTGAAGAGCGAAAGCTAATGTGTGTGTGTACCGGCGTCACTTTTATGCATCCGGTTATGCCGTCACATGTTACGTCATGACGCAACACCAATCAAGATTGGAATAGTTTCATTCATAATTCAGAGGCGCACGCTAAGGAGCGTTCCCCAAAGAGTCATTTTCAACGACGCAGTGCGAGTTCCCTCGGAAGGGAACTTTTGTTTACGATGAAAATTGGCTATGTATGCCGTCATGACTGTTGTGATGTGGGCATGTCCGACCATGCATCTAAAGTTGACATGCAATGTGACATGGCTAAAACCAATGGAAGTGAGGACAGGAAAGCACATGTGATCCATCCTCGATCAGATACTCTAGTTGAGTGTAGGCAAAATGGTGGAAAAAAATATTAACAGTGTCAGTAATTTTGAGTTTATTCATGCATTGATAAACATTAATCCTGTTCATGATTTAATACATAATGCACTGCTGTAATTTATAAACAAATGTTTTCCTCTATAGAATATTAAAGATGCAATAAAACTGAATCAGAATGGAATTACATTATTTTTGCCTGCAATTTTGTAGTCCTACTTTCCATAGCTATGGCTTTTGTCAATGAAATTAATGCTGGTTAAAGTTTCCTTAAAGTTTCCTTTTGCTCTGATATAAATCAATGAGGTCGTGACCAACAGTCAGCATCAATAGAGGCCCTTAAAGGAAGTACTCAGCCCCAACATTAAGTTGTAAAAGCATTTTGTCCTCAAACTGTCCTGCATCATAATGACTCATACTGCCAAGCATACTTTTTCCCTCCGAATGTTTTGCTTACATTCTGCTCTGTCTCAACAAACATAAAGTTCTGCCTTTTTTTAAGTTGCGACATGCTTGCCCTGCATAACTTCTTAAAACCATTCCCAGGAAATTAACAACTTAATGGGTGGAGTGTGTTTTTTTGTGTGTGTTTTGGAGATAGTCTATTCTGTAATTGAGTGTATGGCTGCTTATTGGATCTCATCCTGTAAACCTGAATAAAAATGCTCAGCCAGGGAATTGCCGTCTACACATTCAAAGGTGCATCCAATTTAATCACGCTACAGTCTCCGTTCACTCAAGAAGAAAGCGATGGATACTGCTCTTATAAGTTGGTATTAAACCCCTGCCAAGCTGCTGACCAAAATCAAATTTCCAGGGAATGCTAAACCCATGGATTTTTGCTAACCATTCAAATAGATGGAGGAAGCAAATCAAATCAGTTTAAATGCAGCCGGTTTGCCGCACTTCAACGGATGTTCTCTTTTTTTTGCATTGCTTTTGTCCCCTCGTGAACCCCAGGTTCAATTGAAGGCATATCTTCCTTCCTGGAAGATGGTTGTAGGTGTTCCTAGAAACAAGGACATTTCCTTCTCTACATTACACTGAATGATCGGAATGACCTATTCACTGAGGTTTTAGGTCATCGGATGAATCAATTCCTCTGCCCAGCTGGCTAATGTTTGCATGTATCAGACACTGATTAGGGACAGTAATAGGGTGAGCTCAGATGAGCAAAACAGATAATAACATTTAGATGTCGTGGTCGCTCCATTTCTTGTTATTTAGAATTGGTTTCTCTGAAGTCTAGAGAGCTAAGGGGTCATCGACTGATACCTAAAGAAAAACATTCGTGGTAAACAAACAGTTCTGATTTGAAGTTTGTGTTCTGTCATTCAAATTCTATCCATTTACCAAATTACAGTATGTGTATCCTCAGGGCATTCCTCAGTCTTAATAGTAAAGGCTTTAAAAGCCTCCATTTGTGTTGTAGAAGCCTCCAAGAATCCCGACTCATCTACACCTGAGTTCTATTTAGAGTTCCCCATACGTCGTATCACTCGTTCTTTTCACCTGACCTCCTAGACCCCCACCCCCCACCCCCCACCATTGCACACAGACATACAAACACGCACCCCTAATTACATTCCCTATAGAACTGGCTTAGGTTACTCTGCAAACATAAACATAGCCATAATCGGTTTGTCTATTTTTCACATGTGCAGTTGAACAGTCAACTGTGGTTTTTCTAGGAAACTGTTGGTGGTAAATGTGTGTGCACGTTTGCGGCTCTCTGTTTGTCTATGAGTGGGGGTGCATGATATTTCATGTTGTATTTTCTGATCATCTGTTTCCCATTTCAGGACACTGTTGTTTTTTACCCTTTTCACAGTTGCTGAATGCCACTGTAATGGGCATAATTGTTCAACCATTAATTTTCTTTCTTTCAAGCAGGCACTTTTTAAGCGGCTTCCTTGGAGTGGACTCATGGGTTCCCAGCAAACACACATGCCAAAACTTGCTCCACCTACACCTCCAAACACAAACTATTTTTTTAAGCTATACATCTGTTGGTTTTTCAAACTGCAAGGCTGGAGCTACAAATATTGGAAATTACGAAAAAAAACTGATCCCGTTGTATTCCTTGTAACTTGTAGTGGCGCTGTCTGAAATGGTTTACAATTGAGTTTGAATTATTCAGACATCTCCAGCACAGACTAGATCATTGAAACAAAATCTGCAAATGTATCTTATTGTTTGCAGTAATGAAGAAGGTCTTTATTAAGTGCAACATCCACATGAGCAGCTTGTGAATGACACTGTACTTCACAACTCTGAAATGCCATGTGGCAGGACTGACACACTGCGTAGTGTTTTTGCACTGATTCCATACTTATAATTTATGAAATCTCATTTGTTTTGTGTGTGTAAAGTTACAAATTAAAAGAGAAAACTAAATTTGTAGATTCCATTTGTAAAGTCCATTGGAAAAATTGGAAATACTACATTGTTGTTTAATATATAGATCATTTTTGTTGAATTTCCAACAAAAATAACTATGTTCTGATAAATACCATTACTATTTAAAGTGACTCATATCGTGAAATAGATTTTTGTCATACCACCCACCCCTAGTTCATACACACCTCTCCATTCACTCTCTGTTTTGTCTTACACGACACTCTGCCTCTGCCAGGCATCTCTCATGCAAGTCATTATACCGCAGTGGATTGCAGTCTTTCCCCTCCATCGCTCTGCTGCTGTAATAATGTCTCATTCATCAAGGTCGTTTACAGAGAGTTGCCTGTGTGTAAATAAGGGGTGAGGTCTGGCAGCCAGAGAGCTGCTGATGCTATCATTGAGAGGGGCACTTCCTCATGACAGACTACTGGATGTATCCAAGGAGGCCTATAATACCTGGAGAATTTTATCTGTTAGCATTCCCATTTATCTCAATGGCAGTTGTTTGGCTAATGCATGAGCCCTCATAAGCACTCCATTTAAATTCTAGTATCTTCCCTTATGGACACTGAGCTCAGTAGACAGGCAGGAGAACTGACATCTTGACCAGGCTGATTATCTGATGTCACCACAAGAACGTGCACAGTTGGCCGTCACTAGCCGCTATCATGAGCTGTGACATCAAATGCAGCAGACAGAAAAATAAAAGTCAAATTCCTGCTTTAACCTGTTGATATGCAATTCCCCTGCATGCAGTTGTGACGTCACTCTGCTTACCGTTAATATATCATTTACCATCTATAAATTTAATTAATGTTACCAAATTATACATCTTTTCAAAGATCTAAGGGTTCAGCATTAATATCCGATCTCTATTTCAAAATAGCAATGCTCCAGAAACAGCAATTTAGTTATTTGTGCCAGGAGTACAAATGAAAACATGCAATATCAAAACGGGACTTCATACATTTATTATGAAAACACGATCACCAGATGAATCCAGTTCAACACACTTGGGTCAATTGTCCATGACAAGCATTCATTGAAAAACATCCAATATCATTTTTTGTCCATAAAAGTGATAAATCTGAGAAATAGTGATATATTCTCCATTGTTTACATGAGATCTCGCTTGAAAGAATTACCCTTCATCATCGTTCTTCAACAAACTATGCAATCTGAGCAGCATTCATGTTGTAAAACTGTAAATTATCGTATATATTAGAGTCTCGTAAACAAAATGAGCCTGTCTCCAAAGTCTGTTTTTAAAAATGCGGCGTAGTTTTACTCAAGCAGTGCCGTCAGATTTTGTGTCGTCTTGAAAGGCGGAGCCTTAATTTTACGTTTCCAGCGATTTTACAGAGAAAAAAGCTTGCAGGAATCTCATTTTTTGTTAGATCATCTTCAAATTTGAATCATAACTTCTTTAGACTTGTAGCTTTGAGAACATTGTATTTCTGTGTTGTCTTGGCACTTTTATTATTGTTTTGTTAGATTATAAAAACATGTTCAGCACAAAATATTTCCATTATTATAAACTTCAGCTGCTCTAACTTTAAAAAATAACAACATATATTAATTCTGAAACTTTGGAAATAAAGCCCAAAGTGTTTTCTTTTAAAAGATAATACAACTGTGTCCATACTCTAACGGGTCCAGTAAATACAACCATTTAAGTTCAGGTATGTCATTTTCATAATTTGTGCTCAGAAAGGGGGTGCATATCAACATGTTAAGGAGCCTTAAAAAAAAAAAACATTGGCCACTGGTAAAACGTCTATTATGAAATTATGAATGATAGTAAATGTCACCAATAATGGTGTAGCTATAGCATCTACAAGCAGAAGCTAACAGTAATATGCTAACCAGCCAAACCTTGACCACTTGGCTGCAACCTAATATAAAATCAGTGCTATACCACTCATTGGCTGGACTTTTGATAATGGTTCTGCTGAGATGGGAATGCACATTTTATTTTGACAGGTTCTAGTTGACATGTACTGCTGTTTTATCCCAAGGCGAAATACTGGGAAGAAAGAATATTTCATTTTGGTGAATCAGAAAGAGTCACAAGCTCTTGCCATCACTCTGCTAGGTCTGAGTTACCCCTTTGTTCTCCGCCCCATGCTTGTCCTATTATTGCCCCTGAGACAGAGTCTCCTGACACTCACACGTGGGCTGACCTTTTTTGGTACAGTTTCCAATTAAATCTTGACAGGTTCTTGTCTGAACAAAGCACCCTGAGATGCCCTTTGTCTGTCTCTTCACAGAGATACACCACTTTTCAAGTGTAGGTGGCAGAGCCTGTTTTTGGTGACTTGGAGGTGACTCATCGCATACGATGGAAGGACGTGGCTCATGGAGATAATTGCATTTCTCTCACCTGTGCCATTTATTTTGCAGGCCTTCAAAAGTGCCACTATGAGCTCATACTGGTGTGCGGGGAAAGGTGATGTCATTGAGAACTGGTGCCGTTGTGACCTGACGGCTCTTGGCAAGGATGGTCTGCCCAACTGCAGCCCCCTACGACGGCCCATGTAAGTTAATCTGGCCAAGCGGCTCGAGGCCCTGATGATGCTGTAACGGGCTTCTGCAAACATCTCTCAGCATTCTATTTAAAATCATGTACATGCAATATTTGATTCACATGAGCTAATTTTGGCCTTTAGAAGTATTTTAAAGCATCATAGGCACAGTTCCCATGCCCTTTAGGAGAGAATTGTTTTCAGATATGGTTTGTCTTTTCCTTTCAATAGTTTTGCGTTACCTAACAAAAAGTGTTGCGTTCCCTTGCAATAGTTTGATGTCCCGTGGAATAAGTTTTGCATACCCTCACAAAGCGTTTTGCTTTCCCTCACAATAATGTTTGGTTCCCTCTCAATACCTTTATCCATCCCATTCAGAATTAACCATTGTTTTACGACAGTGACCTTAGATTAAGGATGATATTTGTAGTAAATCCATAACCACAAAATTGACCATAGTTTGACTACAGTAAACATATTTAATCATGATATTCTTAGTGAAACCATACTAACAATACAGGGAAACCAAAACTGTTAATGCTGTAACCATGTAACCAATATTGTTATAAGAGCCATGGTTTTAAAAACCATTATACATGACCCAACCATTAACAATGGTGTTACTGGTTATGCTATTAGCACAAATACCATTGTTAGTTGCATTGGGACACAGGTTAAGTGTCACATGAGTGATAACACAGGATGAAATTTAGGAACACTACCTCCCTGCACACGGTTCACGACCAGGCTGAAGCCTTGCCTCCTAGTGGTCAGATTTTCAGACCTTTGGCAACTTATGTGAAATTGCAGGAGGTTATTACATGTGCAGTGGAAAAATTGCACCTAGATTGGCCTGATGAAGTGCAGTCGATCTTAAATAAGTTGATCTGTAAATCTTAGACTACTGTATTTTAGTATGCCAGTGGGCAGCTATGGCTCATAGTCAGCTCCCTTTTTCCCAGGACCTCCATCGTGATATTTCAAAGTCCTGGGATCAAAATTATTCGGCCAGGATTACGAATCATTCGTTTTCTAATGTGTGTCAAGCTTACGACCATGGATATACTTCTATCCCGGTAATAGAAGAGACGCTGGCTGCCCATCTCTCTCCTTCTTCGGCAACCACATGGAAATCAAGGTCTACACTTCCCTCGAAGCCGTGCAAAGTTACGTCATACTTGTTGATCAAGGCCTACCAGGCGACGGGCCAGGCGGTTTCGGCTTTGCCCACGCTGATGGTTTTGCAAGCCTACCAGCCCATTTTATGAGGGATTTAGATGAGGGAGCTGGACTAAAAGCAAGCCTGACAGATGGAATTTGATTTCGCCATTGTTACACGCCAGAATATAGTTCAGTTTCCCCCCACAGCTTGCGCATCACATTAAAAACTAACATTCCGAATTCAGCCTCTGTCTCCATGACCAAGGGTCTCGAGTTATGCATAACAGCACTCAATGTTCATCAAACACAAGTCTACACAAGACACATAGTGAAAATAAGCACAACATATTGTCCCTCCAGATAGAATACTAGGGGCGTTTGTGGTGAGTTTTCCAAAACAAAAATGTCCCTCAATATACATTCTTCCACATTTAAAATACTATGAAAAAGGTTTATTCTGTCAGCGTCCCTGCTACAAAGGCATCTTAGGGCACTCATTTTATGTCTAGTACAATAAAAGAAAAAACATTATCAAATTCCCTTCAACCAGCCTCAGTCATAGAGGAGCAAAGGCTTCCCTCCTCTGTGCTGCTGGTTCGGGGGTAGTTGCCAAAAGTAAGCCAAGCGTACCATCTAGTGGTTACAGGTCATGCTGCAGGCAAAAGCCATGCATTAATCCCTCTGTATGCCCATCTGTCGACTTGGCAGAAGCTGAAGGGCGATTTGAACTGGGTACTTCGAACGATAAAGCATGGTTATGTAATTCAATTCAGGCGAACTCAGCTAGTGTTCAACTGGGTCATTCCGACAGATGTTTCTGTTTGAGAGGACCCGTTTTTGATTTGGGAAATTCATTCTCTCTTAGAAGATGGGACAATACAGGAGATTCCCCCTTCTCAGAGAGAGTGTGGTTTTGTTCCGAAAATGAAATGTAAATTCAGAATGCTGACGCAGAAGCAAATAATGTCACAAGTGCAGCGGGGGACTGGTTTGTGACAATAGATTTGAATGATGCTTATTTCCACTTTCTCAAAATGCATTGATGCGGCTTGAGGCTTCAGGGCATCTGCATTTTGAGTTAATCGACGATTAATTGGTGCTAGCCAACTCTGAGACTTTGGATGCCCAACATCGAGATGTCATTCTCAGACATCTAAGCAATCTATCTGTAACCTAGACAAGAGTGTCCTGTTGCCAAGGCAACAGACTCTGTTTCTAGGGGTGGAACTAGATTCGCAGGCGATGCAGTTCACGTCTGTCTCAAGCTGGTGTTCTGTCATTCTGCCAATGTTTAACAATGTTCAGAGTGGGACGCGTTCTCCCTGCGAGAACATTTTACAGGCTTTTGGGACTCATGATTGTGGCTTTCACTGTAACTCCTCTGGGCATGTTGCATGCAAGACCTTTTCAGTGCTGGATGAACTCCACAAAGGGACTTCAACCTCTGACGCAGGCATTCTGTCTCTTCAAAGTGACGCATGGGTGCTGCCAAACTCTGCTAGCATGGAAACGGTCCTGCCTTCTGATGTCGGGCATTCCGTTGAGACAGGTGTGTTGCCACAAAGTTATAACAACAGGAACCTCCATGGGTTGGGGCGCTGTATACGAGGGTCATCCAGTCTACTGGGTCTGGACGGGCTAGCGGAAATATCGGCACAGAAACTATCTGGAGATGTTCACGGAGCTGGCATTGACATTTTTCCTCCCAGAGATTCAGGGCAGCCATGCCCTTATCCAGTCTGACAACTAGACGGTGTTGTCCTATATCAAACACCAGGGAGAAGTGTGTTCTCATGCCATGCTGAGGCTGGCATGGTGCATTCTTCTGTGGGCACGTGACAATGTGTGGTCTCTACGAGCCATGCATGTTCTGGGCCAGTTGAATCTGGTGGCAGATCTCTTGTCCGGACAGAGCTTGATGCCCAGAGGACATTACATCCTCAGATTATGGAACAAATTTTGAAGTAGCAAGGAAGTGGATCTGTTCTCTTCGAGCAAAATGTCACACTGTCCCCTCTGATTTGTCCCTCTCGCCCCAGAAACTGCTGGGCATTGATGCATTGGCACATTATTGGTCACTTGGCAACTTTACATGTTTGCACTTCTGCAGAGAGTTCGAGAGGATCGGATTCAGCTTCTGTTAGTTGCACCGTTTTGGCCATCTCAAGTATGGATTTCGACTCTGGACTCTCTTGGGAGATTCCAGTCAGAACAGACATGTTGTCTCAGGCTCGGGGCAGCTTTTGACCCCCGGCCAGACTTGGGAAAGTTATGGGTATGGCCCCTCAACGGGGCATTCTTTTGAATGATGGGTTATCCCCAAAGCTCCTAGGAAGCTTTATACATTCAAATGGCATATATTTGCTTCTTGGTGTACAAAGCGAAGTGAAGATCCAGTTCACTGCCCTGTCTGTGTGCTTTGGGGCCCGGGTTGCCCCAGCAATGCTTAAAGTCTATGTTGCCGCAATAGCGGCTGAGCATGCACTTATAAATGCAGTCTCTGTCGGTAGACATTCCCTTGTCTCTCGTTTTATGAGCGGGGTACGCGGCTTAGACCTTTTCGTCTTGTCAGCGCTCCTTTAGGGATTTATCTGTTGTTTTGGAGGTGCTCTTGGGTGCTCCGTTTGAGCTCTTGGCAACAGTCACTAATACGTTTCTGACTCTTAAAACAGCCCTGATGGTGGCATTGGCATCGTTTAAAAGTGTTAGTGATTGGCATGCCCTGTCGGTTAATCCCTTATATATGGATTTTGAGCCAGGGTCTTCAATTGTGGTGTTAAGACCTCATTTGTGCTATTTTCCCTAGGTTGTTTCTACATCATTTCACTCCCAGACTATTAATTCTCAGGCTTTATGTCCTCCCCCATTTTAGTCGGTGGAGCATTAAATATTGTATGTGCTTTACCCAGTTTGGGCGCTGCGAGTTTATGTTGACCGTAGTAGCCAGTGGTGTAAGTCAGAGCAGTGTTACGGTGTCCAAGCAAAGACTCGTTGGCTAGTTAATACAATTTCAAGTGCTGATGAAGCACGCAGTTTACCTTCACCTTCGGGTTATTCAAACTCATTCTATGAGGAGCATGGGCTTTGGCTAGCGATGCATCTTTGGAGGTCATTTGTATGGTGGCTGGATGGTCCTCTCTGCAAACATTTATTAGATATTATAATGGATGAGTGTTTCTTCACAGGTTCTCTCTGTTGGAATAGGAATAAACTCATAATTCCCTCTGTTTTATTCAGACACTTTATATAGCTTGCTTGTGCGCAGCTATATGCTTGCCTCAGGGGTGTAGACATTTGGCAGCTATTGTTTGCAGGGGGTGAATGTATATAATTACCAATGCAACTACGCAGCTGAAATTCCTACGAAAGGGAACGTCTCGGTTATGTGAAGCGTAACCCTGGTTCTCTGAATAGGAAAGAGACGTTGCGTAAGATGGCCATACTCATTAGCAGCTGCATAGGCTCATGCCTTCATGCAGAAAATCTTGATGGCACGAAGCAAGCAGCTTTATAGAGTCTGTGACGTAGCTCCCAAGGGGCGTCACTTAAGCACCATCAGCCAATAAATTGGCGTAATTGTATTATGGCTTCAGACCACGTGACACTCGGGGCAGCATCACTGTCCTACTCAAGGAACCAGGGTTACGCTTCATGTAACCAAGACATTACTTTATTAAAACCATGGTTAATTTTCATAAAAGATGGATAAATGTATTGCAAATGAATGCAAAACTTATTGTGAGTGAATGCAAACTATTGTGAATATTGAAATGAAATTTCCTCCATATCCTCTAAGTTGCACTGTACAAGCTTTTCCAACAAGTAGGTAGCAGAATTATGCAGCCTTATATCAGGGTTTGGACAAATTCTAAGACAGCATCAGATGTGTCCAATTTGGCAGACATAATCAACAGATATGTTGATTATGCTGTATTTGTTTTAATTTCATTCATTACTAAAAAGTATCCATAAACATAGTTCCCCTTCTGTCACTCACTCGAAGTTGTGTCAATGTAGTGACACTAGGGGTCACTCTTGAGAGACCCGAACACCTCTATTCTTTTGAAAAAAAGGCCAGTTTGAATTGGCGAGTGGACTTTGCATGTTACTTCCCCGGACATACGGGTATAAAAGGAGAAGGAATGCCCACTCTCATTCAGCGAGCTGAATACTACTGCTGTTCCATTCACCTCTTAAGAAGTGTATGCTGTTGAATATATGCCACATTTCCAGCAGCTTTCTCTCCTTCTGCACGACAAGTGCAGATTTCGCCCATAGGCGTTTCGACAGCGATAAAAGAGTGTATATTCCTGTTAAAGAGTAAATTCTCTATTAAAATTTCTCTATTTTTTATTATAATCTAAAAAGGTCAACTAAACAAGGATTTCTGGTCATCTGTCAGGTCACAACCAGACCAGGTGAGCTTGATTTGGAGGTGCCTGTCTTGGTGCCCCAGTATCCTTTGTGGAGGAAGACATAGCGGCACACAGAGTCTTAACCGCTGTTACGGGATTGGGCTTTGCCGGCGGCGGGAGGAGGGGCCGGGTGGATTGGAGTTGGGGTCTGTGTCTGTGTGGGGCAGGTCTGTTGGATGTGCTCACCGGCGGTAGTGGAGTGGCTCCCAGACCTAGAGAGTTTCATATATCAGCAATCATTTTATTGACTAGTCTAAAATTTCATAAAGCTGAGATAATATTATTATTATCACTACTACTACTGCTATTTTTGTTTTTATTATTATTACTGCTACCACCACTACTGCTATTATTGTTATTATTATAATTATTATTATTATTATTACTAGTATTATACTACTACTACAACTATTATTATTATTATAACTGATTGTTCCATATCTATCTATCTATCTATCTATCTATCTATCTATCTATCTATCTATCTATCTATCTATCTATCTATTATCTATCTATCTATCTATCTATCACTCAGCTACTTTAAATCTGTATCTTTCTTTTTCTCTCTCTCCACAACATCACCAGAAAAAAATTATTAATAATAATGATTACTATTATATGACATTAAATTAACCTAGTCCTTAAACTTATCACAGTACCTGTAAACGCTACTATATCGTCTAGGTTACGTATGTAACCCCCGTTCCCCCATGGAGGGAACGAGACGTTGTGTCAGAGAAGCGACACTAGGGGTCTCTCTTGAGCGCCGATATTCACCTCTGGACTATGAAAAAAGGCCAATGAGAGTTGGCAACCAGTATTTGCATGTCCCGCCCCCGGGGATTTAAGCGGCGCAAATACGGGAGCTCATTCAGGATTTTTCTGAGGAGCCGGAAATGGTCCGGCCACAACAGTGGCTCGGCTCAGCGACGTGGCAGGGGAGACACAACGTCTCGTTCCCTCCATCGGGGAACGGGGGTTACATACGTAACCTAGACGTTCCCCTTCTGTCGCACTCTCCACGTTGTGTCAGAGAAGCGACACTAGGGGTCCACTTATAAAAGTGCCATGCGCTGAGCCGTGTACGTGAACTGCTGATACAGGAGCGAGCAGGTATTCTTACGTGCAGGACGACCAACTGTATCAGGCTGCACGTACCCTTCCCCAATGCCCCATTTAAGCCATCAGGATTCCTTATCGTTACCCTGGAAGGGGGAACAAGGTGCTGGCCGCCAAGTAAGGGACATGCATATATATATATATGCATGTCCCTTACTTGTATAAGCTGCTATGTCTTGTTAATTTGTGTTTTGTTCAATAAAAAAAATAAAAAATAAATTATAAACGTTAATATTTCTCTATTAAAGCACACACATTGCCGGGTAATTCCCTGTGGACCTCCCATTCCCCAGCCCACTCGTTTGCTCCTGTCTGGTTCCGAAATGAGACCAGCCCACCTCTTGGCCAGCTTGACGTCTCTTTTGGGGCAGAATGAGTCTTCGATCACTGCATCAGAGAGCAAACTGGCGATGTCGGATGCTGAGGACCTGACTAGGCTGCCACCTTCGGTCTGCCTGCCCAGGCCAAGGCACTAAAAGAACTGCATGTGGGTAGTCCTGATTCCGATGTGCTGCAGGAGTTGCGCTTGGCAACCAACCTCGCCCTCCGGGCAACGAAGGTCATGGCCCGAGCACTCAGGGCCGTTGATCCCAGTGGCGTAAACTCTCCTCGTATGTCGCATCTCGCCCGCCATCTCCTCCTTTGGAGTCAGCGTGGGCTGAAGTCGCTGTGGGCCATTCACATCCCAGGCAGCCTCAACGCTACAGCAGATGCTCTGTCACGGCAGGCGATGCTCAGCAGAGAGTGGAGACTCCACCACTGGTGGCCCAGCTGATTTGGAGTCGATTCTGCATAGCACAGGTAGACTCCACATGTTTGCTTCCCCGGAATCCTCCCACTGCCCGCTCTGGTATTCCCTGACGGGAGCCCCCTTCGGGATAGACGTGCTGGCACACAACTGGCCCCGTGGGCTGTGCAAATATGTGTT
The DNA here is from genome assembly GCF_025860055.1 of Xyrauchen texanus. NCBI lineage: Eukaryota > Metazoa > Chordata > Actinopteri > Cypriniformes > Catostomidae > Xyrauchen > Xyrauchen texanus. Next base: position 53,554,974 of record NC_068279.1, on the reverse strand, counting down.
CCCCCCAGTGAGCCTACTTACACAGACTCTATTCAAGGTCAGGGAGGACGAGGAACGAGTCACCCTCATGGCCCCATATTGGCCCACCCAGACTTAGTTCTCGGACCTCACGCTCCTCGCGACAGCACCTCCTTGCAGATTCCCCAGAGGAAAGACCTTCTTTCTCAGGGATGGGGCACCATCTGGCACCCACGCCCAGACCTCTGGAATCTCCACGTCTGGTCCTTGGTCTTTTTCTGTAGGTACCCCTAATGTCACTACATCGACACAACGTCGAGTGAGTGACAGAAGGGGAATGTCTTAGTTACTGTTGTAACCTCTGTTCCCTGATGGAGGGAACAAGACGTTGCCACAACGCTGTACTAGCCGCTGAAATGGCTGGACCTTGTCTCGGCTCCTCAGCACAAAACCCGTATGAGAGTGGGCGTTCCTTCTACTTTTATACCAGGGGAGTGGCATACAATTCCACTCCTCTATTCTTTTGAGAAAAGGCCAATGAAAATTGACGTGTTCGGGGCTCTCAAGAGCAACCCCTAGTGTCACTACATCGACACAAAATCTCGTCCCCTCCATCAGAGAACGGAGGTTACGACAGTAACCAAGACATTCTAACTAATTAAAAATGGACTCTGTGGGTGTTATTTTAGATTAAAGCACTGTTAGCTTAGCAACATGCTAACACCAAGCTCTACTGGAATAAACTGTTTAAGTCTGAAGAGTGCTATTTGTGTGATGCACAGGAGTAGCCATAAAGAGAGATGCTGATATGCACAGCATTTCAAATCAGTTTAAAATTACTTATGATGGTTAGAAGGCCTTTAGACAGTGGGGCACACACAAATGACACTTATGACCATTGTCATTTATGACGTATCATCAAGTATATAGCAAAATGTCACATGAAATGAATTGTTAACAATGCTGTGACATTTTGTGTGTGTGAGAGCGTTTTTGTTTTTTGTATAAACGTCTTCAACAAAACAACACAAAATTAATCTATTCAATGTCTTGATTTTCTCACAACATTGTCTCTATTCCAAAACGTTGGAACTGCGGTCTACTGTCTACATACTGTAGGCAGCTACTGTATCTTCTAAGGCAGCATTCTAATTGGAGCCAGAACGGAACCAGATCAGAATGTTTTTGGTAGAAATGAAAGAAGCCTTTCACACAGGACAGGTTCTTGTGTTCAAAAACAGCTGTGCAACAGAATACAGGGGTCTCGAGACACATTTTTCAAATTTTACAAACTACTTTTAATTTAGACAGTGTCCTAAAAGCACAGCCTTTATGGTGCTAGACTCTGAAAACAAATTTCGATTGAGCAGAATCTCCAACGCTAGAAACCTTGCTGATATTGCCTTTGATTGAAACCTTTTGATTTTTTATATTTATTTCATTTTCAATATTTTTATTTACAAATAAATGTTGATTGCTAGAACAAACTATAACCAGTAAAACTACATTTATTGATTACAAAAAGACTTGCCTACTGTGGCTTTTATTTTTTGTGTTTTAAGATCTTGAATGACAAACTTACCACAGGGGTTATTACCATAGGACAAATATATGAGGTAAATAAATAATAGAGTTGAAGTTCAAGTAGATTATTTTGACAATGATAACAATATATTGGCCAACAATTAAGACAGGCTCACAGTGTACTATTCTGGCTATGGTTTTTCCATCTAAGACGAATTTTGAGATTGAAAAAAAATGTCTCTCATCATTCTCTCAGGACAATTTTACACACTTGTTTTGATAGCTCAGTGTGACATGTTCACAGATGACCGATTACTTACCTTTGCAATAAATATTAGTCTCTAACAAAGTTAAGGCAGTGTCAAAAAATATGCATTTCAGTCATGCTGCGTGACTGATGAGACAAAGCCCGATCAAAGCTATCAATTGGTATGATTGGGATGAAAACCTTTGCTTATTTTTGTAGTGTGCAGTCAGTGTTACACATCATCATAAAGGGCATCATCGTACATCATGCACCCAGCTTTAAATATAGTGCAGATTCAATGCAAGAACACGTTCTGTCTGAATAGCCGCTAATTCTTCAGACAGATTGACAAAATAAATCGCAAAATGGACTGCTGTGGACCATAGATCAGTATTACGATTATATCCAAAGAAATGGAAATAAACAAATAATAGATTGACTTCTAAAGCAAAATGTTGTATGAGTGAATTTTTTACTTTTCAGTAATGTCACAATAATGTAATGCATTTTAATCATCTAAATTATAATATTTATTATACATATTATAGTAATTTTTTAATTTATATTATAATACTTATAATCAGGGAATAGAATGGATAAAAACTGAATATTTTGTAGAAACTGTAAGAAACAGTATTTTTTCATTCCAGTTTGAGTATTCCACTGTATCCTTTCCAAATGAAAACTGGTTAGAACTAAATAAGAAATGGTTAATAACATGCTTTTTAAAATACTAGTACTCTGTGCTAAGGGTGGGTGTTATACCTGTTGCAGTGTTTCCATTTTGTAGCCTCACCCAAAATAAGTGAATGTAAGCTACTTTTTTCCCTTCTCTGGGAATTCTTTGCATAAAAATCATAAGCATATTATACAGTAGCATGTATAGAATGACATATTTTCAATAAATATATTTTTAATATTAATATATATCCTTAAAAATATTTCAAATATACATCTGGCCATCTAAAATCAATTAATAGCCAAAATCAATCTCTCATGTACTGAATGCATGCATATACTTTGGCACGTTTGAACTAAACGTCATATATATACTAAATTATTTAATTATTTATTTTCGTTATTTGTTTAATTCTTTATTAATGTATCACATCTAACAATAATTCAGTGAAGACTTGGAAACAACTGAGAAATGTACTTTTTACCTCTATATTATTCCTTTCACCTGGATTAATTTTACCTGTATATGTAGTAATGTTATATATTTGCCAAAAAGTTCTTCAGAACGTCCATTAAGGCAAAGAAATGTGTGATGCAGCAGTTTCCTTCAGAATCAAAGCACATGATAATCATGTTCAACTAAAGAGAGTGAAGCATCTTTTTTGGGCAACAGTAAGGGGTGTAGTTTCCGAAAATGTACTGTGATAAACCATTTGGAATTTGGCTTTATTAAAAAAATCATCAGAACTAAATGAACTGGTAATGAACCAGTTTGCAGCATTTAAAAATAATGTTTTCACTATGTTACAATTAAAAGGGCCTTTGTTCCCATTTGTGGTTATATTCTGCAAAAAATACATACACACACACACACACACACACACACACACACACACACACACACACACACACACAAAACAAGTTTGTTTTCCATTTTCACTTTTGTCCCTTGAACTGTTTTTGTCTCTGCTTATAAAATATAAAAAATAATACATTTTGAATACATTTTATTTAAGGTCTTTCTCAGGTAATATTAAAATGCAATTAATTTTGTCATTTCAATAAGAAATGTGCAGCCCTAAAAAACATACCCTACAAAAATATTGGGTAACACAGTCTGTTTTAATTAGACTAAACTATTTTTATTAAATGTTTTAGGTTGTGAATCACTTGTAACTATACGTAAAAACCAAATTTCTCTTGCGTTGTCCGCTTGTCTTAAATGGGATTTTTTCACTGGCCTCATTTGGAATTTGGCCAGAAGAAAGTATCTGAAAAGGCATTATTATGCTGCCTACCTTTCAGAACACCCCCTTATTATGCCTTCAAATCCTGCCTATGTAGGCAGCACACTAAGTTTTGGAACAGAGCCTTTCTGTCAAACCCCATTAACATACAGTACATGACACAGTGGAATAATTGGTGTTTTTTTTATCTTCACAGTTTGAGACTAGCTCCCCACCTGGAACCGTCCAGCACATTAGTGGCACTGGACTGGACTGACGTGGAACCCCTGATTGGCTACAAGGTTTCAGATTACATCATTCAGCATAAGCGTGTGGAGGACCCTTCAGAAGCAGAAATCTACACAGGTAAGCACAATTTACAGGTTTATACAGAATGTTGCACACCAGGGCAACTTTTTAAATATACATTTTAATAACATCCGTGCCAAAAACAACTTTATATGATATTGAAGATACCAAATTAGGGGAACTACATCTCTGTGTACTGAAGTGGTTAATGCATTTCATTTCCTAGCATCATTTAGGACTGTTAGATGGTGTGTGGTTTTTTCTACACATCCTTCTACACTGCACATAGACTGAGATATTTTTCATTTTAACTGCTTTGTCTTTGGTCTAATGGACCATCTCCAATCTTGGAGATGGGTCCAATAATTTAGATGGGAATGTACTATTCTTACATCTGTGATCATGTTGGAAATCTAATTTCCCAGTGCTGGGAAATTGCAGTTTAATCAGAGCTCTACAGTGACGTTGTCCTCGTAGCCTGCAGTCAGAGTCTGAAATACATAACTGATAGTCTTGTTGATCTCGTCAAATCTCGTAAAGCCCTTATGGCACTGCAATTTCAGGGTTACAGGACCAGAGGCAGATACGGATGAGGAGAAAGGAGACAGCTTACCAACAGCTTCTGTAATTGGCAGTCATAGCTAGTGAGTCATAGCTAGTGAGTCAGACCTCGAGTGATAGAAATCTAATAACATGATAGACGAAATGTAGAAGTTGAACAGACCAGATTTAGTCATCCAATCCACCAAACCTATCCATCTAGCGAGGTGCTGATTAGTGAAACCTGCATATTAAGACACCTCCTGGTATGGACGTGCTGATACAATGGGAGCAGATGGAGTCATCTTTTATTGTTTTGGACAATCCCCAATCAATGATATCCAGCTTGACATTGAGGAAAGCAAGGGGCTGTACCACAAGGCTAGTTGAACAAACTCAGGGTAACAGGACTGGTTTCAGCAAAGCCAATAAAAGCTGACAAAACCAGACACATCCAACCCAGTGCTCAATATAGACTTTCTCTGTCAGATCAGAAGTTGATACTGAGCTCATGATTAGTTAACAAGAAGTGGGGTCCACTGGTGTGCACCAGAAAACTGCAACAAAACTCTCTGGTGCACTCTGATGAAAATCTGGCTGAAAAAAAAAGCAGAAAAATCTTTTGGATCCCTGATTATATCCTTATATCCCTGACAAGACAATATTGACCATATTCAAAAGGTGAAAGGCAACACAATGTTATACAAATTTTCAGGGTCATATATCTCATTTCGGAAGTATATTTCCATATTGCCATTTGGTCTACTGTCGTAAAACAAATGTGCCGGGAACTCTCTACTCACATTAATGAGCGCAGTGAGCAAGAAAGGGGAAATACAAATCTGGATCAGTGCTAAAGAAAAAAACTATATTCAGGGATATTGCCTCTGCGCTTGCACCACGCCACTCACTTCCAGCGTAGGTCTCTCATTGTCATGCTTTTTCTTTAGAGCACTGGTCACCAATTATCGTACTGCGGTCTGGATCCAGACCCCAGATTGGTTCCATCAGTACAGCAAAGTGCTAATTGCTGACCATCTCTACACTGGGTTAAATGGGTTTTGTGTTTAGACATGGCAAACCAACCTGCCTATAGAACTAGAACCATGTTTTGTCAAATGAGTATTTATTCAATTAATAGTTTGTAAATTTATGTAAACACAATTCTACACACATTTGCATCCCACCCATGTCATTGTACCTTATTGTTTCTCAAAAATTCTCAAAGATGAAAGTGCAATTCAGCTGGACATGTTCAAGTTATTTGAAGTGATTCATAGCTTACTCACCAGTGATTCATCCTGACATGGTTAATTTGTTTTTCTTCCAATCAAAAAGAGAACAGGTCAAATAGATGACAGTTGTTTCTAGACTCAGGCCAGAGAGCTCATGGGGCTCTTTGATACTGTATTGTACAAAAGTCTGGTTATTAGATGATAAATTCATCTGATATCAGCCAGCACTTCTACAGTGACGTACCCACTTGCGGCACAGCAGTCAGGGTCAACTTCATACAGGGACACTAATCGACAGAACAGTCTGTTATCTTCTCCTATCTCATATCCATACATCCTCATGTTTCCTTGACTTGATACTACCTAACTCCAACTAAAGTGTTTTGCACCACACATCAATAACATTATAATCATAAGAGGATTTCCTGAGATATGTTTAAGACATCATGGTGGGCTCTGTTTGGATTAAAAGGGATGGGTAATATAACATTTTTACAGGCTTGTTATGTGTTTTTTTAATATTGAGGATGTTATTAATAAAATATGATGATCTCAGCTTTCCAACAACATCTAGTTTGAGCTTCTAGTCCATTCAAAGGCTGAGAAATTCCATGAAACATTAGGGAACATCCATGCAACGCTAAATAGACTGGATGTATATGATGTGAGCGCTCAGCTCACAAACATATAAAGTATTATTTATGAATTATTGGAATATATATATATATATATATATATATATATATATATATATATATATATATATATATATAAATAATAAATAAATAGCACAGAAGTAACCTGCTCACCCCTACAATAAAACATTGAATTAAACAATTGTAAGTTCCTATTGTGTTATTCATTTTTTTTTTTGTCCAAGAATGCTGGACATGCTTTTAAATAACTGAACACATATTACGATATCTCTGAAATTTCACAATCAACCACTGTGTTCACCTAAGGCTATTGACTCACTGCCACAAATATGTTTTGCATTTACTAATTAAACGAAATAAAATGTTTTGCTATGTGCTGACAAATGCCAGTAAGCCACAATGTTCTTGTTTTGCCATCTATAAACAACTTTATTGCATGCTGTTTGCTTCACAGTTTTGTACACATAAAATCAGATTCTCTGCAATAATGTGCAACAATGTGTCACCATTCGTTACCATTAGGTTAACATCCTGAGCCTGGCTGGCACATGCAGTATTCACACAGCAGGGCAAGAAGTGTTTTGCACTGCAAGCCAATTATCATGGGTTGCAGTTAGCTCAGGAAAGACCAGACTCTCTTTGCCTATTTTTTTTATTATGATTTTTTACACTTTTTCTTTGAATTGCAAGAATGCTTGGACGGTAAACATGGACTGTTATCTTTAAATTTAAGCCAGATTGATTTAGAATGTAGAGTATTATATTTGCACACTTAATATTTGGGCACCAAAGTTGTCCAATTGTCTTGATCGATCTTGTTCGTTTACCCAATGCAGGATAACTGTCAGTTTGTATTGTTTAATTTTTTGCTCATGGCTTCTTTTGTTTTTGTGCATAGAGTCAACTATGCAAGTGAAACTAGCCTTCACAAGTTTTCTGTAAATAGATTTACATTCACTCTTAATTTCAGTTTGTTTGTTTTTTTCTTTTCTTTAAAGGGCCACGAAACTCTCCTAGTTGTGCCCCAATTTTCCAGACCTCAGACTGAATAAAGACTCTCGAAATGGTCGGGAAAATAAGTAAATATGTGGGCGGGTATTGTGAGCGGGAAGACGTGTAAAGGGGAAGGTGGTCAAGAGCTATTTCCAAACACACACACAACAGACAGAGATGACTTAGCTCATATTGTGAGTGGAGATGAAAACAAAAGAGTTTGGGGCTGTATATTAATCATGTGACAAAATTATTTAGAGTGAAGATGATAGAAACGTTTGCGAATATGTAAAAAGATTTGAATGTTTTGTACAAACTGAGAACAGCACTCATGACCATCAAAGCCAGCTCTGCTTTGAGACTATATATTCATTCATAAATATTTATTACAAGGAGTGTTTTGGGTTTGATACAAGTTAAACTCCATTGACAGTATTTGTGGCATAATGTTGATTACCACAGATAATTATTTGGACACATACTTTTTAAGAAACGAAAAAAGAAAAAAAAGACTTATACAATGAAAGTACACAAAACTTTAAATAAACACAGTTTTTAAAAGTATAGCCACAACACTTTAGCATAATGTGTTAACATGACTCATGTGATAAACTTGTCTGTGTAAAGTTATCCTGTATTGCAACTCCATTGTCATGTAAGCCATGTTGCTGTAAATCATGGAAACTTGATTGTGACAGGGCGGAGGGCAGGGCCGGGTTGTGATTCTACACACTCGGTCCCTTATCAGGTTAATCAAGCCTCCAAGAGGGATAAAGGCTGACTGCGGATGGTGGTGCGATAGAGAGAGAGATTTTCTGTTTACGGGCAGCCATCCGTCATGTGCGTATTTGTATCTTTTGTTTAAGTTTTTCATTAAAACATTATTTATATTGTCAAGCCGGTTCTCGCCTCCTCCTTTCCATTGAACCCCTTTACACTGGTGTCAAAATCCAGGAAGGAGGAGGGATACTCCTTAGTAGAGTTCTCGCCGCTACCATCCACCCCAGTGGAGCAGCCACGGTCATCTTCCAGGGGATGGAGGAGCCCGGCCACCTGGAAGTGGAGGAACGGCTGCGAGGGGAGAAGGGGCTCCTAGCCGACTACCTGGAGCGGTCAGGGCCACTGCCAGGGGTGGAGGAGACCCCTACCAGCTGCTGAAATGTGGCGGGGTCTGAGACCGCCGACCGCGAGTGGGGAGGGGCTCACTCAGGTGGGGGAGACCCCTTCTTTTCCCGAGAATGAGGCAGGGTATATTGTCCGCCAGGGGCTGGAGGACTGCCTCCAATCCGCCCGGAGAGGCACAGCTGTCATCCACTAGAGGGTGGAGGTCCCACACTGTTTATGCTGTCTCATAAACAGTGTGTTTGGAGCACGAGTAGCACAACTGCAGCCAAGAAGTGCTCGTGCTTGTGCGGTGATGGACAGCGTTTTGTGGAGTAATTTCAATCGGATCACAGTGTTTAGTGTAAAATGAATTCCCCATGTGCTGTTGAAGTCTCGCGCCTGACCAGAAGAGCTGTTATATCCATGAGTTTGAATTCCCTGCTGTTGCTGTAATGTGAGCTCATGCATGAAGCAACACTGTGATTGGATGGAAGCGTTCCTTCTCATTAATAATGTGGAGAAACTCTGAATCTAATGACGTACACGTGTACTCTTCAAGTAGTCATAAGTTGGAGTTTGCACATATACATAATTTTTGTGACATTGGTTCAGTTTCATTTTGAAACAACCAGAAGAACAAAATGGCTCAATAAAATGAAAACATTTAAATATCCACTTTCCCCTTAGCATTAAACATAACGAGTGCTATCTTTGTTTTAGGTGATATGCAACCTGTACATATCTGTTCACATCTCAAAAAATTTGTTTTGGGGTTTCATGACCCCATGTCTTTTCTCTTACTTAATTTCCTAAGTTTCTGTAAACATGTGTCACTGAAAAGATGAGGTATTCAAATAATCACGTAAGGGTTTCAGAAATATCCTGCACATCTCTTTTATGTTTTCTCTTTTCTGTATTTGTGCATTATTATTTTTTCCTCATGGTGCTAAATAAACTAAACTACACTAAATGACAAATCAATTAAATTATATCATAATACAGTATGCAATGTGTGTGAAATAATATATGCCAGATAGCATTAAACATTACCCCAGTTGTCAAAGGATAGGTGTTTTTATTTGAATCTTTCTCCGTGCTAGATGGAAGGATGTTTTGAAACTCTAGATGGCATCCGTTTGCTAAAACATACCTCCCTTGCCTTCGGCACCATACGGGATTGCTGTAGCACCGTAGAAACCAAGCCTCTTGGATATTGCTATCTATTAGCTCTGACCTTGTCAATTTTAAAGTCAATATCTTAATGCCAAGCCATAGTTTCTTTTCAAAATCACATTTTGGAAATGGAACCAACATAAACAGAGGTAAGTGAATGTGACAGCTGCCCATTCCGTTTCCAACAATATGATTTTGCTTGGAAATCTGTCTTAATCTGAGTCACTAGAGGAGTATAGACACACACGCAGAGACCTGTGCTGCCTTTGGCACTCGCATTCTCCCCTCTCAGCTAATTTAACTTCAGATTGTCCCATATAGATTAGGCCCAGTCACTTTAAAAGTTTCCCAAATCATTCATACATGGCCGGCATTTATGAAACATGCATAATGTATACTGACATATGATGTAATGCACTCGTTTTTTATTTGCATTGCTTTGCAAAAATTTTATTGCACAGATATTGCTGTTTCATAGCTTAGGAAACTTTTTGGAGGTCTCAGTTTTTTCAGTTAAATTATCAACCTCTTCAAAGTCTTAAATGCTCTCATCCATTAAAAATTTAAGTGTATTGGGTCCGATACCAGGCTCATATACTGGTACTCGTAAAAATACTCCGATACCAAAAACCAATAACTGTACGAATGTAATTACGTAAACATTCAGCCCACAAATTAAAATAATGTTATGTTCTATTGAGACTATTTAACCTCGAAAGCTGCGAATTAATGAGATGAATATATAGTTTGCATGTAATTCAAATGTGAGCGTTTGTGAATGTGTGGAGACTTGAGCATTGCATGCTCTGTTTGTAGCAGATGAAAGTGAACAGAGTGCAAATTCACATTGTGAAATACAAAGAACGACAGTGAGAGCAATTATCTCCAAATAGAGAAAACTTGGCACAGGAGTGAACCTTCCCAGAAGTGGCCAACCTTCCAAAATTCCTCCAAGAGCACTGCGACGACTCATCCAGGAAGTCACATAAAAGCCAAGGACAACATCCAAGTTACAGGCATCTCTCTCATCAATAAAGGTCACTGTTCATGACTCAACTATCAGAAAGACACTGGCCAAAAATGACATCAATGGATGAGTGGCGAGGCAAAAACCACTGGTAACCCGAAGAACATTAAAGCTCATCTGAATTCTCAAACATTTTGAGAGAATGTTCTGTGGACTGATGAGTTGAAAGTGGAAATTTTGGAAGACAAGTCCCGTTATATCTGGCATAACTCTGAATTCCTCAAAAAGTACATCATACCTACGGTCAAGCATGGTGGTGGTAGTGTGATGGTGTGGGGATGCTTTGCTGCTTCAGGGCCAGGGCGACTTGCAATAATGGAGGGAAACATGAATTCTGATCTCAACCAGAAAATGTCTGGGCATCAGTCTGTGAGTTCAGTCTTATGCACAACTGGATTATGCAACAAGACAATGATCCAAAGCATAGCTGTATGCTGAATGGCTCAAAAGAAGCAAAATTCTAATTTTGAAGTGGCCTAGTCAAAGTTCTGACTTGAACCGGATTGAGATGCTGTGGCAGGAGCATAAATGGGCAGTTCATGCTCGAAAACACTCCAATGTGGCTGAACTAAAGCAGTTCTGCAAATACGAGTGTGCCAAAATTCCAACACAGCGTTGTGAAAGACTGATCTCCAGTTATCGGAAGTATTTAGTTGCAGTTGTTGCTGCTAAAGGTGGTGCAACTAGCTATTAAGTTTAAGGGGGCAGTTTGTTTTTCACATGGGTTATATAGGTGCTAGATAACTGAATAAGTATATATATATATATATATATATTTGAAAACTGCATTTTGTGTTTACTGAGTTTGCCTTTGTTTTATGTTATATCTCCTTGGAGATCTAAAACTATTTTGTATGAAGAATACACAAACAGAGTTTAAATCAGGATGGGAGCAAATACTTTATTACAGCACTGTATGTTGCACTGTATGCGGGAACACGCAAGATGGCTGATGATCAAATTTGTTATTTGATGGCTTATCCTGATGCTTCTTGTTAATTGTTTGACAACATCTACAGTTAATAAGACTTTTTTGATTAAATTAAATTCAGGTAAAATTATTTACTGTGGCTTTAGTCATCTGCTTTTGATCTGAATTACACCGTCATCTGAACTTCTATATATACTGTATATACACTCACCTAAAGGATTATTAGGAACACCTGTTCAATTTCTCATTAATGCAATTATCTAATCAACCAATCACATGGCAGTTGTTTCAATGCATTTAGGGGTGTGCTCCTGGTCAAGACAATCTCCTGAACTCCAAACTGAATGTCAGAATGGGAAAGAAAGGTGATTTAAGCAATTTTGAGCGTGGCATGGTTGTTGGTGCCAGACGGGCCGGTCTGAGTATTTCACAATCTGCTCAGTTACTGGGATTTTCACGCACAACCATTTCTAGGGTTTACAAAGAATGGTGTGAAAAGGGAAATACATCCAGTATGTGGCAGTCCTGTGGGCGAAAATGCCTTGTTGATGCTAGAGGTCAGAGGAGAATGGGCCGACTGATTCAAGCTGATAGAAGAGCAACTTTGCCTGAAATAACCACTCGTTACAACCGAGGTATGCAGCAAAGCATTTGTGAAGCCACAACACGCACAATCTTGAGGCGGATGGGCTACAACAGCAGAAGACCCCACCGGGTACCACTCATCTCTACTACAAATAGGAAAAAGAGGCTACAATTTGCAAGAGCTCACCAAAACTGGGCAGTTGAAGACTGGAAAAATGTTGCCTGGTCTGATGAGTCTCGATTTCTGTTGAGACATTCAGATGGTAGAGTCAGAATTTGGCATAAACAGAATGAGAACATGGATCCATCATGCCTTGTTACCACTGTGCAGGCTGGTGGTGGTGGTGTAATGGTGTGGGGGATGTTTTCTTGGCACACTTAGTGCCAGTTGGGCATCGTTTAAATGCCACGGCCTACCTGAGCATTGTTTCTGACCATGTCCATCCCTTTATGGCCACCATATACCCATCCTCTGATGGCTACTTCCAGCAGGATAATGCACTATGTCACAAAGCTCGAATCATTTCAAATTGGTTTCTTGAACATGACAATGAATTCACTGTACTAAAATGGCCCCCACAGTCACCAGATCTCAACCCAATAGAGCATCTTTGGGATGTGGTGGAACGGTAGCTTCGTGCCCTGGATGTGCGTCCCACAAATCTCCATCAACTGCAAGATGCTATCCTATCAATATGGGCCAAGATTTCTAAAGAATGCTTTCAGCACCTTGTTGAATCAATGCCACGTAGAATTAAGGCAGTTCTGAATGCGAAAGGGGGTCAAACACAGTATTAGTATGGTGTTCCTTATAATCCTTTAGGTGAGTGTATATATATATACATTTTTTTCACATTTTCAAAGGGTTCCCTATTCAATAGCGACACCTACACTGGACCATGTTACGTGATCTGCTGATGCTGGTGCAGCCAGCTTTAGCGTGCCAAAGGAGCATGGGCATCATACTGCACGTAACCTTTCCCAACGCCCCACTAAGACATCATATTGTTTTTATTTGGTTCCTGGCATCCGATCAAGGTTTTCCATTGAGGGGTGGGAACAAGCATGGGAGCAGTGTTAGATGCGGCTGGGGCCATCTATCTATAACACGCATTGAGGAAGGCGTTCTTTTCCAGTCCTATTCTTTCAGGGGTAAAAGACCCCACGGAGACCACATCCTTCCCAGGCTGGGGAGGTAAATATGTGGCAAATACATCACATGGGCCTGTTACGCTACACATGGAAATGATGCGGTGGTAGGTCCAGCCTAATGGGGGAGGAGCTCTACAAACACTGCGACCGGGGACTGCCCAAGGAAGACACGGGTCCGTCTGACAGGGGGTAACTGAAGTGTCCAGCTGTGTGCCAGTGCATCTGTCCTGAGGGGACTTGCCTCCGACCTGAGGGAGTACCAGAGTGGGCAATGGGAGTTCTCTTGGGAAGTAAACAGGTCTACCTGTGCTTCGCCATAATGGTCCCAGATCAGCTGAACCATCTGGGGGTGGAGCTACCATTGCAGTGCTGTCTGAACGGATAAAGACTTTCTTGCCTTGGACCAACGGGAGAAACATCTGCAGGGCAAGAAATACAGCCAGCAACTCTAGGCAGTTTAAGTGCCAATGTAGCCACAGGCCCATCCAGGAGCCGGCGGCTGCATGCCCATTGCACATGGCGCCCCAACCCTGTTTGGGTCCATCTGTTGGGACAACGATGCGTCTGGACACCTGCTGCAGGGGGACTCCTCACAATACATGCCGCAGCACCATGCCCATCTCGCGACTCGAGTCTGAAGCCAGTGCTGAAGTGGTCTAATATGCATAAACCCTAACGGCACAACCACGGCTGAAGATGCCATATGCCCCAGGAGCCTCTGGAACTGTTTTAGAGGGACCGCAGTGCCTATTTTGAATGACGACTGCGTGCGCTCGTTTGAGAGGCGTGCAAATATTGAGACTGAGTCTAACTCCATGCCGAGAAAAGAAATGCTCTGAACCGGGGAGAGCTTGCTCTTTTCCCAGTTGACCTGAAGCCCTAGATGGCTGAGGTCCCTGTGAGTGCATTGTGCTCTCGAGAGTGAGCTAGGATTAGCCAGTCATCGCAGTAGTTGAGTATGCGGATGCCCACTTCCCTTAGCGAGGCAAGGGTGGCCTCTGCGACCTTCCTGAAGATGCGAGGGGACAGGGACGCTCAGCCCTCGAATGTGAACCATAGAAAGTGATGATGTTGGGAAAAATTGAGACGTGAAAGAACCCATCCTTCAGGTCTACTGCTGTGAACCAATCTTGATGCCTGACGCATGTTAGAATGTGTTTTTGCATGAGCATCTTGAACGGGAGATTGTGCTGGTTGAGAACCCGCAGGTCCAAGATTGGTCTCAACCCACCTCCTTTTTTGGATACAATGAAGTAAGGGCTGTAGAAATCCTTCACCATCTCGGCTGGAGGGACAGGGTCTATCGCATCCTTTTGCAAATGGTTAGAGATTTCCATGTGCAGGGTGCTGGCTTTTTTGCCGTGCACCGAAGTAGGGCATATTCCGCTGAAACAGGACAGACGCCTGGAGAATTTAATTTCATAGCCGAGTCAGATGGTCCTAGCCAGCCAGCGTGACGGGTTTGGAGAGTGTAAGCCATGCATCCAAGGTAGAGCCCGAAGCCATTTGTTTTGAGAATAATGGCTGGCTGATGAAGTTATTGGCTGGCTAGCCGGCTCAGCCAAAACCTAAATGGCTGCTGCAGCCGCCAAACTTTTCATAGCTGCAAATGGCTGAAGCTGCCACTTCATGTCTACATGTCTATGTTATACTGATTCACTAGATCTCAATATTTCCAAGCAATGCATGGCTTACACTATATTTCTACAAAATGCAGTACTGTGATGAAAGGGTGACGGCAGAGATCGCGGAGAAGTATGTTGATTAAGAACGCAAACTTTTGTTGAATTTATGAGAAATCTACAGATGCAAACAGACGAAGTGTAGTAAAATAAAGACCTAAATGTGTATTTCAGACTTTTTTTCACCACAAGTCTGAAAGAAGACATGTTATTGAAGACAAATATCCAAAAATCTCAAAATTGACCAGTAAAAAAAAACGATGTTTTTGCCTGCCGTGTCTCGCCTTAATATAAACACACACTGTTATCAGTATTATTTTGGACAAAGTTTTGCACATTTCACTTCAATGTACACTGAAGCATGCGTCATGAATTAGCAATGTGGAAACGGTGGTTTGTTACTGCAGTAATATCACGTTCAGTGCTATAAATCTCTCCGTTCCAGAATATTTGGTTCATAACATCAATCTTTGATTCAGGTGTTTGTGCAACCGTGCCCTGAAGATTTAACAAAAGTCTGGGTAGGCCTAAGTTAAAAAAAAAAAGTAAATAGGAATTAGGAAAGTATGTGAGAAGTGAGATCAAAATTACCTTGCTTGCTTGCTTCTTTCCGCCATTTCACCTCAGTGCGAGAAAAAAATGCATCGCTTCTTCTGTACGGAAAACGAGCAATTTTAATTCGTCGTCAATTCACTGTGAGTCTGTGTATCGTAGCAACGAGCACAAGACTGTGCTGTTATGAATCCAGTGGGAAAAGAGATCTTGTGTATTGTTTATATATTTCGTGTGTGTATGTCTCTATGTGATAGAATTATTATTTGATCAGATGGCGGCTCAATTTGGCTTACGAAATTATTGGCTGGTGGCGGCTGAAATTCTAAATGGCGCAAATGGCGGCGCCTGGCGGCGGCTTCGGGGTCTAGTCCAAGGTCTGCGCAAGGGGCACTAAGGGGACGATCATTTTTGACATACCCGGTGGGGCTTCGTAGCAGTGGGGATCAGGTAGTGTTGTGTTAGGAGGCAAAGTTGCTTCCTGAGGCATGTGTGCTGAGAAAAAAAGCACTTACCTTGCTTCATGTACCTGGCAGGCGGCAGGTTAGTGACTGAGGAGGAGGTCCTAGTGAGGCATCCTCTGGACTCGTCAGAACCAGCCGGCTGTCCGGGGTTGTGAACGTTGTACAGTCGTGGATGTGGAGGTGAAGTTTCTCTCCAGCGGCAACATCGTCATCCTGCTCCATGGCACCAACAGAGACATCAGACTGGCCGTGAGGTGAGCCGGTCTCATGACAAGCCCGGACGGAAGCAATCAACCGTGCTGGGGGTGGGTGGTTCGTGGGGATTTACCCAGCGAAACCGCGCCCGCTGAACTCCCCAAATCGCCTCAGCGCCAGCCGGGTCGTTCTCAATCCCGGGGGAAGAAGGAGCAATGCGGGAGGTGGCTGGAGTGGCGTTCCCTTTAAGGAAGAAAAGCCGCGACCGCAATGATACCATGGTCAAGTTCTCGCAATGAGTATATGAGCTATCCACAAACGCTGCATCAGGGTGATCACAACCCAGACACACGAGGCAGCATCTATGGCTGTCAGAAGGAGGAGAGATATCTGCCGCATCCAGGAACAACGCAAAGGCTAAAGGGCATCTTTAGAAAGATGTGTCTTTAAAAAGACGTTCGACGCCACTGCGTTAACTCTTAGACGAGTTGTTACTCATTTAGAAAGCTGAAAAAAAAAGTGCCCAGGGGTGTGGACTGCACTGGCATGCAGAGGAGGGAGAAAGCCGCTGGCAATGCGCCATAGATCCAACATCAAAGCTCTATAGAGGTGAGTGGAGCAGTAGTGAGTTTTTCAGCTCGCTGATCATACAACCGCTCGGCTCCGAAGAATCTGACTGAACAGATACATGACCCCTCCTTTTATACCCATATGTCTGGGGAAGGGACATGCAAATTCTGTTCGCCAATTTTTTATTGGCCTTTTTCATATTCAGAGGTATCTCAGGATCCCGAAAGAAGCCTCTTGTGTCACTACAATCGACACAATGTTGAGTGAGTAACAGAAGGGGAACTACTGACTCTAGATATACAGTATATCACTATAGTCCCCGGGGGCCCAAGTGTGGGATAAAATTCCCCCTCGCCATCCACACATTTTCCTTAAGAGGTGCCTTTAGCCTGTTGTACACTAGTAATGTATTTCAATGCTTTTTATTTTTCTATTTTTTATTCATGTCTACCAAATTTCACATCTGTGGTCAAATGATTTAAAACAGCTGCTTTACAACTTTCTGAAAGCATTTATACATGACAGATGATAAGCGCATGCAGCATTTGCAAAAACATGCATGATGTATACTGACATATGACGTAATGCACTATTCTTATATAGGCATTACATTGCAATGCATCCGGGCTTCACAGTCGCAAGACCACACGTGTCATTCTGAGTTTCTTAATTTGGGCGAGCTATCTTTCCTGCTCTACTGACAGCCTTGAAGAAGAAGTGTGTGTCTTCCAAATTCGCTAATTAACAACAAAAAGGGTGTCAGAGTGTGAGTATCACCCACTGTTCCTCACCACGGACACATAGTGGAGTCTGGAAGATGTAAGGCAAGGGAATAGAGAGAGAGTGAGTGTGTGTAAGAGTTGTGAATGGTAAATCTAGGGCATGAAGTGTGAGAGAGAGAGACTGGGAACCAGCCGCCACATGCCAGTGATGTCATCTCACAGCTCTGCTGTCAGACGGCACACGGTAGGACATTTGATCTTTTATTTTCCATCTCCATTTCATCCTCTCATCACAGCAGGTGGCTTATCGGGAATTCATCAGACGCCTCTTCCTCCCCCCGTCCCGTCTTCCTCGTTGAGGGTCAGGCATTCGCTCTGTCACAGAGGGCTATCCTTTTGTTTACATAACAATTATGCCATTGCCTTTGAGCGGAGCATGATCCCCGAAATGCTGATGCTTGTCGATAAGCCCGTTCTGAAGTGAGATTCAATTAAAAAGAGATAAAAGGGTGTCCTTGAGGATGAGCGCAGATAACAAATTGGGGAGCCTTGGCTGACTCGCTTTGTTTGCTTAATTAAGGATGACCTCATCGCTAAAAATAGCTCCCGCTTTCCCTGGCGTCACGAACGGGGCCATCAGCAGATTGGAGTACAGGCATGGAAGCCAAGTCTGGCTCCTTTATTCACCACACATACACACTCGCACATACACACTTTTCCAGCATGCGGTAATCCAAGGCTAAACTCGTATCAGTGCATTTTTTTATGCAAGTACAAAGACATTCGTACAGATACCTAACACATCATGCAATTAACTTTTGAGCGCTTGGGCAAGAATAATGATTTAAAACACACATACAGTACACATACAAATATAAGCTGCAGACACACCCACGGATCCAGTCATCTCAGTGCACAAAATTATGTGGAAATGCAGTTTTTGTTAGCAATTTTGTCTGTTAGGTTGAACCGAGCAGAGGCAGAATCCTGTGCTCTGGGCTGACGTTACCTTTGGTCTGCTTCAATTGGATGTCAAATGAAGTCACAGCATTTTGCACTTTAGTGTGGCATAGGAGATAGGTTCCAAAAAGTGCAAGGATTCTAAAGAGGAAAGCCAGTCCAGAGCAGTTTTATGCAAGATGGATTTTTTTTACTTCTGTAATGTAGATATGGAATGCCCCAGAGATTAGCTCAAAGTTTGCAAGCTGGACCTCATAATCTGGAGTTCATGCTATTGTCTCACTGAACTTTCTAATGGAAATTAACCCCTTAAACTTTACTACTTTTCATTTTGGCAGCAGTTTGCAATTTTTTCACTCACATTTAAATGCTTACGTTACACACATACAAGTTGACTAATTGCAAAATATGTTTAATATGTGCTTGCAAACTTATGATGGACATATGCATTATTATTTTATCCTTGTCTTTGAAATCCTGTAATTCAAGCTCTTTTTTGCACTGTAACAAAACATTTTGTTCATTACGTCTGATCAGATTGTCAGAACATTTGATGTCTTTTATTTTTTTATATATTTTGCTTGTTTTTTTGTCTTGATTTTTATGTTTGTCATGTTTGGTTTTGGTTTGGTTGAGAGTCTACTCTCTTTTTATATGATCTGGGAAGATCAAGGGAACAATCACATTAATTTTTTAGGATTTTATCTCATACCTCATTGGAGAGGGTTTATGAAATTAAATGAAATTTAATCGATGCTTCAGCATCAAGCACACTTGCTCAAATCACTTGATTGGGGCCATTATATGGACTGTGTCTCCAATAATAAATTGAATAGACACAGTGATGTCAGATTAGCAAATTCCATTTTAAAATGCAGAGCTGGGATCTCTCTCTCTCTCTCTCTCTCTCTCTCTCTCTCTCTCTCTCTCTCTCTCTCTCTCTCTCTCTCTCTGTCTCTCTCTCTCTGTATATCACAGTCTTTCTGACTTAAAAAGGGCATAATGTACTTTTTGACTTTTTGTCAGACACCCAATTAACAGGGCAGCTGTGGGGCGAGACTCAGACTCCTGCAGTGAACTTTCTTTTATTGCCTTCATTTATTCGTTATTTCATTGTAACTTAAACATTTTAAATGTAATTTACTGGTCAGTTCTTGCAGTCTATGCAAACAGCGATATTGTTAGAGATATACAGACCATGTTACTTAAGCAAAATAAAGAAAATAAACATGTTACTTAGCCTATATATAATACATTATAAATATATTCAAGTGTATTCAAGTGCCTTATACTACACAGTGTAAATCATTATATATTTTCTAAACAATTATAACTACAGCTATACTTCTATGCTTGCAGCTTCTTTAATTCTTAAAACTCTGGCAGCCAGTGAAGAGAGACAAGAGCGGTGTGACATGTGCTCTCTTTGGTTCATTATAGACTAGACATGCTGCTGCTCACCGGGGTGTCGTTGGGCTGGAAGGACAAGTAGAGCTGTGTCATTGGTTTAGCAGTGGTATGAGAAACTATATGCCTGAATGATGGGTCCCAGTGATGTTGTGTACATAGGGAAGAGAAGTGGCCCAAGCACTGAGCCATAAGGTACCCCAGTAAGTAGCTGATGTGATTTGGACAGCTCACCTGCACAGTTCCTGTGATGCCCAGAGTAGAGACGGTGGATAGTAAGATTCTGATGGTTGACTGTATCAAAGTTTGCAGAAAGGTCCAGCAGAATCAGGACAGATGATCTGGATCCAGCTTTTGCCTGTCTCAGCGGCTCAGTGACAGAGAGCAGGGCAGTCTCATGGAGTGTCCACTTTTGTCCAACTGATTGTCATCCAGCAGTTTGTTCTGTGAGAGATAGGCAGAGGTTTGATTGAAAACTGCCCTTTCAAGTGTTCACCATGAATGGGATGAGAGAGACTGGTCTGTTGTGTTCTACTTGTGTGGGGTTAAGTGCAGGTTTTTTCAGCAGCTGGGTTACTCGAGCCTACCTAAATGTAGTGGGGAAAATGCCTGTAAGTAGAGATGTGTTAATTATGTGTGTGAGTGCAGGTAGGATTGATGGAGAGAGGGCCATGAGAAGGTGGGAAGGAATGGGGACATGGGTACAGGTGGTGAGGTGGTTGGAGTGGAGGAGTTTAGAGACCTCAGTGTCAGTCAGAGGAGAGAACATAGAGACAGAAGAGTTGCATACAGGAGGTGGGTGTTTGACGGGGTGTGGCGCGAGAATGTATTGATGATGGCTGTAAACTTATTAGTAAAAAATGTCGTGAAGACATTTGCAGTGAGTAATGTGTCAGGTGGTGGAGGGGTAGAACAGAGAAGTGTGTTGAATATTCTAAGCTGCGAGTGTCTGTGGTGCTGTTGATCTAGTTCTGGTAATAGGATGTTTTTGCAAATTTAATGTTATCTGAAACATTTGCAAGCAGAGACTGATACTTTTTACTGATTTCTGTCAGAGAGCCAGGGGCTGGGTGGTGTCATACGCGCTGGCCTAGAGGAGAGAGGACAGATGCTGTCTAGAAAGATAGCTTAGTGTGTTTGTGTGGGAAGAGAGGTAGAGACAGCAGTGGAAAGGCATGAAGGTGAAAGAGAACAAAGGTCACGTCGACAGAAATCCAAAGGCGGAGTCTGTTTTAATGTAGATGGGAGAGTCATGTTGAATTGAACAAAGTAGTGATCAAAGACATGTAAAGGAGTAACAAGAATATTTGAGTTGGTACAGTTACAAGTAAAAATGAGGTCCAGCTGGTGGCCTGATCTGTGAGTTGCTGTAGTGCTTAGTCTTTCCAAGTCAAACAAGGCCACAAGAGCATGAAGTCATTTATATCATTAACAGCATTTTATGAATTTAATACATGCTTTAAGGACATGTATAACAGTTCAAACAACATCACTCCTATTTTAACATATAACACATATTACACTTATTCACTAAACTGGAAAACACTCTGGGCTATAAATCATTAAATAAGATATGATTAGTACTAAATTTACAAACCCAGTCCACACATATGTGCACAAAACTTGGACTCCACACATACAATTCATATGCATCCTTCAAATATGATCCATAACAAACATTACATTTTAACATACCACTCTTCTGAACACATATTAATGCAATTATTAAGCATTTTGTGTCAAACGTTATATTTACACAAATATTTCTCAAATGATAAACAAAACCTGGATCTCTCTTGCACCATGTATGTTCTCATTTCTCTAACCAGCACACATGCGCAACTTGAGGAGTGCCAGAAAGAAGGTGATGCAAAACTCTGGTTCTTAAAGGGGCCATGTCCAATTTATGACTAGAGTTAAATTACATAACATTTCATACAAAGTCATAAATCTTGCTGATAAAAACCGCACCAAAATCTAACAAATGGAGTACAAAACCGACTTTTGTAGTTGAATGTCGGAAGTTTATTGACTGCATTGTATTGATTATTAATTGATAATATATTTTCAATAAACTTTGTTATAATTAAAAGAGAAGTGTTTTGGTTTGTTTTGCATACACTTGTGTCAAAGGCTGGCAGGGGATGCCAGTGCTCGAATTCAACCCTTCGTTATTCCCTTTTTAATCTTGATGATCTACGGTCATTAATTTTCCTAAGAGAACAATCTCAATCTCAATGTTTAATTAATTTTAATAATCATAATTCATATTCTAATGAATTTGATGATTGTTGATTTAAAGGATTAAAAGGCTAACATTGATTCTAATCAATGTACTATTGATTTTAATAATTTATAATTATCTATGATAATTATTAATTATTGCTAATAACCAAACGCGCTCCTAAACTTTGAGCCCTACACTGGTACAGGCTTTTTCATCTCTTGCAGACTAGTATATGTGACCTCTTCTTACACAACAAAATCAGGATCAGCGTTCACAACTTCAACCTGCTCAGAAACAGATTCTCCCCTCGATTGTGGTGTTTTGGGAGAACGGGTTTCAGTCACCTCTGCAAGTCTTCTCTGGACTCTCATTATAGGACCACTCTCAAGGGGCTCAATTGAATGTGTGGTACCCTGCACATCTTTGACTCTCTAAACAGTAGGATCCCATGAATCCTGTATTTTGTTCCTACCCTAAGGTCTGTGACACAAGTATACCTGCTGACCCACATCAAACACAGGGCAATAGACCTTGCCATTCAAAGGGGCAAGTCTCTCAGTAGCCTTGTGTTTGGTGTATTCCCTGGCTTTTTCATGAGCTTCTTTCAGTCTTCTTGGTGAAGATTAAGCAGGACCTGATCATGCCACCAAAAGTCTTGGTGAATCACTAATCAGTCATGTTTTCTGTCCACAGTTTGCCTTTGACCTAGCAATACATCTACTGGAAGATGCAGTTTGACACCAAACACCAAGTAATGTGGTGAGTATCAAGTGGTTGCATTTGGTGTTACATTATAAGCATAAACCAACTCAGGATGGTATTCCTGCCAATGCTATTTCTTTTCAGGGGGAAGTGTACGTAATAGATCATGGAGCATTCTGTTAAAGCACTCGCACAGGGCATTGCCCTGAGGTCGTTAGGGTGTGGTGTGACTTTTCTTTCTACATTTTACACAGCTCAGCAATTACCTCGCTGTCAAAATGTATGCCCTGATCTGAATGCAATTGTTCAGGCACACCATATTTCATGAACCACTCTTTCAGAAGGAACTTGACAGTTGTATCAGCCTTCTGATCCTTGGTTGTAAATGCCTGTGTGAACTTTGTCAATCACAATTAACATTCTAATGGCCATCAGAGGCAGGTTCAAGCACAGTAAACCGACTGTCACTACTTTTAAGGGGCCTTGAAGCCAGAAATGGCTTCATGGGAGGATGTATCCTTGATGTATAATTTCTGCAGAGCTACGTTCCCACCAGAAGCCTGTGGTCGCCAAGGAATATCACCTTGTTGTACCAACACAAAGATGCACCTTTACCACTTTTTGGTCCACTACTCCACATCATTATACATGCCAACCCAGAAGCATTATTTCCACAACAGGTTTAGAGTGCTCTCAATGCCCTGATGTCCCATACTGATCTCATCGATTTCAGCTGAAATTTTCTGAAATCTCACCTCACAATTCTCATTGGATTTCACACTCTCGACACGAGACAGAGTTCCAAGTCTGGTTTTGGCCTGTAACCACATGTCTTCTGAGGAGTGATTCACAACCTGTACAGGAAACAACAGTTTCTCTGAAGACACAAATGAGGGATCATCAATCAGACCACCAGGTAAGCGTGTGTTCACTGGTTCTAATAGGAAGTCCCATGAACCATCGTTTAACATACTCTTTGCTCCCTTGACCATTACCATTGTAATTGATGAAGCAGGTATGTGTACCACGTCTTTTTCAGTTACTCAGACTATGTTTCTCTTTAGTTTCTCTAGACTGCTGGCATTCTGCATCTACTGAAATGCCTTCCTCCAATCAGACTGCAACTCTCCACCTAGGGTAGCATAAAACTCTGCATAAACTAGTTGTTTACATCTGTTAATGATGTTCATGCCAATGAGGGCTGGTACAGCAGAAGACATTTGTGAGTCTCTGACTAATAGATAATCACACTCTGGTAGGGTAATACCCATAGTTTTAACCTCCAACTCAAGATAACCAAGGTAAGGTATGTCTAAAACCTCTTCAGACAGGTATTTTTGAAGAAACTCTCAGAAATAGTACTGACTTGGTTTCCTGTATCAAGTAAACAAGAGGCCATTTCTCCAATAATCTTTAGAATAGTGACAGGACATTTTCCCACAGCATGCTGGAGTAGTCGGTCACAACAAGTATCAATATTGGCTGAGCCTATGGACTTCCCTCACACTGCCTGGCTCACAGCAAGTGGGAGTGCAAGTTTCCCTGCTGCTCTAATGATTTAGCTTTCTCTGTGACATTTTTTTTTACACACCTCTTTGCTATGTGTCCTACAATGTTACACTGGAAACATATTGGCTGGCCATCATCTGTAAACATTGGCTTTACTATGAGCCATAGGTTCTGACTTGGAGCACTGCAAAGTAAGTTTCTCGATAGCTCGTGCTAACTCTCCTATAGCTTTTCCTTGTTCTGCTACAAGTTTTAAAACTTCTTTAAGAGTAGCAAGGATTTTCTCAGGTATACCAACAGCAGCGCACTGAGCTTCTGCTGTCTCCGACACAACACTTCTGTTGCTGATTAATTTTGTGACACAATATTTAGGATCTTCTATAGACCACATAAAGGCTTCATCTTGCACTTCAATAAGTGTTGATTGTGGCTTGCCTCTCATAAGCTTACGTTGCTCCCTTCTAAGGCCTGCATCCCTAATCCCCTCAATGAATCAATCTCGGATTGCTAAATTCACATTTGATATTGCATATGATAATTGTTTCAGGATAGAAATCAGAATTTGAGATAAAGCATGAGAGTAAGCACAAACATCCTGGCCTTCCATTTCTTTATTGCTATAGAATGTTTGTAATAACTGATACACACTGCACTTTTCTCAAAAAGCTTCTCTTAGGTACACAAAGAGTTCACATGGTCGCTTTGGTTCATTTCCTATGACCTAATCTGACCTCTTCCAATGCTGCACCCTTTAAGAGGGACAGTATGAGGTCTAACTGGTCCTCTATGGCCTGATTTCTAGCATGTAGTACCCTGTCTACTTTGTCAATGAACTCATCAATATGTCTCCCATCTTATCTGACATCACCACTAACTGGTTGGATGTTATGCTCTCTTGGCACATATACATACTGTAAGACCTGGCTGGCTCGCTATTCAAATTGCCGACATCATGTGTACTACTACCTGCACCATGTTCCTCATCAGTGTTTTTTAATACTGTACTATCATCATTAGATTGTGACATTTTTTAAAGTTCAAATTATCTCAGTTCAACACAAAAAGTGCTAATCAGTCCTTAACGTTGATATGTTGCTGAATGTATGTATAATTTTCTTGCTTGTAAAAAGTCACTGGATAGGCGTCTCATTAAACAGTAACCCTGTTGAAGTAGCAGAAATCAGGTGCTCTCTCTTCCAGCAGTCTCGTCACCTTACAAATTTCACCTCTGGCTGATGCCTTTTCACTGGACCACAGCACCAATAAAAACAGCCTCCACTCTGTGCTCCACAGGCACCTATCTTATCTAAGGTTAGAGCAGTCAGCAAGCAGCAGCAATGGTGCTGGACCACATGGGAGGGGACATCTGATAGAGTGTTAGAATGGGCTGACCTGTGGAAAGTACCCCATGCCAGGCAAAGTTTTCTAATAAGATCCACCTACGATACCCGACCAAGCCCTGGGAATTTGTCTATATGATATGGCAAAGAGTAGAGTTTCCCCTTCTTGAGGCCCCAAGAGCAAATTTGAAGCAAATATTGGCTGGGTGCAAGACTGCCCTGGCACAAGGAAGTACAAGGAAGAGCATCAATACAGCACCTATTTAGAGACATTGGCATCGTAGGAGCAACTTTAAATAAGTCTTTGAAGGAACTGGCAGAGGAACCTGAGAAAGGGAGTTTCTGGCTATGGTCAAGAAGGAAGTACAAAAAGTGGGGGTTTCAGAAGTATGAAACTGAAGAATAGGGAACCTAGGTGATATGTGGTGAGGGCTTGTGCTGAGGTAGTATACCATAAGGAACCGGTGAAACTGAGTTACCGAAAGTTACGGTGCCAGTGCCAGTTGGTACATATCTCTGTGCCAGTTGGCCAACATGCTGGCGCATATGGTCGTGACAAGATATTATGACATATAGAAACCTGGTAGCAAGTAATTTGTGAAGGAAATATGTCTGGATGGGAAGACAAGTATGAGAGGCATTGGAGGGGATCCGGTGTCCAGCTGAGGAGGGTGGAAGGGAGATGTCCCTGACCGCTGCCCCACCACCAGGATATGTTCTGGGATTAATGGTCCGAAACATTGATGATAGGTGGCTCCTGACTGATGACCCCACAGCTGGGCTAAAGGCACTGGTGGAGGAGCTGCAGGCAATAATGCATGGCTACCTGAGCCTCAGTTTAGTCCTCTACCATATTTCAGAAAGTACAAAAAATTTACATGTTGGCTCCCAACAGTCAGATAACTCACTCCTGTCACCAAAAGTGTAGCCGATGGTTAGTAAATAATCACCACAGGATAAAAAATTATCTTCTAGGGTTTTTATTCTGATGGCTGTTAAACACACACACACACACACATACACACACACACACACACACACACACACACACACACACACACACACACACAAAAATAAAAAAACAGCGGTCGATGGGGCCATATATAAAAATAAAGGAAATTAAATACAACAATGAATTACAAAAAATCAATACAGTAATGAAATACACATTGTTTTAATCCGGTAATGAAATACTGTAGTGGCTAATATCCACATGAAAATACAAAAAGGGCATTAGCATAACAATATGCTTCAGCATACATCACCTTAATGCATGCTTATATCATTCATTATGCATTTTATGCATTTAACACTTGCTTTAAGGACATGTACAGGTGCTGGTTATATAATTAGAATATCATCAAAAAGTTGATTTATTTCAGTAATTCCATTCAAAAAGTGAAACTTGGATAATGTATACATTCATTCCACACAGACTGATATATTTCAAATGTTCATTCCTTTTAATTTTGATGATTATAACTGACAACTAATGAAAAACCCCAAAATCAGTATCTCAGAAAATTAGAATATTGTGAAAAGGTTCAACATTGAAGACACCGGGTGCCACACTTTAATCAGCTAATTAACTCAAAACACCTGCAAATGCCTTTAAATGGTCTCTCAGTCTAGTTCTGTAGGCTACACAATCATGGGGAAGACTGCTGACTTGACAGCTGTCCAAAAGATGACCATTGACACCTTGCACAAGGAGGGCAAGACACAAAAGTTCATTGCTAAAGAGGCTGGCTGTTCACAGAGCTCTGTGTCCAAGAACATTAATAGAGAGGCGAAGGGAAGGAAAAGATGTGGTAGAAAAAAGTGTACAAGCAATAGGGATAACCGCACCCTGGAGAGGATTGTGAAACAAAACCCATTGAAAAATGTGGAGGAGACTCACAAAGAGTGGACTGCAGCTGGAGTCAGTGCTTCAAGAACCACCACGCACAGACGTATGCAAGACATGGGTTTCAGCTGTCGCATTCCTTGTGTCAAGCCACTCTTGAACAAGACACAGTGTCAGAAGCGTCTCGCCTGGTCTAAAGACAAAAAGGACTGGACTGCTGCTGAGTGGTCCAAAGTTATGTTCTCTGATGAAAGTAAATTTTGCATTTCCTTTGGAAATCAAGGTCCCAGAGTCTGGATGAAGAGAGGAGAGGCACAGAATCCACATTGCTTGACGTCCAGTGTAAAGTTTCCACAGTCAGTGATGGTTTGGGGTGCCATGTCATCTGCTGGTGTTGGTCCACTGTGTTTTCTGAGGTCCAAGGTCAACGCAGCCGTCTACCAGGAAGTTTTAGAGCACTTCATGCTTCCTGCTGCTGACCAACTTTATGGAGATGCAGATTTCATTTTCCAACAGGACTTGGCATCTGCACACAGTGCCAAAGCTACCAGTACCTGGTTTAAGGACCATGGTATCCCTGTTCTTAATTGGCCAGCAAACTCGCCTGACCTTAACCCTATAGAAAATCTATGGGATATTGTGAAGAGGAAGATGCGATACGCGAGACCCAACAATGCAGAAGAGCTGAAGGCCACTATCAGAGCAACCTGGGCTCTCATAACACCCGAGCAGTGTCACAGACTGATCGACTCCATGCCACGGCGCATTGCTGCAGTAATTCAGGCAAAAGGAGCCCCAACTAAGTATTGAGTGCTGTACATACTCATACTTTTCATGTTCATACTTTTCAGTTGGCCAACATTTCTAAAAATCCTTTTTTTGTATTCGTAATATTCTAATTTTCGGAGATACTGAATTTGGGATTTTCATTAGTTGTCAGTTTTAATCATCACAATTAAATGAAATAAACATTTGAAATATATCAGTCTGTGTGTAATGAATGAATATAATATCCAAGTTTCACTTTTTTAATGGAATTACTGAAATAAATCAACTTTTTGATGATATTCTAATTATATGACCAGCACCTGTACACTCACCTAAAGGATTATTAGGAACACCATACTAATACTGTGTTTGACCCCCTTTCGCCTTCAGAACTGCCTTAATTCTACGTGGCATTGATTCAACAAGGTGCTGAAAGCATTCTTTAGAAATGTTGGCCCATATTGATAGGATAGCATCTTGCAGTTGATGGAGATTTGTGGGATGCACATCCAGGGCACGAAGCTACCGTTCCACCACATCCCAAAGATGCTCTATTGGGTTGAGATCTGGTGACTGTGGGGGCCATTTTAGTACAGTGAACTCATTGTCATGTTCAAGAAACCAATTTGAAATGATTCGAGCTTTGTGACATGGTGCATTATCCTGCTGGAAGTAGCCATCAGAGGATGGTACATGGTGGCCATAAAGGGATGGACATGGTCAGAAACAATGCTCAGGTAGGCCGTGGCATTTAAACGATGCCCAATTGGCACTAAGGGGCCTAAAGTGTGCCAAGAAAACATCCCCCACACCATTTACACCACCACCACCAGCCTGCACAGTGGTAACAAGGCATGATGGATCCATGTTCTCATTCTGTTTACGCCAAATTCTGACCCTACCATCTGAATGTCTCAACAGAAATCGAGACTCATCAGACCAGGCAACATTTTTCCAGTCTTCAACTGTCCAATTTTGGTGAGCTCTTGCAAATTATAGCCTCTTTTTCCTATTTGTAGTGGAGATGAGTGGTACCCGGTGGGGTCTTCTGCTGTTGTAGCCCATCCGCCTCAAGGTTGTGCATGTTGTGGCTTCACAAATGCTTTGCTGCATACCTCGGTTGTAACGAGTGGTTATTTCAGGCAAAGTTGCTCTTCTATCAGCTTGAATCAGTCGGCCCATTCTCCTCTGACCTCTAGCATCAACAAGGCATTTTCAGCCCACAGGACTGCCGCATACTGGATGTTTTTCCTTTTCACACCATTCTTTGTAAACCCTAGAAATGGTTGTGCGTGAAAATCCCAGTAACTGAGCAGATTGTGAAATACTCAGACCGGCCCGTCTGGCACCAACAACCATGCCACGCTCAAAATTGCTTAAATCACCTTTCTTTCCCATTCTGACATTCAGTTTGGAGTTCAGGAGATTATCTTGACCAGGACCACACCCCTAAATGCATTGAAGCAACTGCCATGTGATTGGTTGATTAGATAATTGCATTAATGAGAAATTGAACAGGTGTTCCTAATAATCCTTTAGGTGAGTGTATATTTAAACAGTGCCACTCATATTTTCACATATAGAAGTATTACACTTATTCACTAAACTGGAAAACACTTTGGGCTATAAATCTTTAAATAAGATGTGATCAGGTTTGGGAGGGTTACTTTTGAAATGTATTCCAAAACAGATTACAGAATGCATGCTGTAAAATGTCATTTGTAATGTATTCTGTTAGATTACTCAAGGTCAATAACGTATTCTAAATATTTTGGATTACTTCTTCAGCGCTGGTAGATTTTTTCACTTTTTGACTATACTGTACAGTAAGACAAAATACACATGTTAAAAAATACATTCTCTGAAAAACCTAAATATCGTATGCAGTGTTGTTTCTAAAATGAGATCAAATTGATCTTGTTTTAAGGAAATTTTGATATTTTCACAGGAAAACAATAATAAAAACAAATATGATCAATAATATGATTTTTGCCCTTATATCTTCATATCTTTTATACCTAATATATATATATATATATATATATATATATATATATATATATATATATATATATATATATATAAGGTCTTACTAGAAAAAAGAAATTATGATCCAATGTGAATTTTCTTGATATAAAAATATGATCGTGTTTGGTAACATGCATGTAAAATGGCTAGAAAATGCATTTTAACTTAAGGTTTATTTCTACTTCTTGTGCTCCAAACTTACTTCAAACGTACTTCTCTGTCTGCTCGTATGAATGTCACACATCATCAGAAAGTGTTTCACCGCTGTTCAAATGCACTTTGGATCACATCATTTATATGTATAAATGTTTTCCATCTGAAAGCACTAAATATTAAATGAAACAAATGACAATAGAATGCAAAATAATCTCTTCAGTAATCAAAATAATTTTTGAATGTAACTGTATTCAAAAAATCAATTATTTAAATTGTAACTGTAGTGGAATACAGTTACATATATTTTGTTTGTTAAATAAGTAATTCGGTTACATGTATTTCGTTACACCCCAACTCTGGATATGATTAATACAAAATTTACATACCCAGTCCTCACATGTGTGTATAAAACGTGGTCGAACTCCATACATGCAATCCATATGCATCATTCAAATTTATCCATAACAAACACTCAATTTTAACATTCTAAACACATATTAATGCAATTTATATACATAGAAATATATGGGTATCTGTGTCAAAAATGGATGAGGACTGAGGTCCCTTGTCACAAAAATATGACAATATCTCATACAGTGATTGTCAACCCTAAGCATAGGCGGAAATCGTGGAAGGGGGGGTCAGGTTGTCCCCCCCTAAAATATCATTAAAATATGTGTATTGTAAATAATATAATGATATATTCTTAAAATAATGTTTATTGTCCCCCCAACATTTTGATGAAATTTTCGCCCCTGACCCTAAGGTTGACAAATAGTTCAAAAAGATGCATTTTTTTGAGTAGGTGTAGTTCTTTAAAGTATATTAAATAAAAAAAAAAATAATAATAATTTTTAAACAGTGCAAATGTTTTATTTGTGTTTTAAATCTTTACTCACTTTTGAGAAGCAATAGGAGAAATTATGGATGCTTCGTTATTATTAATTTGTTATTATGCGACAAGCATTTTGACTTATTTACACAATTATTAACTAGCCTGATCTCATGAACATTTCGTAACACTAGAAAAAATATTTGCATAATGAAATTGCATGTCTTATTACAAGGTTGGCTGCAGTTTCCAAGTGAATTGCCAAGTGGGGGCTTCAAAAGCAAGTGAAATGGTGCTGTAGTCAGAAAAGGTTTTTAAGGTGAGTATTTTCATTAGTGAAAATGTACCTCTTAACCAAAGACTTTCGTCTCACTTGTCAGCTTGCATGCTTGACTGGTCATGAATCTGGTAGTTCAGAATACAAAGTCCAACACTCTATTAGGTTCCGTGCAAGTTAATCATATCGGAACAAGTGTGTAAATGTAGGTAGGTCGGTAATACAAGTGTTCTTTGTATATATTTCAAATGATGCATTATTCTATTTTAATACATAGTAGTTTGAGAGTAATAGTGCCAAAAATAAGAGTTAATAAAGCCATAATCTGCTGTTGTTGTTGTGATTTGTGTGAAAGTGAATAAAACGCACAGTTGCTGTAGCGACTCTAGTGTTAATTTTAACAGGAATCTGCCTTGAAACTTAGCATTTCGGCACGTAAAAGTCAATGTGTCAAAAATGTTATTATCAGGGTTGCCAGATGCCAGCAAGGTTTTCCAGCCCAAAACCTCGTCAAAAACCGCGAGAATGCACAAAAAACCGGCCAAATTTGTTTTGGCTTGTTTCTCGCTATGGTTTCTCGTTTAAACACATGATAATCATTAACGAGTTTTAAAATTACCCATTGGTCCGTGTACTTTGCATCCATTCGTTTTTCCTTTTTTAACCTGTAATCAAAAATTAACAGTTGTTGTATTTTTAAAACGCAAAGTTGAACACCAAAATTTGAATTTGAACTGCAAATGCTGCAGTTAAAAAAATAAAAATATATATTGTATAATAAATAAAATAAATATATAATAAATATTTATTTTTATATAATAAAAAATGTATCTTGACTTATTGTTTATGACTTTTTGCCCTTTTATTAAACATTTAAAATATTCACAAATTAATATGGAAAAATTTTCGATTTTACTGGTATTCTAAGGCCGCAGTGCTGAATGTCAGGGTTACTGGACTCACCCACTCTGCTAACTGTAAAAGGTCTGACCGTTGGCTGGCACCTTGCCTTATGCTTCTTGGTGGCTGCATGATCTTTAAGATCTTTTAAATGAGCACGGATATCAGCGTTGCAGTATTTACAGTGTGCCTTTCCTTCTTCTGCACCCGGTGCAATCCATGACTTTAAGTCTGGATCTCTTTCCCACTTTCCTGTAACTTTTTCTATATTTTGCCCACTTTGGCATATTGTCAGTGTCAGTCAGCTAGCTAAGTTTGAAAACCCCGCGCAGTCTAGTGTGTTTGAGGGGAGGGCGATGCCGGCGTGCGTGACGTGAGCTGATGGGAGGGAGTGTCTGTTGTGAGTTTAGGGGGAACGTCAGCCAGACCTGTAGTGGGTGTGTGTGTGTGTGTGTGAGTGAGTGAGTGAGAGTAGGCTACTGAACAGAGAGTCGCCGAAAGAAGGATCTGAAGTACCGATGTTTCGGCTACAAAAACCCGCCGAACTGATCCGAAACCAGCCCAATTTTTATCCACCCGCCCAAACCCATTTTTGCCCGCAAAAAAGATTGCAAAACTGCCCAATTGGGCGGGAAACCGTCCCAATTGGTGTCAGTATTTGTCCATTAAAGTGCTAACTCAAAGTTCCTCTTGTCTCTTCTTTTAAAAATATGCCCTCAAATAATTTTAAAAGCAGAGCATTATGAACCTTGCAATGTCCCTGTCAAATCCACTTTGACCAAATGGAGTTATTCAGGTTGAGCTTTTAGAAAGTGAAGGCAGTTTAACAAGATTACAGCTGACAACTTTGACAACTCATTAAAATGTTGAGTTTTGTTTGGCTGTAAGGTAGTGTGTGTGGTGCAGACGATTCATGGGAAATCTGTAATGCGGCCCCCTGTAGAGATGGTGGCATGATGTCTCATTTATTGTGCTCTTTGGCATGCTCTAAGGCAATCATCATTATAATTATTGCTCATACTTAGGGTTAGGCATTTGTTCTAACTCCCAAACTCAAAAATGTATAGGAAATGTTTACCTAAAAATTATAATTCTCTCAACATTTACTCACACTTATGCCTTCTCGAATTCATATGAATTTCTTTCTTTTGCAGAACACAAATGAAGACATGTCATAGATGTATAATGTACTTACAGCCATACAATGCAAGTCATAAAGGACATAAAGGCAGCATAAAGGTAATTTAAACAACTCGAGGGGTTTAATCCATGTCTTCTAAAACGATCAGATCGGTTTTAGATGAGAGTGAACCACAATATAACTCCTCCTTAACTCTAAATCTTGATGTCTGCAATCTCTTTGGTGGGTCATGCTACACTTCCTTTGCTCATACATCAAGCAAAATATTGTCATTACTATTCCTTTAAATTTTGGCAAGTAACTTGCAGAGTTTCAAGTCACTATTTTGAAGCATTGCTGATACAGCCTCAGATACTTTGTCATATTGCCATCAACATGGTCTGACCTTTCAAAAAGCTTTTAATTACTTTAGGCCAGAATGGTCTGAAAATGGCCTGAGCAAATTTGGATAAGATCCCATTAATGCTGTAGAAGGAGTTTGAAAAAGTTTTTTGGTTTTCAATTAATTTCAAAAGGAAGTATGGTCGACCATGGCAAAATTGGTATACTTGTAATCACCATGACCCAAGCAATCCAGAGGCCAGTCTCATAACTTTATGCCAAATTAATTCAATGCAGTTGTAAAATGTAACACTTTCTGACAAAATACAAAATCTCAAATGCCCAATATGGCCAAATTAAGAACATTGGGAATCAGAGGAAAATCTATTTCGTTTGTAGCCCCCACTGTTCAAAAGTTAATAGCATAAACATAAGTCCAACTTTGAACTGTTGGTGATGCTACTAGGTTAGGTAAATAGACCCCAGATTTGCAATGGAAAATGTCATATGCCATATTTCATAACATTCCTCCAAACACTTTTTTTTATAAATTATTATAAGAACATTTTCTTATAAGAAAAGAATATTGTCTCCATTATTCTGTGAACTTTCTTTTATAGTACTTGGAGGGAAACTTTTGGAAAAGGCATTTTGAATGTGCTGTTGATTCTTTATTTTTCTTGCCTGTGCTAATGAACACAGTTGGACGTTTCTGAACTTGCACTGCTCTCAAGTGAGTGTAAAACCAGCAAATGTCTGTGGACATTAATGGGACAAAGAGCATTGCATCAGGAAATGAAAGAAAAGCCTTGAATCTGGGTATAAGATCCGTAGCAGGATCGTTGAGAGCAATCGACCTGTGCTTTGCACTCTCTAGCTATTGTTTGAGCACTCTGTTGTGACAGAAACAGATGAGGGACTAAAGTGTACTCACAAGTGTTTTAACTGGAATTGGACTCACACTGATGGGAAACATGGAATTCAGCCTGTTAAGCAGAGTTGTGGAACTCTTTCTGGGCACTAAAGTGCATGCTTATGATGCAGTTGAGTTAGATGGGAGACATACATGGCATTGCAGAGTAATTAGCCATTGTGGTGGCACAGACAACCCTGCAATGCTTTTACATTAGACATTAGGAAGATATACGAGTTATGCCAACACAGTCGCCAACTGAATCCAGATGCCTTGAGTGACTCAAATAGCTCCCATCACGGGCCGGAGCAGATAAATTAGAGTAATACAGGGAAATAGTTCTAGCCTCTCTCCTTCAGTTCAGCTTCATGATTTGTTTCCTCCCTGTTTGCTCTAGCAAGAGGTCACATAACATCTGCCACAAGGTTTTAATCGCTGTGTTAACTCCACATCACGCAATATGTTTCTCCTGTAATAGAATTTCTTTGCTAATCTCAACCGGCTGTTCACGGTTCCTGTTCATATTGACACAACCATTTGAAAGGTACCGAACGCTTAACAGAACCCTGGGAAGATCAGAGGTATTACCGTGTAAACTCTGATGACATGGAGGGACCTCCCACATTGTAATGGTGAGCTTCATACATTTCCGTTGGTCTTTTGACCAACGATAATGCAGTTTGAATATAAAGACGATATATACTGGAACTGATATTGTGCTTTTGGCTTTGTGAAGTTTCTTGTTTTAGACATTAGAAAATGCAGTATTACTTCAACCCTTAAATGCATACCTCGGGTCTTTAGTGACCCTGGACCTTATTCCACCCCTCCATCTTATAATAGTTTTTTGGAGTTATGTCCCAGCTCTTTATTTTTCCTCAACCATTCTCTTATGAATTACATAAAAAGCCAACAATTGCAATATATATATATATATATATATATATATATATATATATATATACAGTATATATATATAGTATATACAGTGAGGAAAATAAGTATTTGAACACCCTGCTATTTTGCAAGTTCTCCCACTTAGAAATCATGGAGGGTCTGAAATTGTCATCGTAGGTGCATGTCCACTGTGAGAGACATAATCTAAAAAATAAATCCAGAAATCACAATGTATGATTTTTTAACTATTTATTTGTATGATACAGCTGCAAATAAGTATTTGAACCCCTGTCTATCAGCTAGAATTCTGACCCTCAAAGACCTGTTAGTCTGCCTTTAAAATGTCCACCTCCACTCCATTTATTATCCTAAATTAGATGCACCTGTTTGAGGTCGTTAGCTGCATAAAGACACCTGTCCACCCCATACAATCAGTAAGAATCCAACTACTGACATGGCCAAGACCAAAGAGCTGTCCAAAGACACTAGAGACAAAATTGTACACCTCCACAAGGCTGGAAAGGGCTACGGGGAAATTGCCAAGCAGCTTGGTGAAAAAAGGCCCACTGTTGGAGCAATCATTAGAAAATGGAAGAAGCTAAACATGACTGTCAATCTCCCTCGGACTGGGGCTCCATGCAAGATCTCACCTCGTGAGGTCTCAATGATCCTAAGAAAGGTGAGAAATCAGCCCAGAACTACACAGGAGGGAGCTGGGACCACCGTTTCCAAGGTTACTGTTGGTAATACACTAAGACGTCATGGTTTGAAATCATGCATGGCATGGAAGGTTCCCCTGCTTAAACCAGCACATGTCAAGGCCCATCTTAAGTTTGCCAATGACCATTTGGATGATCCAGGGGAGTCATGGAGAAAGTCATGTGGTCAGATGAGACCAAAATATAACTTTTTGGTCATAATTCCACTAACCGTGTTTGGAGGAAGAAGAATGATGAGTACCATCCCAAGAACACCATCCCTACTGTGAAGCATGGGGGTGGTAGCATCATGCTTTGGGGGTGTTTTTCTGCACATGGGACAGGGCGACTGCACTGTATTAAGGAGAGGATGACCGGGGCCATGTATTGCGAGATTTTGGGGAACAACCTCCTTCCCTCAGTTAGAGCATTGAAGATGGGTCGAGGCTGGGTCTTCCAACATGACAATGACCCGAAGCACACAGCCAGGATAACCAAGGAGTGGCTCTGTAAGAAGCATATCAAGGTTCTGGCGTGGCCTAGCCAGTCTCCAGACCTAAACCCAATAGAGAATCTTTGGAGGGAGCTCAAACTCCGTGTTTCTCAGCGACAGCCCAGAAACCTGACTGATCTAAAGAAGATCTGTGTGGAGGAGTGGGCCAAAATCCCTCCTGCAGTGTGTGCAAACCTGGTGAAAAACTACAGGAAACGTTTGACCTCTGTAATTGCAAACAAAGGCTACTGTACCAAATATTAACATTGATTTTCTCA
Source organism: Xyrauchen texanus (assembly GCF_025860055.1). Lineage (NCBI taxonomy): Eukaryota > Metazoa > Chordata > Actinopteri > Cypriniformes > Catostomidae > Xyrauchen > Xyrauchen texanus. The sequence goes on along the minus strand of NC_068279.1, from coordinate 53,517,758 downwards.
GGTGTTCAAATACTTATTTGCAGCTGTATCATACAAATAAATAGTTAAAAAATCATACATTGTGATTTCTGGATTTTTTTTTTAGATTATGTCTCTCAGAGTGGACATGCACCTACGATGACAATTTCAGACCCCTCCATGATTTCTAAGTGGGAGAACTTGCAAAATAGCAGGGTGTTCAAATACTTATTTTCCTCACTGTATATAATATACGTATATATATATAATAGTGTTATGCATTTATTTATTGCAATTTTATATAGAACATTTTATAATTATTTTATATACCTATAAGTGTAATATTAAACAGACATGATGCAAAAAGATCTGTCCACACAGGACACAACATGGCACAGCGATACTCGTATATTAAAATGATAATAAATGACGCTAAAATTTGGAATCTAAACAGTCTGGTGAATCATTCTGTTTATTGAACATATCTATTTTTCTCAGCTCTGTCAGGTTGGATGGGGACTGTCAGTGGACAGCCATTTTCAGGTCTCTCCAGAGATGTTTGATTGGGTTCAAGTAACTCAAGGACATTCACAGAGTTGTCCCTAAGCCGCTCTTGCATTGTATTGGCTTATGGTCATTGTCCTGTTGGAAGGTGAACCTTTGGCCAAGTCTGAGGTCCAGAGCACTCTGGACCAAGTTTTCATTAAGGATATCTCTATATTTTGTGGCGTTCAACCTTCCTTCAATCCTGACCCCAGTCCCTGTCGCTGAAAAACACCTCTACAGCATGACCAGCAAAAACACCTACCACTACCATGCTTCACCGATGGTATTGAGCAGGTGATGAGCAGTGCCTGGTTTCCTCCAGACATGACGCTTGGAATTGAGGCCAAAAAGTACAGTCTTCATTTAATCATACCAGAGAATATTGTTTCTCACAGTCTGAGAGTCGTATAGGTACATTTTAATGTGTCTTGCACTGAGAAGAGGATTCTGTCTGGCCAATCTGCCATAAAGCCCAGATCAGTGGAGTGTTGCTGTGATGGTTGTCCTTCTGCAAGTTTCTCCCATCTCCACACATGCTCTCTGGAGCTCAACCACAGTGACCATCGGGTTATTGGTCAACTCTCTTACAAAGGCCCTTCTCCTCTAATTGCTCGGTTTGGCTGGGCAGCCAGCTCTAGGAAGAGTCCTGGTTGTTCCAAACTTCTTTCATTTAAGTATTATGGAGGTCACTGTGCTCTTAGGAAACTTCAATGCAAAAACTTTTATAGCCTTCCCCAGATCAATGACATGACAGAATCCTGTCCCTGAACTTTGCAGCCAATTCCTTTGACATCATGGATTGGTTTTTGCTTTGGTCTGAATGTGATATTTCAGTTTTTTCTTTGATTTTTGCTTTGTCATTGCGGGGGTATGGAGTGTAGATTGATGTGGAAAATGTAACAAAATGTGAAAAAAACGAAGGGGTCTGAATACTTTATTAATGAACTGTAGATAGATAGATAGATAGATAGATAGATAGATAGATAGATAGATAGATAGATAGATAGATAGATAGATAGATAGATAGATACTTTTCTCCTCAACAATGAATTATTATATACATCTTTCAATGTTGGGAAATGTGTCAGTAGTATATACTGTTGACTATGTATTATTATAGGTCTTTGTATAAATTTACATTAATAAACACTGTAAAGAGGTGCTGTTCCTTGTTGGTTGACATTAAATATACAGTACATCTAATGATTAATAAATGCTATAAAAAGGGTGTTGTTCATTGTTAGTTAATGTTAACTAATGTATTTAGTAATGTTAACTTATAGTTAACAGATTTTTAATGTTAATAAACGTGTCATTATATTGATCAATTAACATTAATCAAGATGAATAAATGCTAAAAGTATAAGTGTTGTTCATTGTTAGTTCATGTTAACTAAGGCATTAACTAATGTTAACAAATCAAACTTATTGTAAAGTGTTACCAAAAAAATAATAAATTATGGATGACATCACAAATAAAATAATACAAAATATAATTATATCTTTTTGGTCAAGCTTAGTCTTAGTCCATTTTGCATTTACACTGTTGTTGGAACCCAACCAACCAACTGACCCATCCATCCATTATTGGAATAATATGAATGGAAAAGTAAGTTTTTCACTTTCACACATTACTTTAAGGCTCTCCGCTTAATGAGCCATTTTTTATCATGAAGGAAGATCTTTGAGATTCTGTTTCATCATTCTATCATCTCCTTCGAAATAGAGTAAGTGGACATGACACAGGGCTCCTGTCACTGCGTGTCATTAACACTTTGTGAATGAACCCACAAAGACAAATAACATTTGCCATAACATGATTGTTAAATTAAAGTGAAAACAGAGCACTTGCCGTTCATTAAAACCTTGTTTATATTTTTGCGGGAGTTTACCATGAACCTCCATAGATGGTACGTGCATCATAATGCTTCATGCCTGGTTTAGAATTGGTTAATCTTCGCGCCCTCTTCAGAAGCTGCATTTAGTGTTGTCCGTGGCATGGCACAGTGAAGTTGGAGTTCAGTTGAGTGAGACACTGAAAGTGACATTCATTCCCTTGTTTAAACGGTAAAATGTGATTGAAATTTAAAGTACATCAAATAACTGTGATCAGACAGGTATTTAATAATCGTGACAGGCCTATACTCATATTACACCTTTGCTATATTCAATGCAGCAATGGTGAATTATCAGTATCCTGTATGTATGTATACAGACATACAGTATTACTGATGTTATTTGTTACTCAAGGTGGCATTGTTTTAGATGTGTATCTTAGTGTTATATGAAGCTCAATATTTGTTTGACAGCTAGTTCAAGAATCTGATAAATTTTAGCATGAAAGTTATGAACCCCTGTCATATGTTGAATCATCTGTTTGATATATGAAAAAAATAAAACATAAAAAGTTAACATTTATATATTCTTTTATTTTTTAACTGTGTTGAAAATGCTTTGAAAACGTTACTCTAGGCATTTTGTAGATCCATTTGTAACAGATATACGTGCTGGGTTGCTAAAGACCCAAGGTATTTAAAAAGGTTTGGTGAAACACCCATGCAATTAAGGGTTAACAATTCTTGTTCCAATTTCTGTAAACAATTCAGTGTTAGGACACCCAGCAGGAGAACAGGCAAAGTCCGATAGAAGTGGTAAATAGTTGACTGTCTTGAGCATAATCCAGGTAAATCCACAGAAAACCTACTGGCAGGATGATAAAATGGGCTAAGAAAACACAAAGGGAACAGAGGCGAGACTGCATGAGCAGAGCACACACAACATTCTGTCAAAAAGAAGAGAAAAGAAAGTACATGATATATGGAGGAAAACAAACAAGGAACAGGGGACAGAAATTAAAACAACGAGGACAAGACAAGGACATAATGAAGGGGCGTGGTCATGTAAAACAAGCATTAGGGTCTGGAGAGCACATGAGAATCATAAATGAAGACAAAGACATTGTGCTCAGGCACAAAACAAAGACAAGTACACAAACAGAATGAATGGACTGCCTGACAGGATCATGACAGAAGTGGTGTGAAGAGTAGAGCATTTAAAGTTTGCTTTTATTGCGATGACCCGAATTCCAATAGGCCTTTTCCAATCCAAATCCTCCCATCCCCATTTCATGTCAGCGAAGACACACACTTTATATTAAGAAACGTTTACATATTATATTTTGAAGGTGGAAATAAAATGTTGTGTCGATGTAGTGACACTAGCGGTCCCCTTCAAAAATGCCACAACTAGCTGAACTGTGTTATGTGAATCGGCGGGCAGGCTACTGTGTGCTGCATATCCAGTGCACTGGGCCGGCACGTAACCTCCCCTGAGTGTCGAACAGCCCTTTGGGGACGAGTTGACAACCCAAAGGATAGGGACAGGCTAGCCCAGTCATGCCTCTCCTCTCTTTGTTTCTTTTTCTCCACAGAAAAAGAGAGAAATCGCTAACCGACCGGGATGCCAGAGTCTATGTCGGGGGTCACTCCCAAGGGGAAGACAGTGGAGACCACACCTCACCCAGAGAGTGGGGGGGATTTTAAGTGGAGATACGTCACATGGTCTTGCCGAGTCTCGTTGGAAGTATGTCATGTGGAGAAGTCCCATGGTAGGTCCTACCCAATGGGGGAGGAGGCTCTACGAGCATGGTGACTGGGGCAGAGGGGCCTCTGCCCAAGGAAGACGCAGTTTTCCAACAGAGAAACGTTTTTTAGCTGAATATACGTCTCAAGGGGTTTCCTACGGGGAACCAGTGCATGTGGAGCACCTGTCCCAGTATGGGGCTTAGTTAGCACAAGTACTGAGCCGGCAGCAAGTTTCTCTGCAAACACGCCTACCACAGGGCTAGGAGGAAATCAACCAAGGAACACATTTCTGAACGCTACTGGGAATCAACAACGCACATCTTCAGCTCAAGGGAGGTGAAATGTGCTAAGCGCAAGCGATATACCCGGCCGGCTGACCCATACTTACCTATTCTTTCCTGCTAAGACATGGGACGAAACCGGCTCGACCCGGAGATTATAGAACCTCGCAAAGCCTAGCCCGCTGCTCTGCAAATGTCTGTTAGAGAGGTGCCACTGGTCAGACAGCGCTTCCTTTCCATTTTCCACCAAAGCAGACAGAGAGCTGCTCAGAGACTTATGTGCGATACAAATAGATGCATAAAGTGTGCACCGGACACATCAATGCCAGGTTGGGTCTACCTCCTCCTGGGGCAGCCCTTGCAGGTTCACCACCTGATCCATGAATGTGGTCATGGAAACCTTGGGCTCATAGCCCGGTCGGGGTCTCAGGATCACATGAGAGTAACCTGGACCGAACTCCAGGCATGTTTCGCTGACAGAGAACCCTTGCAGGTCCCCTACCCTCTTGATGGATGCGAGCGCCATCAGGGAGGCAGTCGGAGGGATTCAACCTCCTGCGTCTCTTAGGAACCTGATGCTCAGTTCGTGAGGACTTACCGCCCACTGTGCCGCTTTAGCAGCTACATACACCTTCAAGGTGGAGGGGTACAGCTGTCCCTCCAACCTCTCTTGCAGAAAGAAAAGCACCGAGCCGACTGTGCACCTCTGGGGGTCTTCGAGTTCCGGGAAGAACACCACTTAGTGAACAGACACCACTTCAAGGCATACTGGCGCCACGTATTACAGTGGGCTCTCACCTGAGTGACCGTGTCAACTACGGCGGGTGGTAGGAGACTAAGGTCTTCCGCGTCCCGTCCAGGGGCCAGACATGGAGGTTCCAGAGGTCTGTTCGCGGGTGCCAGATGGTGCCCCGTCCCTGAGAGAGAAGGTGCTTCCTTTGACAAGAAGGTGCTGACACGAGGAGCGTGAGGTCCGAGAACCACGTCTGGGTGGGCCAGTAGGGTGTTACAAGAAGGTCATCCTCCCTGACCTTGCACAGGGTCTGTGCAAGCGGGCTCACTGGGGGGAACGCATATTTGCATAATCCAGGTGGCCAGCTTTGTGCCAGCGCGTCTATATCGAGGGATGCCTCAGTCAGGGCATACCAGAGGGGGAAGTGGGAGGATTCTGGGGAAGCGAACAGGTCTACATGTGCCTGTCCGTATCGACTCCAGATCAGCTGGACCACCTGAGGGTGGAGTCTCCACTCTCCTTTGCGGGTGACCTGCCATGACAGCACATCCACTGTGGTCTTGAAGTCGCCCGGGATGTGAGTGGCTCGCAGCAACTTGAGGTGCATGTGACTCCAGAGAAGGAGATGGCGGGCGAGTTGTGACATGCGTGGGGAGCATAATCTGCCTTAGCGGTTGATATATGCTACCGAGGCCATGTTGTCTGTTTGAACCAGCACATGCTCGCCCTGGATCAACGGCCGGAACCTCCACAGGGCAAGCATTATTGCCAACAACTCCAGGTAGTTGATGTGCCAACGCAGCCGTGGGCCCATCCAGGAGCCGGCGGCTGCGTGACCGTTGCATACAGCACCCCAGCTCGTGTTGGAGTTGTCGGTCATAACAACAACGCACCTGAAGAACTGTAAAAGGGGAACACCTACCCGTAGAAATGCAAGGTCGTTCCAAGGGCTGAAAAGGCTGCGACAAATTGCCGTGATGGCCACCCAATGTATCCTGCAGCGCCAAGCCTATCTCGGGACTCGAGTCTGGAGCGAGTGCTGAAGCAGTCTCATATGCATCAACCCGAGCAGTGTGGCCACCGCCGAGGATACCATATGCCTCAGGAGCCTCTGAAATGGTTTCAGTAGAATCACTGTCTTCTGTCTGAACGCCTTCAAACAGGTCAGTACTGATTAGGCGCGCTCGTTCATGAGGCACGCCATCATTGAAACTGAGTCCAACTCCAGGCCACCAGGTGGAGCTTGCTCTTTTCCCAGTTGATCCGAAGCCCAAGCCGGCTGAGGTGTGAGAGCACCAGGTCCCTGTGCGCACACAACGCGTCTCGAGAGGGAGCTATGATTAGCCAGTCATCGAGGTAGTTGACAATGTGAATGCCCACTTCCCTTAACGGGGCAAGGGCGGCCTCTGCAACCTTCGTGAAGATGCGAGGAGACAAGGACAGGCCAAAAGGGAGGACTGTCAGCCACCGCGATGGGTTAGAGAGCGCGAGCCACACGTCCAAGCTCCTGGCGAGGGGGTCCAAGTGGACAATCTCGTTGGACGTACCGTCAGGTGGGGCCTCACGGAAGGGCAGAACTAGGGAGGCCAAATTGACGGGGCTTGAGGCCTGTAGTGGTGCTGAGTCGAGAGACATCGAAGCACTTACCTGACTCCTGATACTCACTAGCGGAATGGTCGAGGAAGGGGCAGGAGGTTTTTTGTCCGCACGGTCCATCGAAACCATCTGGAATTTAGCATGTTTGTGCCATAGCTTGGTGCACAGGGGCGGGGAAACCGCAGCCGGGTCGCTGAACCTGCCAAAGAGGAATGGTGGACGGTGGCCGTGATGATGGCCATACACACCGGTTATGTGACCCAGGGAATAAAGAAATTAAACTTTTGGGTACCACAGCTTCTTGAGCATGCGGCGAAATTAAATTAGAAAGGAACAAAAGATTCTCCTACCGGCCCTGCACAGGAGATGGAATGTTCTGTTCACCAGCTCTGGAACAGCGAGTCTCCATGTCCCTGGGTCGCCCGTCTCCAGGGCACTTCGAAACCTTCTACTTGGCGGCCTGTCGTGAGACTGGTGGCATACGCTTCCTGCGGGGGGCTCGACGCCGGAGTGGAGCCATGGCGGCAGGCCACAGCAGAACCAGTGCAGCCGCCACAGGGGGACGCCCTTGGCAACGAGCAGACGGGGTGCAGTGTCTTGAGCCACTCCGCTTTCTGTGCAGGATGGTCTCCGTCTGCTGCTTCACTGCTGGAAATGTCCTTGTCGGTGTCGCCGAATAGGCCAGCTCACAAATCGGACTAAGCAATCAGTACAATAAACCGAGAATCATCTCTTTCAGACATGTCTGAAATGCCAAAGACCGATAAGTGAGCTGCTGATACTATGAGCACGCGTGTACAGAGGGTAAGACTAAAGGGGGGTTGAAATACGAAATGCACATATATATATATATATATATATATATTATTCTTTTTTTCAGCCAAGAGATGTTGATTGGGGATGATTTAAAAGAAAATATATGTTATTATTATTGTAAATACATATCATATTTAGGTTCTGACTTTTAGTTGTTATGGCTGCTGTTAAAAGGGGTGGTTGATTAAGAGTTTCAGATGTAATTTTCACTGACCACCTAATGCATATTGCAAAATCTGTGGTTGGTTTCATGTTGGTGGGTCTCTTAATGTATTCTTATGTGATTCTTAGCTTTGCAAGACTATATTTTAAGTCCTAATACACCTTTTTACTTTTGTCATTTTAGAATTGCATGCTCATGTGTCTTCTTTCAGCCTTGATTTGAGATGGGTGTTGAGATTCAGTTGATGTATTTGGAAAAAGTTGTATTTAAACAAACTGATTACTATAAATACGCATGCAAAAAAAAATTATATTAATTTTCAAAAAAAATTATATTACTCATATAATATCTTGTTAATATAACTTCTTTTTAGCTAGTCTGGGAAGTTACCTGTGTGTTCTTGTCCATTGGCATGCACCCTCAAGCAAATGATGGTAAACCTAAGAGAAAAAAAAAATTTGCCAATTGAGCAAATGTCTTTCTTGTGCTTTATTAGAGTGGAAACCAGGGGGAAATGCAGTCCTAAAAACAGGAATATCCAAGCATCCTTCACAGAGCACTCACTCCAATATTTACCTCTTGCACCTTCACCAACAGACGTACAGTATCTGTTACATACATTAAATCACCACAGTGGAATAAGAAACCTTAACCAACCGCCCCAGAATTTCACAGTTTTAAAACAAGAACCGTTCACCCAGATGGTAGAAAAGTGGCTAATGACTTGTATTTACTTTCACACAAATACTGAGTAAAACTGCAGGTCATAAGTTCATAAACACTTACTTTACACTCGGTTCCTCACACAATGCTATCTTATGACATCAAAATACTTTTACTATTGCACATGTCTTGTAAAGCAATGAATTAACATAAGCATTATATAACCAACTACATTTACAAGCTTACTTAATCATGATTAAGACGCACAGTAGCAAGTGTAATTCGAAAGACTTCCTTAAAGGGGTCATGACTTGAGTAATAACATTTTCCTTGATCTTTTGACATATAAGTGAGTACAATGACGTACTATATAAAACATTTTTTTTTTAAAACAACACAGAATTGAAAACCTATTCCTTATTATAAAAATATGTTTTATTTAATCAAGGATTTGTGACATCACAAGGTGGTGTTAGTTGTGCATTAAGTTAATCCTGAAATTTTGTTTTATAAATGTTGTGATCTTGTGGAGTTTGTTCATTTTCTTCAGATTGCGTTTCACAAATGGCTGTATTGGAAGGGCTGCACAATGTGGGTGTTTACTTTGAATTGTTAAAGGGCCAGAGTGCCCTTTCAGACAGAGGGCCAGAGACAGGGTGAAAAAATAAATTATACATTACTAAATTATGTCTGTTTAGGTGCAAAAAAAAAATAAAAAAATATTAACATTATAAGCAGATCTCAAGTAAGATAATTATATTGAATGATCAGCTCATTAATGATTAATTCATTATGAATCTTGTTCCAGGGACCCTTCATTTGTCCTACTGTACATGAACCATGACTACATTCAAGATGATTATTTGACTAGTTTCCATAAAGTAAAATGTTTTCCTTGTAATTCTCAGTGCTAACATGCTCCAGCCAGTATTAGCTGACACAGCACTAATTAGCTTTACTCTAAATACCAAGCTGAAACACTTCAAATGTAGCATGTGTACTGGCTGCGAGTGATAAAGTTCTGTCTGTTCCCCTCTTAATGAATGAAAGCAGACCGCTAGTTCTTGCTGAGCATGGTGTTCCTGCCTGCAGAACCTCTGGCAAGGAGAAGGTGTTAGCTAATAGGGGTTAGCCGAGGTAACGTCCACCCTGCCAGGTTGCTGTTGAGCCCTGTGTGTGCGAGCTTGGGTATTGCTACAGTAGTGTTGGAATACAGGGAGAAGAAGTCAACATGCTGTATGCTTGGAATTTGCAATTGTGAAACATACAAGAACCTGTAAAAGATTCCACCAGAATGTTGCTAGACAGTAAGCATGCTAAGTCTGGCTACAGTATATAAGCAAGCCTACTAAACAAAAACAGAACAAGTTGATTTGCTGGTCTAAGAGAATCAAGCTGGTTAGGTCAGACTGGTCTGCTGGTCAATCTTCCAAACTGTTTGCCAAAATGTTGTGGTATTATGCAGTACATTCAGCTTAAATAATACTATTTTTATTTATTTATTTAATTTGTATTTTGTTGGTCAGGTTGGTTCAGCTAATTCACATCCCTGTTCTCCAGAAAAAGACGAATGTCTCAATCAAAAAGAGAAAAAAGACTAATACCATAAGGCAATAAGTTCTAAAGCATAGCTTACATGGTGTGTTGGTGTTCCCACAACTTTTGACTAGCTTTGTAATGAGTGTGCAGACTCAGAAGTATTAGGATCCATGTGCTGAGTTTTATTAACAACAAGATCATGAAAGAAAATCCACAATCAAATATCACGGGACAGGCAAAGGGTCAATAATACAAATAATAAAAAAAAACAGGCAGAACGGGCATACAAAATCCAAGACAAAAAGGCAGATACAATTATCCTAAGAACAGGCTGTAAATCCAAATACGAGAGGGCAAAAAGATAGCCAGAATTGCAATTCAAAGAATGACAAGACTTCACAATGAACAAACTTTTAAACAGGGCTTAAATGCACAGCAGTTGATTAGAATGATGAGACACAGGTGATGTGAATGTGTCATTATTCGAGCGAGGAGGACCGCTGGTGGTTATTTCAAGGTATTGCAGAAGAGGATGTTACAGAGCCCCCCCTACTGTGAGCAGCTCCTGACGTGAATATAATCTCATCAAGGTCGGGTGGCAGGACAGGTGGAGTGATTACGATGAAAGTCCTTAAAGAGTGAGGGGTCCAGTATATCATCCATTAATACCCAGGATTGCTCCTCTGGACCATAGCCCTCCCAATCGTCTAGGAATTTAATTTAACTACCCCTTTGTTGTGAGTCCAGGAGGGTTCTGACCCGATAAGCCTCCTCTCCATCAATTACCAAAGGGTGAGTGCCCTGGTTCTCTTGATTCGCGGTGGATGGCACAAAGCCTCCACAAGCACAAGGCAGCTGGGATTCGTCCTCTGCCACCCGGATTGAGGCGAGTTACTACGTGACCATGATGACTTAAAAGTGCATTTGGAATTGGGCATTCCAAATTGGGAGAAAAAGGGGCTGAGACAACAGGGCATAAATACAAAGCAGTTGATTAGTATAATGAGACACAGGTGATGTGAATGAGTCTGTGTCAGTATTCGGGCAAGGAGGACCTCTGGTGATTATTTCAAGGTACTGCAGTAGAGGATGCTACAAGCTTATTCAGTATGATATTTTTGGTTAATCAGCATTGCCAGAAAAGCTATTCTGAGGTGGGTTTCCTGTACAATGATGTCACTTCCTGCTTAACTGCTATAGTACGATGCATTGGTGGAGACATTATCGACTGTTTCACGTTGGTTCAACAAAACAGAGCTGTCATTAATGACGTTACACAGGGGCTGGAATAATAACTTCTGTGGAGATCGAATGGATCTCAAACTATCATAGCACAATTACATGGACACCAAAAATAATTTATTGTGAGAAAGTACATAAAACACAAAACACTCTGTAATTGACAGCAGCATTGCACTGCAATAGTGGGGTTTCCCTCTTATGTAGTACTCTGGGGTTCCCCTAGCAAACTTGAGCACAAATACTAAGGGGCAATTTTCAAAAAGCTAAAAGAACACCGCTTTTAATATTTGTTTACATGGACACATAAACTGTATTCTCTTGGTGTGTTAAACCACTGTCTCTTAATCCTTTTAACAGTGTAAGAAAACAGCATTCACGTTTATAAGACGTTTTAGTTCCACTTTCTGCAAAAACCCTGGAATAAGCCATTTTCTTGAATGCATTTAAACTTGGTCACATGTATATATATATATATATATATATATATATATATATATATATATATATATATATATATATATATATATATATATTGTCACGTTCACTGTTGTCTTTTGGTTTTGTACTGTTATTTTGAAGTTTAGTTTAGTTCCTGTTTTGGTTTTTGTAGTTTCTTTTATTCTGTCATGTTCACTGTTGTCTTTTGTTTTGTGCTGTCATTTTGAAGTTTAGTTTAGTTCCTGTTTCCTGTTTGGTCTTTGTAGTCCTCTGTAGTTTCTTTTCATGATTGGTTATGTCCCTCATTCCCTTGTTTGTTCCTCTTGTATTTAAACCCTGGTTCTTTGTTCAGTCCTTGTCTATCGTTGTTTGATGAATGTTGATGTTTTGCTCTGTTGCCTGTCTTCCCATTTGTTCATCCAGTTCCGTGTACCTTCGATGTTTTCCTGATTTAGTTTTGTTTTCCCCATGTGGAGGTTTTCATTTGTTCCTGTTTGTTTTGTGTTACCCTTAATGTACAATAAAACCGCGTCTGGATCCGCACCTCTCGTCTGTCTTGTCCTGCTTCCACACCAAGCATAACATATACTGTATATATCGTTGAACTATGTTGGTAATGATGGATATTGCTTCCATAGTTGGCTTACGGTGCTTTAGAGAAACACACCACTAGATTTGCTGGTGATCAACATGGCTATTCTTTTCCACCAGCTAGAGCTGCACCAAACCAGCACTAACCTGCATAACCTAATGGAAATTGCATGGTTAAGATCTTGTCATTAGGGGTACCATTTGCTACGTTGGTTGCGCAACTTTGTACAGCATTATTATTGTTTTGCTGCAAGAATCCACATTTTAAACATCAGTTTTGCAAACGAATATCACACAAGATAGTTAATAATGGCTTGTTGAGCTTAATTAAATATTGACTGTTTCAATTTGACTTTTGACATTATCAGAATGCTAATTTATTTCCAAATCAGTCAAGATGTGGAAGCTAATGGAGTTGTGCACCTTTCTCAAAACACCTAAGCAATGCATAATAAGACAAAAGCAGCAATACATTATTAACAATGTAGGGTTTGCCATGTCACAAAAGGCAGTAAAAGAAAGTAATTCTTCAGTTGTTGGGGATTGCCACTCATCAAATCTATATGGCAGAAGCCTTTTTTTTTTTTTTTTTTTTTTTGCATGGCCACTGCAGTTGGCAGCATCTGGAGGAGGGCTTGTGTAAAACCCCTGATACCTGACCACCTTAAAGTGCACACATCACTCCCCTATAGACATTCAAGCTTGCGAAAATATCCAACTCGTGCAACTTTTATGTCCACGCACACTGGCCTGTGGGACACATGTGAGGTCTGTGCAGTGAACGGAAGAGTAATGCGTAAGCCAAATGCGTGTGACATAGACCTGAGCTTTAGATTAAGATTCCAACACTGACATTCTGTGCTTCTTAGTTCAGTCAAAGCTTGATTTACCATCTCCTAGTAGATTGAACATTCAGATCCTAAATGATTAGTGTACCCCAAAAATTTTAATTCTGTCATTATTTACTTTTTTATTTTGAGACTCTTCAAAGACTCTTCTTGGAACTCTTTTATTTTATAATACTGAAAGTAGTAACACCACATCAATGTTCCCCTTGTTAATGGTTTATGAAGGGGTTCATTTATTACTAATAAGCCATTTACAAATGCATTATAAATCATTGATATTCTGTTATGAACGCATTAACAAAAATAACAGTTTTCATACAATACTTCCAAGTTAAGTAGTTTAACTTAAAGGTGCACTCAGCGATTCCTGAGAAACACTGTTGATATTCAAACTCAACTGCCAAAACAAACACACCCCTTCTTTCAGTGCACTTTTGGTAGCTCCACCCCCCCAAAATTCATGCAGTGGAGATGGTTTAGATGCTCCGGGCCTATAAGGTGTGGAAGTTGAGGTCTCTTTCTCATAGCTGAAGCAAAGCAAAATAATTATCTAATACGTTAATAAACGACAGACAAGCAAGCACAAAAACAACATACAAAATACAGAAAGTCGAACTAGCAAGAGTTAGATGTTTAGTTTGATTTTACAGTAACATATTGACTAATGCACAAAAACCAACACAAAACCACATTGAGGGTGCTACCAAACATGTATTTTCAAATCTTTGTGGCTGTAAAACCCTTTGAAAATGTTGTGCGAACAAATACCATTAGAGGATTAGCGCAAACAACAATACAGCAAGTAATGTAAATAACGTTAGCTATGTAGTGGGTAAGCAAACTGTTGCTACAGTAAGTTACTGCTGCTAAGATAACTTGCAGAGAAGACGGGACGTTTTTGTGGACACCAGCTCCAGACACAACTCTCCTGCTACTAAATCTAACGTCACAACAACAGCATATATGGGTTTTGTGAAACAGCGAAATTTATGTTACCCTCTTAACAATAAGAATAAGAGCATCTTCTGCACCCATCTTCAATCCTTTTACCTCTCAGAGGTCTCTCCACCGCTGTAAAGCCTCGCCTATGTTGACGCGGCTCCTAGCCCTCAACTTATCATAATCCTTCTTTTTTTTGTTTATTTTCGTCTTACCTTTTCTCTTGGTCTGTTTTTCAGCCATTTTTCCTCATTGGAGTTTAGAAAGTTCGCATCAGCCAGATTTAACTTTGCTCTTCTGATGAATTTCCCTCTCACTCTGCCCCTACCCCCCATCCTGAGCATGTGCATGAACCACCCCCTGTTGCTGATTGGCTGGAGTAGTGTTGTGTTGATCGGTCTGTTCCTTTTCAAAAAGCTACACTTTGATGCTGCGCTGATTTAGCGCTTTGGGAATGTCTTTAGGAGTGACCAGCTGTGAATATGTGTGCAACACGTCAATGAAATTTACTAGAATTTATAGTCTCTGCTGGTGACATCATAGAATGCACCAGTAGCAGGGCTATAAATAGATGCGTCACAGGTGCATCGTCAGGTCTTTTGTCTTCAGACCACTCTGTGTGTGTTGTGCTTCTCAAGCTGTCAGGACATTCCAAGGACCTTTCCAAGAATGAGTGTGAAACAAAGCAAGCAGTGTGTGTTCCCGTGTTTATGCTCTATGGCTGAAATGTACACACACCAGTTTTGTTTTTTGTTTTTGTTTTTTGTGTGTTTGGGGGAAGACCATGCTGCTCTTGCTTTAGGGCGAGCATTACAATCTGTTTACAGTCAAAATGCTTCGCACTCGTCTCGCTTACTTCCAAGAACCAGCGCCCACTCTTTCATCGTGGGGCTCTCACATGGATATGGCTGAGGAGCGAGAGACAGGTCCGTCCCTATTGCTCACTCTCTCCCCAGATCCACCTAGTCCTTCTCGTGAGCCTGAATCGCGCTTCGGCACCTCTTCGGTTCATGAGTGGGACGCTGAATCTCTTGAGTCCGCGGACTTTGAGCTACCCACCTCTGAACATTCCACGCACAATAACAAAGTGGATGAGGAATTACTCGACGTGGTTACTCGGGCTGTGGCCAGGCTACAGTTAGACTGGCCACGCGAACAAGAGACCCCCAAACGCTCTAAACTAGAAGACAGATTTCTGTCTGGTGGCAAAAAAAAGAAAAAGGAAGGGAACGCTAAATCAGTCCCTTCCTTTCTTCGATGACCTCAAATAACGAGCTTTCTCGTTCATGGAGGAATCCTTATACTTTCCGTGTCTTCGTGCCCTCGACATCGGCATATTCGACTGTCGTGGGTGCTGGGACACAGGGGTATTCCACGATGCCGCCGGTAGAAGAGACACTTGCGGGTTATCTCTCGTCTGGCTTAAGAGACCCACTCTCCCCACAAAGCTGTGCAGGACCACCTCCACGCTTGTGTGAAAAGATTATCAGGCAGCAGGTCAGGCTGGTGCTGCCCTGCACACTATGGCAGTGTTGCGGGCATACCAGGCTGACCTGCTGAAGGACTTGAATGTGGGCAGTACGGTCGAAAAAGAGGCTTTCGCCGAGCTTCGTCGTGCCACAGATATGTTTCTCTGGGAGATCAAACAGACGGCTCGCACCATTGACCGGTCTATGGCTGCTTTGGTTAGCACAGAAAGACATTTATGACTAAACCTTTCGGACATCAAAGACAGGGACAAAGTGTTCCTCCTCAATGCCCCGGTTTCGCCTTCTGGCCCATTTGGTGATGCCATGAACACGGTTATCACCAGGTTCCAGGAGGCGAAAAGCCATGAGGAAGCCTCAGGCAATTCCTCCCTTGCCACCACCACCGGCCACCCAGCCCCGCCCCGGTACTTCTAGAAGGGAGGCTCAAAAACAGAGCGTAGCAAATCGCATTCCCCCTTGCAGAGACTGGGGACAGGCTCAGAAGCCCCCAAAGGAAGACCTCAGGACCGTTATATCTAAGAAGAGAAAGACCTGACAGTCTTGTGCCCAGCCGTGGGTGTAGCCCCCCCTTGGGACGGGTCGTGTGAAACATCCACCTATACCCTCCCGATACCCCCACGAAACCCCCATTCCCGCCACCTCTGGCGTTTCGGAAGTTAGCGGTTTCCAGCTAAATGTTGGTTGAAAACTACTGCCAGGTGTTTCTAAGAGGGCCCTAAGAACAGTAGAAAAATGCTACAGAATTAAACCAGAACAAGCATGTCTACTGTGAAAAGAACTGCAAATCTCCTGGTCAAAGGGGCCATAGAACATGTTCCCCTTCCAGAGAGAGAGAGTCAGGTTACTACAGTGATACTTCCTGGTCCCCAAGAAGGATGGAGGGTTGGGTCCGATTTTAGACCTTCGAGGCTTGAATCGCTCAGAGGGCATTCAAGTTCAAGATGTGGAGTGGTGGTGGCATAGTGGGCTAAAGCACAGCCACAGCCACCACCATTGTGTCCTTGAGCAAGGCACTCAACTCCAGGTTGCTCGGGGGGGATTGTCCCTGTAATAAGTGCACTGTAAGTCGCTTTGGATAAAAGTGTCTGTCAAATGCATAAATGTAAATGTAAGATGCTAACCGTCAAGACGGTCGTGTCTCAAATCCAACATTGCGATTGGTTGGTCACGATCGATCATATAGAAAGTCTGCCACAACGCAGGAAGTTGCTGAGGTTTGCTTTCGGGGGCGAAGCTTTCCAATATCGGGTTCTTCCATTCGGTCTAGCCTTATCACCCCGCACATTCATGGAATGCATGGATACAGCACTGGCTCCTTTGTGACTCCGGGGCATCCGCATTCTGAAATACATAGACAACTGGCTGATACTAGCTCAGTCACAAGA